>NC_073380.1:102002675-102306842 GCF_028641065.1 Leucoraja erinaceus
ATGATCACTGTTGTTTCACAACTAACCTTCGCATACCTAAAGGCAGAGCCATACTACAGAATTCCTAGATCATTTAGTTTAAAACATTTTTATGGTTTCAGATATGAAGTCAATAACCCACAGTCTTACCCAGCATCTATTCTGGCTATTTCATCAAAAAGAAGCAGGGTCAGTAAGGCAGCTACCTCAGAAACTGTATCTGTGTCATTCCGCAAAATCAGAGATACTGAAAAGAGAACAAATATTAATTAAAGGTTTACCGATATTCAATTTGGTTTTGTGCAATTCAATTTGAGTTTACCTAATCTTTTACACATTTGTCCTGCCAAATCACATTGAAGTAAAAGTATATTTATTAAATCTTTGCCATGTAATACAATCCACTTTATATTAAGGAGGAAAAAAAGGTAAACATTAAACAAATGTAGATCATAGTCTATAACTATTACATCGTACATTTAACAGGTACAAATTGATTCATTTCACACATTAAGCTTTAGATATAGATAAGATCAGTTTCACAAAAATGAGAGCTGATATGCAAAGATGTAAAACAGCATAAGAAAAATATGATTAATGGCCTAAATAGAAAATTGTTGATTTAACTAAATAAAATGCACATTTTTTAATAATAAAGACATCTAATAACACTTGTTTTCAGATATAATAACCTGTAAAAAATATCAGTATACTGGCTGAAACAAATCTGTTCAAAAATTGCATGCTGCAATGCTAGTCATTTGCAGCTCAGATGTTGTGAGAAGTGCTTTGCACCTTTGCAGAATGAAAATACTAATTTCCATTGAAACCAAAATAAATTGTAAATTTACAAAATAATTGTAAATCGTAAATAGACATAGAAACATAGAAATTAGTTGCAGGAGTAGGCCATTCGGCCCTTCGAGCCTGCACCGCCATTCAATATGATCATGGCTGATCATCCAACTCAGTATCCCGTACCTGCCTTCTCTCCATAACCCCTGATCCCCTTAGCCACAAGGGCCACATCTAACTCCCTCTTAAATATAGCCAATGAACTGGCCTCAACTACCCTCTGTGGCAGAGAGTTCCAGAGATTCACCACTCTCTGTGTGAAAAAAAGTTCTTCTCATCTCGGTTTTTAATGGATTTCCCCCTTATCCTTAAGCTGTGACCCCTTGTCCTGGACTTCCCCAACATCGGGAACAATCTTCCTGCATCTAGCCTGTCAATATACAACCCCTTAAGAATTTTGTAAGTTTCTATAAGATCCCCTCTCAATCTTCTAAATTCTAGAGAGTATAAACCAAGTCTATCCAGTCTATAATGTTTGTATTGCACCTATAGTGCAAGCCAATTAAACCTCAAGGTGTGAAGGTGTATACATAATGAGTTAACTAAATCAGTGGTTCCCAACCATTTTTTAGTTCTTGGGCACTTTAATTTTTTCTGTGCCCCCCCCCGACATTATTAGCAGAAAAAAGTGGCCCCCTTCATTGAACCTGTGGCCCCCTAAATCCCCAATTTTTTCTGTGGCCCCCCCTGAAATTTGCCATGGCCCCTAAGGCCCCAGGTTGGGAATCACTGACCTAAATGACATGTTTCCCCACCCGCCCATAGAATTAAATGTATATTTTACGAAGGACAAAAGCTAAGAAATATCAATTCATTCTACCTCTCAACAAACAGACTTGAGATATAAATATTTTCCATCAAGGAATATCTGAGCTGCATCTCTCAGAACCAGAAAAAAAAAGCAAAATGCACAAAGATAAACAACAACCTAGAACAAAAATCAGTAACACCGGATCTACATGATGTAAACTGTAACTGAATTCCGATTACCTGAGCAGGAGTGGTTCACTGAGGGAGCTGAAGTAATTGTCAGAATCCAATTAAATAAACATCCAGTCATAATAAGGAGAAACAAGATGGCTGACATGAACTGGAGCTATGCATTCTCAATAAATTGCAGCCATGGGCACCCGCTTCTGAAGCAATAAAGATGTTAAGCCAATGCATGCCAATGCTTGGCATAAGACTCACTTCAGAGAACTGATGTTTTTCTATTGTCCTTGCATTCGCATTACAGTTTAAACACTATCCTGAGAGGTTGATAACTGCTCCCTCTTCATCAACATTCTAAATTCTTCATTCCATTAATGTGCCAATCACCAGCAGACCAATACGAAACATGCTTCTCCAAACCCTCAATCCTCCCCCAACACCTGGTTAGGTCATGGTTTTCAAACATCTATGCCCCTCTAATGTCTCATCACTGTATATGTTTGTGGAACTACCCTAAGTAAGGCCAATTTTAAGTACCAAATGAATCTTTTATCCGGCTGGATATAGTCACAAAGCACAAACAGGCCTTGTAACCTACCAAGCATGTAGTGACCATTGACAACACATCGGCACTAATCCTATTTTCTATTCTTCCCACATTCCCATCAACTTCTCCCATATTCTTTCACTGACCTGTGCATCAGAAGCAATTTATAGTTTGATACAAGGTCCTCCTGACTTTATCAATGTTCCAGCCAACAAAGAATAGCCCGAGAAATGTGGCCAAGCCTGACTTTGATAGGGAGTAGAGTTCCTCTACTCCCTATCAAAATATCCCTGTGCATATTATCAGTGTCTAGCCAAATATCCAATGTATATTCAGATTAAGTCTCAGGATCATAGATATTAATTCATTCATAACCTAAATTCTACATTAATATTCTATATTAAATTGTCTTTTAAATCTTTATTGGATACAAATCTCTAACTTGCTGTGACATAAGTAATGGATATAAATCAATAGAAATTGAACGTAAAACAAAATGTAGGTTGCTAAGGAGAATAAAAATAAGCATCTAGACTCTCTCCTTTTTACAATTTAGCCAGAGGTTTCACTAATAAACTGAAGTTTGCAGTGGGAAAATAGCAATGTAAGCAACTTCAGGGAGCTCACCTCTGAAAAGTGCAAGTAGAAATGAAGATTGCTGAGCCAGGCTATGGCGCAGCGTCGGGTCCAGGTAAACCAGCTTCCGTAAAATAGAAAGACATGGCAACACCAAACCTTGCATGTTCTAAAAACAAGGGAAAGATAAACTAAAGTAAACCAATTACAGTACAAAACCATATAAAGCAAAAAATAATTCTAAAGGAATCCTCAGCAAAGAGCAGCATATTTTGAAAAGATTTCCGTGCAAGTTTTAAGCTTAACTAACCATTTCCCTGCATCACCATCCCAACCCAAACAGGACATTATGTTGGTAGAAAAATGAGCCATCCAATCAAAAACTTCTTATTGTTTGATTCAATTGGTCTAATCACTGTGTTTGCTGACTTTAACAAGTAGAATTCAGCTTTATATTCATTCCACTTCAAAATATATTATTTTTGCTGTCTGTGCAGACAAATGGCACTGTTTATGGTGTCCCTAGACTCCATTTACACATCATACTGCCTCTGGAAAGGAGCCAATATAATCAAACTTATCCCAATCCCATTGAGCAGCAGCAGCTTATTCTCTCATGTTATCAGGCTTCTGAACAATTGTTCCATGAGCCAGTGTACAGTCTGATTCTCATCTACGTCACTTCAGATATTGGACTTTGTCCGATGCGCCATAATGCTAAAAAATATGTTTTTGCACTTTGTATCTTTCCCTTTGATCTACCTATTGTAATTGAGATTGGTTTGATTGTATTTGTGGGTAGTATTGTCTGACTTCATTGGATAGCACGCAAAACAAAGTTTTTCAAAATACCTTGGTACATGTGACTATAATACCCTAAATTAAATGGTTTTATTTTTATTCAATAGTTGGCAACATGAATTTTCATGTAACGTACTAGTTCACTGACAAATGAAACAGATGATAGGATTTGGTATACTGGCAAGAATAACAATAGCAGAATTGTTATTGTAGAATATAGTAGAAAACACAAATGAGAATGTCAAATATTCAGATAAAAGATGTGAATATATGACACATTTTAAAGAGAAACGCAAATGAAATAATCTAATATATGCCTAACATTTCATACTATTGAATTGAGAATTATTATTTTTTAATCTGCTCTCATACTTAAAAGAAAACATGGACTCAAATATTTTATTATTGCAGTGCCATTGATTATCACTAACATTGTAAATTCTCTTTTCTTGTCATTTATCAGGATACAATAGTAACAAACTTGTTAATGGAAATGAGATCCAGAAACATGTACAGGTGCACAACCTTTTATCCGACGATCCAAATAACGAAAACCTCCGAATAGCGAAAATATTTTCAGTCCTTGAAGAAAGGTCCTTGAAAACGTTCACCGAGGGCGGCCCGCAGAGGTGACAGCGGAACCTCCGGTCGGTCCTCGAAGAAAGGGGAACTAAATCCCCATTCATAAAAGAAAAGGTGAGGGTATATTGCGCGGGAGGGTTAATAATTGACAATATGCTGCTGCCTGCCCGAGATCCCAGAGACCCACAGCCAGCAGCAGCCCAGCCCCGTTCCAACTCCAGAGGAAAACTGCAAACTGACCGGAGACGTCAGGACCACCAGAAGCCGTTCCCCGAGCTGCGCCCCCTCATCGGGACACCGACCCCCAGGCCCACTGCAAGCATGGAGATCCCAGATCAGCCCCGCTCCAACTCCAGAGGAACACGCTCCCCGTATGGGCAGAAGCTGATGGTGTGCAAGGGCTGTCGTGTTCTTGGAGTGGCGCAGCTCGGGCTGTGGGCGAACTGCCACTTGTTGGCGTAGCGGCCCATCGGGGAGCGGATTTTTATTATTTATTCGGGGGATTCAAGAATCCCCGAGCTAGGCCGCCTATGTATCGTGAGTCTACCGTGGGAACTCTAACTCAGCAGGGAGGCAGCAGCAGATTGTCGCTCCCTTCAGTTTCCCAGCGACAGTCACCTGCCACGGGAGAGAGATCATGCACGGTTGTAGGTCTCCTTTGCACGTCGGTGTTTCTGTCTTTCTCCACTCATTGTTGGCCCCATCTGTCACCACCCCCATCTACACCCCTCTGCTTCCCGGCCATGTGTGTGACCCCTTCCCTCCCCTCTCCAGCTCCCCGCTCATTGCACCGGCGCGGGGGCTTTGTACTGTCTTCTCGCCGGCGATGGCAGCAGATCGGTGCGAGTCACCGGAGACGTCAGGACCAATTGGACGTCGAGCACCAGGCCCACCGCAAGCACGGAGAACCCAGAGACCCACAGCCAACAGCAGCCCAGCCCCGCTCCAACTACAGAGGAACCTGGGTTGCGGATGACGGGGCGCAGCTCGGGGCGTCGTAGGGGCCCATCGGGGAGCGGGTTCCTGTTGGTCCTGACGTCTCCAGCCACCTGCCATCCTCCGGGAACTGTACCGCCCTTGCAGGAGAGTGGGGTTGTTTGCAGTTGCAGAGGGAGGGGGCAAGGGCGGTACAGTTCCCAGTCTCAGCTCCAGTACAGGGGGGTGGCCGGAGACGTCAGGACCAACGGGACAGCGACCCCCAGGCCCACTGCAAGCACGGAGATCCCAGAGACCCACAACCAGCAGCAACTCCAGCCCAGCCCCGCTCCAACTCCAGAGGAACACGTAGGGGCAGAACCCGATGGTGCGCAAGGTAAGTCTTGGGGTGGCGGATGAGGAGGCGCAGCTCGGGCTGTGGGCAAACTGCCACTTGTCGCCGTAGCGGCCCATCGGGGAGAGGATTCCTCTGGAGTTGGAGGGGGAGGGGGGTATTGTGCTGTTTGATCGCCCCCTGCTATCCCAGGGACAGGGAGACACAGCGGCTTTTTAGAATGGTGGGCAATCACTTCCAAAGTTCTGCCCACACAGTCAGTACACCTCTCCTACACTGTATTTCATACAAACATTTATTCTGCAAGAAAAAACTACATTGAAGACTCAAACTCGCGACCGAGTAACTGATAGGATCGAGGCGCAAACTCGCGACCTAGCGGATATGAGCCGAGCACTCTACTACTGAGCCAGCCATTAAAATCTACGCTAAAAAATTTCCATTCCGAAGACCGACAAATTCTGAATTACGAAAAGTGTCTGGTCCCAAGGCTTTCGGATAAAAGGTTGTGCACCTGTAGCAGTAAACCAATGAACTCACACGCAATTAAAATAAATTACCAATATAAAGAAATACTAGTTTTTGGTCAAAGAGACAATTAGATGTTTTAATCCCTCTGGCTCACTTAAGTACATTAGAAGATCCAGTCATACTTATCCAATCTAGCCACTTCTTGATTAAAGTCCAATACTAATGCGAATAACTCTTCAGAGGCCTCAGAAATCACAAAGACTAAAAATGGCCAGAATGGTTATATTGATGAGAAGCTAAAAAACTTAAACTGGATATAAGCTAGACTTTGCATCAATGTTTTTAAACATGAAATCAACTATGACACCACAGGGTGGCTCCACCAATGGATGCAGCGCCAACAGTCTGTCTGTCCCTTCCTTCTATGTTGTTTTTTTTGTACATGTTAAATGTATGTTTTTAGTGTTCTTTAGCTTGTTTTATGTGGGGGTGGGGGAGGGTGTTGGGGCAAACTCTGTAGATTCAGGATCGGTTCCTGTGGATTGGAGGGCAGCTAATGTTATCCCAATTTATAAGAAAGGCAAGAGAGAAAGCAGGGAATTATAGTAGGTATGTTATAAAACTAACCTTCAGCGGCGCTGTAATTCTGCCACTGGCCGTGTGCGCGATTTTGCCGCGTTTGAGGGGGTGGGGGGGGGAGCGAGGTTAAAACGGGGTTTTTTCCCGGCCTGATCCTGAATTATATTTGTTGGAGTGCAAGATTTTGCTAAAGAATCGTTCCCACGGCCGTTCTGTGTGTTTTAAATAAAAATTCACCCGACAAGTTAATCGCTGGAATGATTTTAAAACCAGCTTCTGAAGCCGTCAATGCCGACAACTGGGACGGATTTTATGCAGGACCAGGTAAAAGAAAGTAGTTTATTTTTATGTATAAAAGTGTTGCTTAAGATGTATTTAATTCACATTTTACGTTGCGAAACGGTGATTTTTCCCCCTGAAGAACCGGCAGTGTATTTGCTGCAGATATGGGGGTATAAATTCACTGCATCTGAACGTTCTAAATGGTCCCATTCCAGTAAAACCCACTCGCAAGCTGATTTAAATGGCCATTAATTTACAGGTATTAAACATTTAATTCCTTCCATTTGGCCTATAAACCCATGACAATGAGATTTAAAAATTATGTTATATTCTGAATTATTGTGTGAATGTTATTTGGACACTTAGGCTATTTAAAAATGTTAATCTATTCTTAAGAAATGGATAGATGTTTAGATCTAATAATTGAATTTTGTAATTAGCTACAATTAGGTAACTAACTAATTATATGCTTTAATTTCAAGTCATCTAAGTAAGATTGTTTCATATTTGTTTCAGAATGCTTCAATCTATAATAGCTGAAAATTTATTTCAGTTCTCTTAAATTTTAGGAAAGTTATCGGCCTTTAAATGTTCTCGATCACAGCTTTTGTGTTAAGTCAATGAAAAAGCAATAGGGAACAAGATGGCAATTTCCGAGTATGAAAATGTCCATAACTTTTTTAATACGGAAGATATGAAAGTGAATTAGGTGTCAAATTAAACTTATTTTTATGCTTTATCTGATGGGATAAATTAAAGACTTGATTTTTAAAATCTCAACATTTTGTAACATTGCTAATTATAGAACAGTTAGCCTGACATCGGTGGTGGGGAAGATGCTGCAGTTAATCATAAAATATGAAATAGCGGCACATTTGAATAACAGTAACAGGATCGGTCAGATTCAGCATGGATTTACGATGGGGGAAATCATGCTTGACTAATCTTCTGGAATTTTTTGAGGATGTAACGAGGAAAGTTCACAAAGGAGAGCCAGTGAATGTAGTTTACCTGGACTTTAAGAAAGCATTTGATAAGTCCCACATAGGAGATTAGTGGGCAAAATTAGGCCACATGGTATTGGGGGTAGAGTGCTGACATGGATAGAAAATTGGTTGGGAGACAGGAAACAAAGGGTAGGGATTAATGGGTCCCTTTCAGAATGGCAGGCAGTGACCAGTGGGGTACCACAAGACTCGGTGTTTTGACCGCAGCTATTTACAATATACAGCAATGATTTAGATAAAGGGATTCTTAGTAACATTTGCAAATTTGCAGATGACACAAAGCTGGGTGGCAGTGTGAACTGTGAGGAGGATGCTATGAGAATGCAGGGTGACTTGGACAGGTTGGGTGAGTGGGCAAATGCATGGCAGATGCAGTTTAATGTGGATAAATGTGAGGGTATCCACTTTGGGAGCAAAAACAGGAAGGTGGATTATTATCTAAATGGTGTCAAGTTGGGAAAAGGGGAAGTACAACAGGATCTGGGGGTCCTTGTTCATCAGTCAATGAAAGTAAGCATGCAGGTGCAGCAGACAGTGAAGAAAGTGAATGGTATGTTGGCCTTCATAAGAGGAGTTAAATATAGGAGCAACAAGGTCCTTCTGCAGTGTACAGGGCCTTAGTGAGACCACACCTAGAGTATTGCGTGCAGTTTTGGTCCCCTAATTTGAGGAAGGACATTCTTGCTATTTAGGGAGTGCAGCGTAGGTTTACAAGGATAATTCCCAGGATGGCGCGACTGTCATATGTCATAATTTAGAAGAATTGAAATGCGATCTTATTGAAACATATAAGATTATTGAGGGTTTGGACATATAGAGGAAGGAAACATGTTCCCAATGTTGGGGGAGTCCAGAACCAGGGACCACAGTTTAAGAATAAGGGGTAAGAACTGATATGTGGAACACTTTTTCACACAGAGTTGTGAGTCTGTGGAATTCTCTGCATCAGAGGGCGATAGAGGCCGGTTCTCTAGATACGTTCAAGGGAGAGCTAGATTGGGCTCTTAAAGATGGCGGAGTCCAGGGATATGGGGAGAAGGCAGGAACGGGGTACTGATTGGGGATGATCAGCCATGATCACATTGAATGGCGGTGCTGGCTCAAAGGGCTGAATGGTCTACTCCTGCACCTATTGTCTATTGTCTTACTTCGACAGAGATGTGATTTTTTTTTCCGTATCGTATCTCCGTCCGCACTGTGGCATAACATCGAGAAGTTGGCGGCCTTTGCGAGAGACCGACTTCGAGAGCTCCACCGCGGGTGCCTGTGGACTTACCATTGTGGAGCCCGCGATCCCTTTGCCAGGAATCGACCTCTGAGCTCTACCGCGGGCACCTGCAGACTTTAGCAAGGTGAAGCTCGCAGTCTCTGTTTAGAGACCAACATCGGGAACAAGCCGCAGGAGCTTCAACCACCCGACGCGGGATCTCTGATCGCCTGAAGGGGAGCTACGATCGCCCTTAAGCGGGGGCTATAACAGCCAGCTGCAGGGGCTTCAACAGCTGGCTACAGGAGCTGTGTTCGCGCCGACGAATGGTTCGACTAACCCAACCATGGTAGAAAAATGAGGGAAGAAGATTAGACTTTATTGCCTTCCATCACAGTGAGGAATGTGCTGTGGTGGATGTTTATGTTAACTTTTATATAGTTGTGTCTTGTTGCTTTTTTTTTGGTATGGCTGTATGGTGATTCGCATATCACTGTACATCAGTGGTTCCCAAAGTGGGGCGTACGCCCCACAGGGGGGCAATTTGATTTTTAAGGGGGGCAATTGAGCGCGGCTGAGGAGGTCTGGGTCCAAATTTTCGATTTTTTTTTTGGATTTTCCATCAGGTAAACATATGTAGTTTATGTTTCAGATGTTATTTTGAGAAAATAATTTTTTTTGGGTAAAAAAGGTCTTTATTGTGTAGTTATTACATAATCACCGCGCCATCGCTCTTCATGCACGTCGCACGAAGCGCGCGAGGTCATGGGAGAACCTTATTTATTGAATTGGATTTAGAAATGCGATTCAAAGAGCTTTTGATAAGTTACCCTTATAATATCAATTTCCTCTGTTTTTTCTCAAGGGAAAGCAAGGGGGGGCATCGGGATTTTAGAGGTGATTAGGTGGGGCATGGCCAAAAAAAGGTTGGGAACCACTGCTGTACATGTACCTTAATTGGTACATGTGACAATAAAAGAGCTTTGAAACCTTTGAATGAGAGAACTAGGAAATTAATGGCATTGGAAAAGGTTATGAAACAAAGCCTTCACAAGCAATCAGCAATACAAGCATTCTGTCAATGAGCACAAACTGGAGACAACAAGGTTACACTCAAAATTGCAAAGTACCTTTCCATTTTTGTGTATACTCTCAAGTATAAATGAAACTAACTTTTCTGCTATTCCAAGGTTTTTCAGTCCTTCGTGAATTTTAGTATCTGTAAATAAATACCAATCACGAGTTATTATGCTGCACCAAGTTGTGATTCGGAAAACATTGTCTGAAAAGTGAGTGGAAGCAATTTAACATTATACAAAAAGAGCTGTGGTGGTGAGCACAGAACTGCAACTAATTGGACTGCTCTGTCAAAATGCTGGAATAAGTATGATGGATCAAATGGCTCACATCCCTGTCGTTTTATTTCTTAACTCTATGAATTTTCGATTTTTAATGTCTCCAGAAGCTTCACGAATGTTTAGTTTATCATTTGGAGGAAATGAACAGATGTGTTTTACGTTGGAACACTTTTTCAGTATCTGCAGTCTCGTGTCTCTGTCCAGCTGTTCAAGTTCAAGTTCAAGTTAGCCCCTGCTGAGGCAGACCTTGTATTGTGCTACGCTATGCTGAAAATGTAGAAGCTGGCTGCCAGTATAAGACAGCAGCAGAGGGCACATTGGGACAAACTGTATAGCTCAGGAGCGAGAATTCAGGGCAATTTGAAATCCACCACCTTTTAATGCTTATTATTTTCTTGTGGTATGTACTCTTACTGTATTATTCCCAGTCATGTTCACAAATTATAATTTTGAGTTACGAGGTGCATAAGAAAGTGAAATGTCTGGGATGCTCTCAGTTCCCAGGATAAAGATTTTTATAGTGTGAGGGAGTTGAGTTAATTTGGGAGTAAGCTATGTCAGTGGAGATTGGCCCCGTGGTTTGCTCAGCCTGCAACATGTGGGAGATCAGGGATATGGTCGATGTCCCTGGTGACTACGTTTGCAGGAAGTGTGTCCAGCTGCAGCTCCTGGCAGACCGCATTGAACGATTGGAGCTGCGGTTGGATTCATACTGGAGCATCCACGATGCTGAGAAAGTCGTGAATAGCACGTACAGCGAGTTGGTCACACCGCAGGTAAAAAGAGGAAAGCGGACAGAAAGGGAACGGGTGGCCAATAGCCAGCAAAGCAGTAGGCAGGTAGTGCAGGAGTCCAAATTCAATTGTAAGGGGAATAGATAGGCATTTCTGCGGCTGCAAAAGAGACTCCAGGATGGTATGTTGCCTCCTTGGTGCAAGGGTCAGGGATGTCACTGAACGGCTGCAGAACATTCTGGAGGGGGAGGGTGAGCAGCCAGTTGTCGTGGTGCATATTGGCACCAACGATATAGGTAAAAAAAGGGATGAGGTCCTACAAGGTGAATTTAGGGAGCTAGAAGATAAACTTAAAAGTAGGACCTCAAAGGTAATAATCTCTGGATTACTACCAGTACCACGGGCCAGTCAGAGTAGAAATAGGAGGATATTGCACATGAATACGTGGGCTTGAGAAATGGTGCAAGGGGTATTGAAATTTTTAGGGCATTGGAACCAGTTCTGGGGGAGGTGGGACCAGTACAAACAGGATGTTTTTTCTGCACCTGGGCTGGAATGGAACCAATGTCCTTGGGGGAGTGTTTGCTAATGCTGTCGGGGAGGATTTAAACTAATGTGGCAGGGGGAAGGGTGCAAGAGCAGAGAGGCGGGGGGTGTAAAATGAGGGTAGAAGAAATAGGTAGCAAGGTGAAAAGTAAAAGTGGCAGGCAGACAAATCCAGGGCAAAAATCAAACAGGGCCACTTTTCAACATAATTGTATAAGGGGTAAGAGTGTTGTAAAGACAAGCCTGAAGGCTTTGTATCTTAATGCAAGGAGTATTCGTAATAAGGTGGATGAGTTGAATGTGCAGATAGTTAATAATGAATATGATATAGTTGGGATCACGGAGACATGGCTCCAGGATGACCAAGGATGGGAGCTGAACATCCAGGGATATTCAATACTCAGGAGGGATAGACAGAAAGGAAAAGGAGGCGGGGTAGCGTTGCTGGTTAGAAAGGAGATTAACGCAATAGAAATGAAGGACATTAGCTTGGAGGATGTGGAATCGATATGGGTAGAGCAGCGAAACACTAAGGGTCAGAAAACGCTAGTGGGAGTGGTGTACAGGCCACCTAACAGTAGTAGTGGAGATGGGGATGGCATCAAACAGGAAATTAGAAATGCGTGCAACAAAGGTAAAACAATTATAACGGGTGACTTCAATCTACATATAGATTGGGTGAATCAAATTGGCAGGGGTGCTGAGGAAGAGGAATTCTTGGAATGTATACGGGATAGTTTTCTAAACCAACATGTAGAGGAACCAACGAGAGAGCAGGCTATTCTAGACTAGGTATTGAGTAATGAGGAAGAGTTAGTTAGCAGTCTTCTTGTGCGTGGCCCCTTGGGCAAGAGTGACCATAATATGGTTGCGTTCTTCATTAGGATGGAGAGTGACATTTTTAATTCAGAAACAAGGGTCCTGAACTTGAAGAAAGGTGACTTTGAGGGTATGAGGCATGAACTGGCCAAGATAGACTGGCAAATGATTCTTAAAGGGTTGACGGTGGATATGCAATGGAAGGCATTTAAAAATTGCATGGATGAACTACAACGTGTTCATCCCAGGTTGGCAAAAGAATAAATCAGGGAAGGAAGTGCATCCGCGGATAACAAGGGAAATCAGGGATAGTATCAAAACAAAAGATGAAGCGTACAAATTAGCCAGAACAAGCAGCCTACCAGTGGACTGGGAGAAATTCAGAGTCCAGCAGAGGAGGAATAAAGGCTTAATTAGGAAAGGGAAAATAGTTTATGACAGAAAACTGGCAGGGAACATAAAAACTGACTGCATAAGTTTTTATAGATATGTGAAGAGGAAAAGATTAGTTAAAACAAATGTAGGTCCCTTGCAGTCAGAAACAGGCGAATTTATCATGGGGAACAAAGACATGGCAGACCAATTGAATAACTACTTTGGTTCTGTCTTCACTAAGGAAGATATAAACAATCTGCCGGAAATAGCAAGGGACCGGGGGTTAAATGAGATGGAGGAACTGAGTGAAATCCAGGTTAGCCGGGAAGTGGTGTTAGGTAAATTGAATGGATTAAAGGCCGATAAATCCCCATGGCCAGATAAGATGCATCCCAGAGTACTTAAGGAAGTAGCCGCAGAAATAGTGGACGCATTAGTGATAATTTTTCAAAACTCTTTAGATTCTGTAGTAGTTCCTGAGGATTGGAGGGTAGCTAATGTAACCCCACTTTTTTAAAAAGGGAGGGAAGAGAGAAAACGGGGAATTACAGACCAGTTAGTCTAACGTCGGTAGTGGGGAAATTGCTAGAATCAGTTATTAAAGATGGGGTAGCAGCACATTTGGAAAGTGGTGAATTCATTGGACAAAGTCAGCATGGATTTAAGAAAGGTAAATCATGTCTTACGAATCTTACAGAATTTTTCGAGGATGTTACTAGTAGAGTGGATAAGGGAGAACCAGTGGATGTGTTATATCTGGACTTTCAGAAGGCTTTTGACAAGGTCCCACATAAGAGATTAGTATACAAACTTAAAGCACATGGTATTGGTGGTTCAGTATTGATGTGGATAGAGAACTGGCTGGCAGACAGGGAGCAAAGAGTGGGAGTAAACGGGTCCTTTTCACAATGGCAGGCAGTGACTAGTGGGGTACCGCATGGCTCAGTGCTGGGACCCCAGCTATTTACAATATATATTAATGATTTGGATGAGGGAATTGAATGCAACATCACCAAGTTTGCGGATGACACGAAGCTGGAGGGCAGTGTTAGCTGTGAGCAGGATGCTAGGAGGCTGCAAGGTGACTTGGATAGGTTGGGTGAGTGGGCAAATGCATGGCAGATGCAGTATAATGTGGATAAATGTGAGGTTATCCACTTTGGTGGCAAAAACAGGAAAGTAAACTATTATCTGAATGGTGGCCGATTAGGGAAAGGGGAGATGCAACGAGACCTGGGTGTCATGGTACACCAGTCATTGAAAGTAGGAATGCAGGTGCAGCAGGCAGTGAAGAAAGCAAATGGTATGTTAGCATTCATAGCAAAAGGATTTGAGTATAAGAGCAGGGAGGTTCTACTGCAGTTGTACAGGGTCTTGGTGAGACCACACCTGGAGTATTGCATACAGTTTTGGTCTCCCTCTTAAATATAGCCAGTTCATTGGCTATATTTAAGAGGGAGTTAGATGTGGCCCTTGTGGCTAAAGGGATCAGGGGGTATGGAGAGAAGGCAGGGATGGGATACTGAGTTGGATGATCAGCTATGATCATATCGAATGGCAGTGCAGGCTCGAAGGGCCGAATGGCCTACTCCTGCACCTATTTTCCCCCTCATGTTAATAGCTGTTGAGCCAGGAGACTGATTTTCACTGGTTACTAAGTGAATGGAAGGCCAGTTGCAGTTGCGTTTGTATAGAGATTTTTTTGTCAGAGATTCTTATTACAAGAGATGCACTAATTAAATCCAATTTATCAGGTTAGAAATTCATATTGTAGTACAATATCTTTAAAGGAAGTACCCAAACAAGAGAACTGGTTCATATGATGGAGGGTAAATTCAACAATCTGAACAGCACTTAACGCATTCAGAACCAATTACCTTGTGCCATAATCGCTAGTTGTTCCGCTGCAGATTTCCGTAGAATCAGGTCGACTGTCTCCGAGATCAAGATTTCATATACTTTGCAAACACTCTCAACCTATAGCAAAAGATAGGAGCATGATATTGCTGTAGCAATTCAATTAAAGTGCCATTGGGGTGGAAGATTGCAACCTTCACGTGGTCTGCCTTGTTTTAACGAATGCAATCAACCCGGCGTGAACTATCAAATAAGATCAAATAGAACAAGTTGTCCTACAACTTTAGGCTGTGCAAGAAGAGAGGAAGTAAGTGCCATTGAACCATGTTATTGTAAACAAGCAGATGAAGCTGCATGTTGAAAAGGAGTGGAATAATTTTGCTCTGAAGCTCTGATTCAGCTTCATAACCCAAAGGTTTTCTTTGTAATAGGTTAACCTAGATAATTGAGTTAACCCATACATCTATACTCATTGGGCATTACAGTGACAAACTAAGGACTGCTTCAGCTATGGACCTGTCTTTGTGGATAATGCACCACCCTGGTTCCACTGCACTGTAACTGAAGAAGGGTCTTGACACGAAACGTCACCTATTCCTTCGCTCCATAGATGCTGCCTCACCCGCTGAGTTTGTCCAGCATTTTTGTCTACCTTGTAATTACCAATACATAACTTATGCAAGGTAGCATCTGCTTATAACTGCCACAGTAACTGATACAAGCTCACTTTCAAACACATTTCCTTTGTTTTACTCACCCCTCCTCTCCCTACTTTATGTGATAACTAACTTGTATTGTCTCCTTCCCACTTTTGACAAAGGGCATTGTACCTGAAACATTAAACGTGCTTTTTTTTTTGCCCACGCATCTCTGTTGACCTGCTAAGTAAAAATAGCAATGGTAGACACAAAATGCTGGAGTAACTCAGCGGGTGAGGCAGCATCTCTGGGGAGAAGTGTTTCTAGCACTTTTGTGTTTGATTTCAGATTTCCACCATCTGCATTTTTTTAAATTTTTTTAATTTTCACTTACCGATTAGAGGAAATCTATAGCACACCTTAATGCATTACATTTGTCACTTTGTTTTTACCTTTAACTTCATATTATTACATTTAGTTTAGTATAGTGGTACAGCGTGGAAATAGGCTCTTTGGCACACCGAGTCTGCGACAATCAGCGATCCCCGCACACTAATGCTATCCTGCACACACTGAGGACAATTTACAAGCCAAATAGCCTATAAAACTGTATGTTTTTGGAATATGGGAGGAAACTAGAGATCGCGGTGTAAACCCATGCGGGTCACAGGGAGAACGTACAAATCCTTTCCAGACAGCACCCGTAGTCACGATCGAACCTAGGTCTCTGGTGCTATAAGGCAGCATCTCTACTGCTGTACCACCATGCCACCCATTTTAGGAATTATATGCCCAGAAAGATGAATTTTATTATATAACAATGTATGAACTATATGTTAGAAAGAAACAAAATAATGGATTCTTACCTTAAACAAAGTTTTGTCATTATCTTCCAACTGTAAATCTATAGTCTTATCCAATATATACAGATCAGACACATTGTTGAATATACTTCCTTGTAATGCAGGCTGTTTAATAGAGGCATCTTCTTCATTTACCAAATGTGGCATTAAGTGTGTAATAGCTACAGAGCGTACCCTGTTGATCAAACAGAGAAAATAAACTATTTACTGTTGTTAAAAAAACAGCAAGATTTCATTCCATGAAAAATATCTGATAATGGCGAACAAACCAGACCAGTTATAAATAAGGTAGCTAACGCATGTTGTGTATGTTACAAAATTGTTTGTTATTGCAGAACTGAAGCTTTACTAATTTGATTTTGCTGATGATCTGATGATCTTACTAGACGTTGTGCCTGTGAAGCAGGAAATAAAATAAAATGTTTTTGTTTAACTCATCAACTTTTCACAATCCAGTTGCATTTAAACAATCACTTAAAAAATGTTCCACTGCCAAACACAGTAAAGATTAATTTGCATTAGTTCTCTGGAAGCTGAGTGCCCAAACTTCAAGATTTCCATATATCTGCTGATAGGGAATTCTCCATTGGGCTAAAGCAACTTGGAACTGATTTTAGCTTTTAAGTTTGTCTGGGTTACCAACTTCATAAGGAAATATGTGGAGAATGTGTTCCCACTGAGACCTCAGTGTTCCATATCCAGAAGACTTGGATAAATCTGGAGATCCATAATCTACTGGCAACCAGATGCTGGCCATTCAACAGGTCCAGGTACGACCTTGTTAAGCCCAACTCGAAAGCAAGTTCCTAGTTATATCCTCAAAAAATTCCAGAAGATTAGTCAAGCATGATTTCCCCTTCGTAAATCCATGCTGACTTGGACCGTTCCTGCTACTGCTATCGAAATGTGCTGCCGTTTCATCTTTTATATTTGACTCCAGCATCGATGTCAGGCTAACTGGTCTATAATTCCCCGTTTTCTTTCTCCCGCACGGACTTCTCTCTCCAGCACTTTGTCTGCTTAAGTTTTCAGCATCTGCAGTTTCCTGTGCCTCCAAAACATAACATGACAGAGGAGATGGACAACAGAACAGCATTACAAATGCTCACTGCTCCAATAAATCACCCTAGTCATCCATGGGGTTCTACAATAATATTGTGAGTATATAAAAATGTAGAAATAATCTCTGACTTACAATCATTTAATTGACAATGCAAAAGTATGCACTTTTACAATATGTTCACATTTCTGGAATAAACTAATAGAAGAATGAAGGACAAACTAATAATGTAAAACTTACTTGGCTGGGGATTTGTGACATATCAAACAGTTCCATTCCAGTCAATTTTCTTTCAAGGCTGCAGAATGTTATTACAGCCCACAAAGAGATCCAATTATTCTTTGCAATGAGTTGTAGCCTTAACCTTGTATGATGCTGCCATTTGATCATTTCAGTTTGTTATTTCACCTTCAATGCTTCTCACAGTTTTAGTATTTTTAGATTTTTGTGTGCAGAATACTGTTTGACAAAGAATTGATGGTCTCCCAAGTGCTTTTTATCTGATTGCCACACCAGGTTCCTTCAGGGATCAAACTTTCAGTAAATGGTTTTAAACTGGATTAGAAATTTGACTTTTCTGCCAAATGGGTCTCAAATTATATTTATAAGTCAACAATGGGAGAAATCAGGGAAGGGTTTCAACCCAAAACGTCACCCATTCCTTCTCTCCAGAGATGTGCCTGTCCCGCTGAATTACTCCAGCATTTTGTGGCTACCTTCGATTTAAACCAGCATCTGCAGTTCTTTCCTACACAATGGGAGGAATAATCTTGATCAAATTTCCTGTAAATAAATTCTGAATCACTTTAGTTCCATTGGAGCAATCGACAAGTGCGATTGTTACTGTAAAAAAATATCATATCAACGCCACCCACCACCCCAACACCATTTATTTTAGCTTACATTATTCCTTTATTTGGATACCAAGAAGACAGAGGGTTGAATTTCCCTCACATAGTTTCTAGTCTGTCATTGGAGAAATCTGCATGTTTGCTAAAGCAGATGCCATGAATTACAAAGGCATGATACTCGGACAGCTTAATGAAAGTGAAGATTCTTATCACATTACAATGCAAAATTGGCATTCAACAATACTTGTCACAAAGCTTTCGGCATATAAGCATTTTTCATGTTTATAAATAAATCCCTTGCCTGTACTGTACATGATACTCTGAAAGATGTTGAAAATGGTGATTTTGGTGTTAAAAAAACCTCTCTTCAAAAGAAAGTGCTAAATCCACTGACTGGTTCTTTCTGTTGAAGTAACCTGGCAAGCTGGAATCTGATCTCAATGTTGCTCCAAACAATAATGCAAACAGTTTTATTTTGTGTAACTAATGTTCGCTAATTAAATTATATGAGCAAAAAGTAGAAAAGAAAAATGCATTTATAATGCACCTTTCCATGTATTCCAGATGTAACGAGACGTCAATGCTGATTGGTGGTGTGTCAAGCCTCCTTCCACAGTACTTCGTCTCATCCAATCAACCTCACTTTTAGTGATTGTTGAAACAATTCATAATTAACAAGGTGCAATGAACAAGAGCGATCATATGATGTATTTTAATATTTGTTTTCAGGAAGACTTTCTTGGGTCTCCTTACTGTCCTAGGGCTTACTGTAAACAGATTGCATAAGCAGGTTTGTGGGGGTTGCAGTGAGCAGTTTGACTGCTGGTTCCTCTACAGCAATACATCAGTGACTGATCTGGAAAAGATATTTATAGGCTGAGATGTGCTGCATGTCTCAAAAGACTTAAGGCACTGTATAGATGCAAATTGGCAACAGTTTACATCGTTGGACCTCAGTGTAATGTTAAAGGGTGGGTTATTTTAAGATAAATTATTCTGCTTACGAATGCTGTTTACTCATAAATAGGCGAAGAGATGCACGGATTCTTGCTACCCTTGGCAAAATGCTGGGTGCAGATTCATCCTGTGGCTCACTCAATGCAAGAATGCAGCGTCCCAGCGGCCCATCTACAGTTGCAAAGCCCTGCAAAAAACAACGGCAACATTAAACAATGGAGATGCTTCAAAATGCTAATAGTCAATTTTTTTTACACAAGGGCAGGCATTGAATAAACTCATTTTAACTACAATGTTTAGTTCGTACATTTTCTGTGACATGCCCTGATGACATCGGCCTGGTGAATTAAAGTGAAGTTCTTCCAAAGGATCAGAATAGAAACTTACCATACGATGTCTGGAGAATTACTAAGATAACGAAGAAAGATATACATTAAACCACCTGCGAACCAGTCAAAGTTGTTGAGAAATTGTATCAATTAGAAAAGCGATAAAACCCGAGTAATTTTCAATGAGGTATGTCAAAGATGACCATCTTCATTAATTCTATTCAACTTCATCCAAATCACAATGAAGGATGAGGTCTGAATGCCAGCAGTGAAAGTCATAGGGATTTTAGTGACTAAACGAAGATAATAAAATCCAACTGGAAAAAAATAATAGAATGTAGGCAAAACAAATCTTTGGGTTCCTATGATAAACACTTCCGGATATGAAAAAGAAGCAGTAATGGTCATTAAGTTCCAAATCTCTCCTAGTGCAAATTTGCACTTTTAAATAAGAAAGTGCAAAATGGTATTGTCACTCCACAAATTAAAAAAAAGAGGAAGATAAAACTTCCTGGTAGAAATTTACGAGTCGTCCTCAAATACAGGAGAGGTGCCAGAAAACTGGAGGGTGACAAATGTTGTGCCTCTATTCAAGAAGGGTTGCAGGGAAAATGCTAGGAACTATAGGCCGGTGAGCTTAACATCTGTAGTTGGAAAGTTAGGAGAAAGTATTCTGAGGAATTGGTTATACAGGCATTTGGATGTGCAAGGGATAATTAGGGAAAGTCAGCATGGTTTTGTATGTAGGAGGTCGTGTCTCACATATCTGATACATTTTTTGAAGACGTGACCAAAAAGGTCGATGAGGGCAGAGCTGTAGATGTTTAGTATACATGGATTTCTGTCAGGCATTCAACAAGGTTCCACATGGGATCCAAGGAGAGATAGCTGAACAGATAGCAAATTGGTTTCATGGAAGGAAGCAGATGGTGATGGTGGAAGGTTGTTTCTCAGACTGGAGGCCTGTGACTAGTGGTGTGCCTCAGGGTTTGGTGCTGGGTCTGTTTGTCATCTACATCGATGATTTGGATGAGAACATTTTAGGGCAAGATTAGGAAGTTTGCTGATGACACAAATGTGGGTGGTTTTGCAGGCAGTGAAGATGGTAGTGAAAGATTGCAGCAGGGTCTTGATGGATTGGCCAGATGGGCTGAGGAATGGTTGATGGAATTTAATACAGAGAAATGTGAGGTGTTGCATTTTGGGACATCTAACAAGGGCAGGACCTACACAGTGAATGGCAGGCCTCTGGGGAGTGTTCTGGAGCAGAGAGAGATCGAGGAGTGCAGGTGCAAGATTCCTTGAAGGTCGAGTCGCAGGTAGATAAGGTGGTCAAAAAGGCTTTTGGCACATTAACCTTCATCAGTCAGAGTATTGAGTATAGAAGTAGAGGCGTCATGTTGCAGTTGTATCGTTGTCGCCGTGGCTATCCCTCTAGGTCGAGGATGATGGTCTACATTCTGTTGTTTTTACATTCTGTTGTTTTAATGGACTTTCAGGTGGCTTATGAGTCCAATCCTGGCTTTGAAAGTTCTTCGACATTCAGGACAGTAATTCCAGATGGCAGATCGGGCTTTGGTTGTTGCTTCCTCTCTTTTCGTTTTCTTCCCTTTCTTCTAATTCTGCGCATTTCGTGGCTTCGAAGGTTGCTGTTCCTTCTTGGATGATGGTTGGCCAGAGTCTCCTGTCCTTGGCATTGGTTTCCCAATTGTCGATGTCGATTGCACATTTCTACATGCTGGCTTTTAAGGCGTCTTTGAATCTCTTCTTTTGTCCGCCTCTTTTCCGTTTGCCTTCTTTAAACCGGGAGTAGAAGGTTTGCTTTGGTAGACGCTCATCTTCCATCCAAACAACATGACCGACCCATCTTAGTTGGTTCTTGGTGATGAAGGCTTCGATGCTAGATGTTTTTGCTTCATTCAGCATGCTGACATCGGTTCTTCTGTCTTCCCAACTGATATTTAAGCTGCTTCAAAGACATCTTTGATGGAACTTTTCAAGTGTTTTCAGATGGTGTCGGTATGGTGTCCAGGTTTCTGATGCATACAGGAACGTTGGAATCACCACTGCCTTGTACACTAACACTTTGGTGTCTGTTTGGATGTCATGATTTTGGAAGACTCTCGTTCGAAGACGTCCAAAAGCTGTTCCAGCACATTAACACGATGTTGGATCTCATCATCAAGGTCGACATTGGAGGAGAGGTGGCTTCCAAGGTACAGAAAGTGATCCACATTTTCCAGGGTTGTTTCACCAAGTTGAATCGATGGTTCTTTCCGATTTGTTTCAGTTGGTGACGATTGGTAGATAACCAGGGTCTTCGTGGAGTTGATGGTAAGTCAAAGTTTCGTGTATGCCCTGTTGAAGGCAGTCAGTATCAGGGTCTGTTGCAGATGCATTTTCTGAGAGAGCTGCAACACAGTTGTCGCCTGCGTATTGGAACTCGATGAGGGAGCTCATAGATGTCTTAATTTTGGACTTGAGACGGACAAGATTGAAAAGTCTGCCATCTGTCTGAAGACGATTTTGATTCCTGGGGGTAGGTCGTCTTGGATGATGTGGATGGTTGTCACAATGAAGATGGTGAACAGTGTTGGGGCAATCGCGCATCCCCGTTTCACTCCTGATCTAACTTGAAACGGCTCACAGTTGCTGTTGCTGGCCATGACAGTGGCAAGCACGTCATCGTGGAGGAGTCTCAGGATTCGAATGTACTTTTCAGGACATCCAAAGGTGGATAGGACATCCCATAAGAGTTCCCTTGATACAGAGTCGAAGGCCGTAGTGAGGTCGATGAATGCCATGTACAAAGGTTGAAGTTGTTCACACCATTTTTCTTGTAGTTGGCGCATTGTGAAGATCATGTCGGCTGTTCCACGTGATGGTCTAAAACCGGCTTGTGTCTCTGGAAGGATCTTCTCGGCTGAAGGCTTGAGTCAGTAGTTCATGATGCGGGCGAGGACTTTGCCCGCTGTTGCTAATAGGGAAATTCCATGATGGTTTCCGCAGTCAGATCGATCGCCTTTCATTTTGTAGATGGTAACGATTGCCGAGTCTCTAAAGTCTCGTCGTGCATCTTCATTTATCCAGATGTTGATGAGAATTTGATGCAGATGTTAATGGAGCAGGTTACCTCCAATTTTGTCGACCTCGGCTGGTGTTCCATCGAGTCCAGCTGCCTTGTTGTATTTCAAGGTTTTGATGGTTTCCTTGACTTCTTCAAGTGGTGGTAATCTGCTTAGGGAGTCGTCAACGAGCTGCTTTGGAATGGTGTTGATCACATTTGTGTCAAATGAGATGGTTTGATTTAGAAGATCTTCAAATCTCCATCTAGAATTGATGTCAGCATTGTTCTTCAGGATGGTTTTTTATGTATTTATTTATTTATTAGAAGTACAATAAGTTACAGAAGTACACAACACATATATCTTATTACATTTGTTGTACCCCTTCATTTTTTGAGCTTTAAGAAAGATAGAAATAAAGGAAGTAAGGAAAGTGGGAAAGAGTCGTGCGAGAAAATGTTGAAAAAAAAGCCCATTAGAAAAAGAGTTAGAGAAGAAAGTTAAGAAATAGACCCTAGAAAAGAAAGAAAGAAAGAGAAACAATTGCTCTATTATAAAAAAAAAACACGCATCTTTGCCTTTGAGAGGGGCTTGACAGTGAGTGGATGAACCAAAAATGGCTTTGGTTGCATTGGAAAAAGCCTCAAGTGTCGTTGGCGTCAGCGAGTTGTTGGATTTCCTGAGCTTTCTCCCTCCACCATTGGTTTTGCAAGTTTCAGGTGCTCTTCTGGACTGCAGCCTTGCATTCCTGATAGCACTTCCTTTTGGTAGCTGACTGGTGATCATTTTGTAAGGTGATGAAAGCTTTTCTCTTTTCATCAATGAGCTGTTGGAGTTGTTTGTCATTATTGTCGAACCTATCCTGATATTTTTTTTTTACTTGAACCCAATTGTTTCTTTGCAGGAGGCAATGATACCTTTTTTCAATAGATTCCAGTGTTCTTCGACAGATGGTGGGATTGTTTGAGACAGTTGTTCTTGAAGTTTTTGTTGAAACTTCTGTACATGCTTGATGTCTTGAAAGACGTCAACATTGAATGTCTTGATGGCGTTTTGGTTTTGATGTTTCCTTTTGGGCCGAATCATGGTGGACGAGATGAGACGATGGTCTGTCCAGCACTCGTCGGCACCAGTAACAGCTCTTGTATTCAGTACATTTTGTTGGTCTCGGGATCGTACGATGATGTAGTCGATGAAGTGCCTGTGTTTGGAACGGGCAGCTGCCAGGAGACTTTGTGCCTGTTTTTCTGGCGAAATAAGGTGTTTGTAATCACCAGGTTGTGTTCAGCACATTTGGTGAGGAGGAGTGTTCCATTGGCGTTGACCTTGCCAACTCCTTTGTTGCCGATTGTTCCAGTCCAGAGCCTATGATCTTTCCCGACTCTGGCATTGAAGTCCCCAAAGAGAATGATCTTGTCGTCGTTGGGAACAGAGGAAACAACGTCATCAAGTTGGGCGTAGAAGTTCTCCTTTACTTCATCTTCAGTGTCCAGAGTTGGATCATAGGTGCTGACGATGGTGGTGTATTGGTTCTTGATGAGTTGGACGCGTGGAGTCATAAGACGTTTGTTGATTCACAGTGGTTGTTCAGTCAGCTTAGGAAGTCGGCTGTATCGGATGGCAAAACCTACTCCGTGGATCCCCGGTTGTTTAGGATCAAGACCTTTCCAGAAAAAGGTGTATTGACCTTGTTCTTCCTTCAGTTGCCCTTCTCCAGCTCTGTGGGTCTCACTCAGAGCAACGATGTCAAAGCTGAACTTTTGGAGTTCCCGAGCAACAAAGGTGGTTCTTCTCTCTGGCCCGTCTGAATTTAGGTTGTCCATCAGAGTTTGCATATTCCAAGTTCTGAGTTTCATAGCTTTGCTTCTTGATGGTTTTCGACCACATGATGGTCATTCCTCTGGATGCGGCTTTCCAGACAGGACGAGGCGAAGCAGACTATTTTTAGGGCACCTTTTCTAGCCCCTTCCCAGTTCGGGGTGAGCAGAATGGATTCTAAATAGGGCTGCTCAGACATGAATACTGCTACCGAACAACTTTCCTGCTTCTGCCCAAAGTTGAGCGAATGAATCAAGTATTCACGGCTTCCGTGCCGGTTCTTGACTAGGAGCTTCCAGCCGTCACGTGGCCTGCTCCCGTCGCCCTTCCCCGATTGCCGAAAGTCTTGAGAAGTTTTGTGCTGCTCACAGAACGAAGACGCCTGTGCGTGTGTTTGCTTAACGTGTACTTGATGTTGCACTGCAAGAATCACACGGTCCATCACAAATCAATCAACATATTCCAATGGCAAGGGAACCTAGACGATTGGAGCTGATAGATCTGTTGCAGCCTTCATCTGCCTTCAGTCGTTGAGCTCAAGATAACTTTGTCCTCTTCGGATTGTTTATCTTGTCGTGGTGAAGAGGCTTGCATGACCCCATGATTCAGTGAGCGATGCTGTCGGCAGCACCAGCTTCTGGTCGAGCCACCCATGGCGGTAAGGTCGAGGATGAGGGTCCAGACTAAGAACGATCCAACCTACAACAGCGGACCAGGCGCAGTTGTATAAGATGTTGGTGAGACTGCATTTGGAGTATTTTGTTCAGTTCTGGGCACTATGTTATAGGAAAGATATTGTCAAGCTTGAAAGGTACAGGGCTGATTTACGAGGATATTGCCAGGACTAGAGGGTCTGAGCTATAGGGATAGGTTGAGTAGGCTGGGTCTGTATTTCTTGGAGCGCGGGAGGATGAGGGATGATATTATTGAGGTGTATAAAATCATGAGAGGAACAGATCAGGTAGATGCACAGAATCTCTTGCCCAGAGTAGGGGAATCGAGGACCAGAGGACCTAGGTTCAAAGTGAAGGGGAAAAGATTGAATAGGAATCTGAGGGGTAACTCTTTCACACAAAGGGTGGTGGGTGCATGGAACAAACTGCATGGAACAAACTGCCAGAGGAGGTAGTTGAGGCTGGGACTATCCCAATGTTTATGAAACAGTTAGACAGGTACATGGATAGGACAAGTTTGGAGGGCTATGGACCAAGCGCAGGCAGGTGGGACAAGTGTAGCTGGGACATGTGTGTCGGTGTGGGCAAGTTGGGCTTGTTTCCACACTGTATCACTATCACTCTCTATTACTCTATTACTTTATTAATATGAATTTGAGTAAGTTACCCAATTAGGCACATGAACAAGTATGAATGAGAGTCATAACAGATCAAAGGAGGACAAATCATTTCTATTTACTCTTGGTGCATGTTTTCAGGCTACAAGCATGATGTGAACATTCATTATTTAATTTTAGATATAGCATGGAAACAGGCCCTTTAGCCCAAAGAGTCCACGCTGGCCATCAATCACCCTACTCTAGATCCATGTTATCCCATTTTTGCATCCTACACACTAGGGGCAATTTAAATAAACCAATTAACCTACACATCTTTGGAAAATGAGAGAAAACTGGAGTACTCTGAGAAATCCCACACGGTCATGGTTGTCAGGATCGAACCTGGGTCTCTGGCATTGTAAGGCATCGATTGTACCACCGCATGACTGTACTGCCCTTTGTTATAACATCATCCTCCCATCCTGCCTTAATATTGGCAATAAGGCATTGAAATTTAATTTCACACTGCTTTTTGTTACTGCATTGTTCAGTTGTAAGGGCTGGTTTATACTGAACGTAGACACAAAGTGGTGGAGTAACTCAGTGGGTCAAGCAGCATCTCTGGAGGAAAAGGGTGGGTCATTTGTGTCTATCTTCTGTATAAAATAGCATCTGAATTTACTTTCTACATATTTTGTCTACTCCACTGCAAAATCACCTCAAGGTATACCTACTTTGAAGAAGTTCTCCTCTGTTCAACGGGAGTTTTGCAACACCCTCTCTCAGACACTGCCCTGCAATGGCCTTTTCCTGCTTCCAGTTCCCTCCCCTCTACTCTCGGTCTGAAGAACGGGTATGACCTGAAAGGTCACCCATTCTTATTCTCCAAAAATGCTGCCTAACCCGCTGAGTTGCTCCAGCACTTTGTGTCTACCTTCGATATAAACTAGCCCTTACAACTGAACAATGCAATAACAGAAAGCATTAGGAAATTACATTGTTCCCTTAGTCCTGAAGAGGTACAGCATAAATTCACCAGAAAAAAAAAACAAGGAGCGTTTGCATGAACTTTCCTTTTACTTCCCATGGGTTCCCCAATTGAGGTATTTGAGATGATGAGATTTGACAAATGCATATAACAAACATATGTATTTGATGCAGGCATCCAGAAATGGACTAAGAGGCAATTTAGAGATACTTTTGCTCTCGTGACGAGAGTGGAAAGCATAACCCACTTATTCCATAAAGATAATAATGTAATTAGAAGGAACTGCAGAAGCTGGTTTATACCAAAGATTGACACAAACTGTACATTGGTTTTTGCATGTGAACCAATCATAGTAGAGTAGCACCACTAACCCTACCTTACTGTATTGCTTTATATTAACACCCACTTTCTACATTAAGTAGTCTTGGAAGCGGAGATGATGAATTAGCAACTAACAACCTGCTGTGCCGCTATACCATGTGTTACAACTAAAGATGACTTTAAACGCCAGGCTGTGTAATGTACTCATTTACACAAACTGTTGGAGTAATTCAACGCATCAAAAAATAGAAAGGTGATGTTTTGGGTCAGGAGCCTCTTGAAGAAGGGTCCTGAACCAAAAGTCTCCTATCCATTTTCTCCAGAGATGCTAGTTGACCAGCTGAGTTACTTCAGCATTTTGTGTCTACCAAAAAGATTGCAGAGTCTTATTCAATTAAAAAAATGCAGGACAGATATTAATTAATCCTCTGTTCAAGGCAAATGACATAGGTTGTGTAGCTAAAGTAGATAATTACAGCTGAGGTGGAAATCAATCATGATCAAACTGAATGGTGCAGCAGACACAGGGGGACTGTTTAGTCTACTGCCATTTCTACTTTAATACATTGTGATCAAAATGAATCAGTCAAGATATACAAATAATGTGAAAAGTTAATAAAACCAATAATTAGAGATAGACTCAAAAAGCTGGAGTAACTCAGCAGGACAGGCAGCATCTCTGGAGAGAAGGAATGGGTTACGTTTGGATCAAGACCCTTCTTCAGACATCACCCATTCCTTCTCTCCAGGGATGCTGCCTATCCGGCTGAGTTATTCCAGCTTTTTGTGTCTATATTCGGTTTAAACCAGCAGATGCAGTCCCTTCCTACACAAACCAATGTTCGATCCTGACTGTGGGTGCTGTATGTACGTGGTTAGCGCATTCTCCCTGTGATGCGTGGGTTTTCTCTGGGTGCTCCAGTTTCCTCCCACATTCCAAATACATGGAAGTTTGTAGATTAAATGGCTTCTGTAAATTGTGTGTATACAAGGATTCCTGGTTGACTGAAGTGTCTGTTTGTAGGTCGATTGGCTTCAGTAAATTGTCCCTAGTGGGTAATATAGAACTAGTGTACGAGCATCGCTAGTCGGTGCAGACTTGATGGGCCGGCAAGGCTGACAAGGGACGTCAGGTACAGTATAAAAATTAACGCAAAGAAGTACAACGTAGCAAAGATGAGCGGGAAGCTAGAGGATTGGGTAATGTTTAACCAAAAAGACAATACGGGGAGAAAAGATGAGGTACGAAGGTGAGCTAGCCAAGAATATAAAGCAGGATAGTAAAAGCTTCTTTAGGTATGTGAGGAGGAAAAAAAATAGTTAAGAACAAAGTTGGACCCTTGAAGACCGAAAAAGGTGAATTTATTATGGGGAACAAGGAAATGGCAGATGAATTGAACAGGTACTTTGGATCTGTCTTCACTAAGGAGGACACAAACAATCTTCCTGCTATAGTAGTGGCCAGAGGATCTGGGGTGACGGAGGAACTGAAGGAAATCCACATTAGGCAGGAAATGGTGTTGGAAAGGCTGATGGGACTGAAGGCTGATACATGCCCAGGGCCTGATGGTCTGCATCCCAGGGTACTTAATGGTCTAGAAATCGTGGATGCATTGGTGATAATTTTCCAATGTTCTATAGATTCAGGATCAGTTCCTGTGGATTGGAGGGTAGCTAATGTTATCCCACTTTTTAAGAAAGGCGGCAGCGAGAAAACGGGGAATTATAGACCAGTTACCCTGACATCGGTGGTGGGGAAGATGCTGGAGTCAATTATAAAAGATGAGATAGCCGCACATTTGGATAGCAGTAACAGGATCGGTCCGAGTCAGCATGGATTTACGAAGGGGAAATCATGCTTGACTAATCTTCTGGAATTTTTTGAAGATGTGACTAGGAAAATGGACAAGGGAGAGCCAGTGGATGTAGTGTACGTGGACTTTCAGAAAGCATTTGATAAGGTCTCACATAGGAGATTAGTGGGCAAAATTAGGGCACATGGTATTGGGGTAGAGTGCTGACATGGATAAAGTGGTTGGTAGACAGGAAACAAAGAGTAGGGATTAACGGGTCCCTTTCAGAATGGCAGGCAGTGACTAGTGGGGTACCGCAAGGCTCTGTGCTGGGACCGCAGCTATTTACAATATACATCAATGATTTGGATGAAGGGATTCAAATTAACATTAGCAAATTTGCCACACAGATGACACAAAGCTGGGTGGCAGTGTGAACTGTGAGGAGGATGCTATGAGAATGCAGGGTGACTTGGACAGGTTGGGGGAGTGGGCAGATGCATGGCAGATGAAGTTTACTGTGGATAAATGTGAGGTTATCCACTTTGGTAGCAAAAACAGGAAGGCAGATTACTATCTAAATGGCGCCAAATTGGGAAAAGGGGAAGTACAACGGGATCTGGGGGTCCTTGTACATCAGTCTATGAAAGTAAGCATGCAGGTACAGCAGGCAGTGAAGACAGCGAATGGCATGTTGGCCTTTATAATAAGAGGAATCAAATATAGGAGCAAATAGATCCTTCTGCAGTTGTACAGAGCCCTAGTGAGACCACATCTGGAGTATTGTGTGCAGTTTTGGTCCCCTAATTTGAGGAAGGACATTCTTGCTATTGAGGGAGTGCAGCGTAGGTTTACAAGGTTAATTCCCAGGATGGCGGGACTGTCAAATGCTGAGAGAATGGAGCAGCTGGGCTTGTACACTCTGGAGTTCAGAAGGATGAGAGGGAAATCTCATTGAAACATATAAGATTGTTAAGGTTTTGGACACTTTGGTTTTGGACACTTTAGAGGCAGGAAACATGTTCCCAATGTAGGGGGAGTCCAGAACCAGGGGCCACAGTTTAAGAATGAGTCAGCCATTCAGAACGGAGACAAGGAAACATTTTTTCTCACAGAGAGTGGTGAGTCTGTGGAATTCTCTGCCTCAGAGGGCAGTGGAAGCAGGTTCTCTGGATGGTTTCAAGAGAGAGCTAGATAGGGCTCTTAAAAATAGCGGAGTCAGGGGATATGGGGAGAAGGCAGGAACGGCGTACTGATTTAGGATGATCAGCCATGATCACATTGAATGGTGGTGCTGGCTCGAAGGGCCAAATGACCTACTCCTGCACCTATTGTCTATTTAAGGGCCTGTTTCCACGCTATATCTCTAAAATGAAAACTACCTCCCACTACTGCCAGGCCTGTGACAGCAAACTGTTTGCATCTGAGAAGAGCCCTCGCAGAGAGACTCCATATTCTTCATTTTTCATTTCTTGTCCAGCTGACCACACAAGTAAAAGCTACTGAGATGTTAGAACTGCAGAATGGCTCAATAATTGATCATTATTTTGGCAGACTGCGCTCTATCAGCTCAGTCGCATTGAGCAGTTCCTCAGTGCACATCCTTTCTCAATCCTTCAAATAATTCAGGCCAAATTATCATCAACATTTGTAATTGAGAGACTTGACCCACCAATTAATGGCAGTCATCTTCTTTCATTAAACACGTTATAATACATCCATCGACTGCGATAGTTGGAGACTTGGAGCCAATTGATTACATCTTTGTGTGGCCATGATCAATTTCACAAGGAGTAATCAATGAGCAGCATGACAACTTCTTTGGTGAAATTAATGTACTGAAGTACCAAAGTACTGATAGTTTCAACTCGCAACTTGTTACCATCAATATCTCCACTGGATCAATTAATTTTATAACGTCGGAATAATGGCCTGCCTTTTAAGGCTTGCAGTTTGCGTGTTTGTATCAAAGTGCCGGCCATACAAGTTTTCTATTCATATTAGGCAATGATAATGAATCTAGATGTTTGCATTCATAAAGGCTACATTTACAGGTCTTCGTCTTTTCGTGTCTTTGAAGCTGGTTGGTTATATGACAGTTTCCCATTCCTTTACACAGTCCTTTGCGTTTTTATTGAACACTGCAAGATCCTTTGGGCTGCACTGGTTGGGTAGTAGGGGGCCGACAAGGCAGTGCTGCATTGTATGATCCTCTTCTCCACATTCACAGGTGGTTTGGCCAGTTTCATAGCCCCATCTGGCCATGGCAGCTTTTGATCGCCCTGTTCATGTTCTCAGGCGGTTGAGCGTCATCCACTGGACCCATGGTGCTTCTGAGCCCGGAGGGAGGGCTTCAGAGGGAGGGATACCCATGTCAGTAGGAGGGGGGTCGTCCTCAAGCCTTTTTGTCCATAGTTGGAGTCTGGTTTCTTCCCGTGATGCTATTAGGGGCTGGACATGGCTGAGAAAGCTTCTCCTGGACTTCAGCCGTTGGGCCGGGGGTACACATCCGTAGAGGAGGTGGCTTTCATCACTGGTGGCCTTAGTCATCTCATCTCGGCTGGCGACTTCCCGTCTCACATCGGCAGGGGCAATGCCAGCGAGGAGGTGCGGGTTGTTTATGTTGGTGGGCTTCAAGCAGCCAGTGATTGAGCGGCAGGTGTTATTTAACGCTGGGTATAGTTTCTTGGCATGGGATGATCTCTCCCAAACAGGACACGCATACTCCGCAGAGGAGTAGCACGGGGCCAGAGCAGTAGATCTTAATGTGTGTGCTGTGGCTCCCCATTTGGAGTTGGTCAGCTTCCTGAGGATGTTATTTCGGGAGTTCTTTCAGTTTGGTGTTTTTGACATGTTCCTTATAGGAGAGAGTGCGATCCAGTGTTACACCGAGGTAGACAGGGTTGGTGCAGTGCTCAAGAGGTGTTCCAGACCATGTGATGTTAAGGGGTCTGTTTGCTTGTCGGTTCCTGAGATGGAACGAGCAGGCTTGGGTCTTCGCAGGGTTTGCGTGTAGGTGGTTGCGCTCGTAGTAGAGGTGTAGCTCATCTAGGGCTGAGGTGAGATTTGCTTCTACAGCTTCAAACGTACTCTCTTGGGATGTTACACAGAGGTCGTCGGCGTAGATGAACCGCTCAGTGTTCTGGTCCATTGGCTGGTCATTGGTGTAGATGTTATATAGTAGTGGAGCCAGCACACTACCTTGAGGCAAGCCATTCCGTTGTCGTCGCCAGTGACTTTGCTTGTTGTTAAGGACAACATAGAAGCGCCTATCTTTCAGGAGGGCTCCGATGAGGTCCGTGAGTGCCAGGTCTTTGGTATTCTCCAAGATCTTTTTTAGGAGGAGGCGGTAATTCAGTGTCATACGCGGCAGACAGATCAACAAAGACGACTCCTGTCACCAGTCCTTTCTGGAACCCGTCTTCAATGTGCTGTGTGAGATTCAGAAGTTGACTTGTTGTGGATTTGCCAGGTCGGAATCCAGCTTGTTGAGGGATGGATCTTATGCTGGATCTTTACCGGGTTTTAGAAGAGCGATGATTTTGGTTTTCCTCCAGATCTTTGGGATGTTTCTTGTCAGCATGCAATTGTTCATCAGCTCAAGGACCCACTTCCGTGCCAGAGGTCCAAATTGCTTGATCTCCTCTGTGAAAATATTGTCCAGGTCGATGGCTTTGCCAGTCTTGAGGGCTTTGATGCTGATATTGAGCTCTTCAAGGGAGAGCGGCTCAGTCAGTCCGGTGTTTTGGGAGTGCTGAAGTCGGTCTGCCTTTGGTCTTGGCAGTTTGGTGGTGGATTTGCCGTTGAGCAGCAACTGATACGCAACTTGGTTGACCGTGGTGGTATACTGTTGGTGTGTTGGTGTTGATGGGTCATTGCTGATTTTTCGGATGAAGCTCCATGACTTTTTGCTGTTTTTTGCCATGTCAGTTGTCTCCAGTAGGGTTTGCCATTTCTGCTGGCGGTATTCTGATAGGGAGGTCATGAGTCTCTCACCTACTTCCATGGTGCTTTCAGCAAAGGGGTCAGATTCGTAGAGCTGTTGGTATTGCTCATATAGTTTGCTGCTTAGTGTCAAGGCCGGGGATGTATTGAGTGCGGCAGCCTCTCGGGATGTTCTTCCGGGCTGCCTGGTGCACTAACCTGGTGAAGATTTGATAGTATTTGAGGTCCGCTGGGAGGTGGGCGATCTTCCCTTCAAGATCTTCTTGGAAACCAGGCCAGTTCGCTTTCCCAAAGTTGAATCTTCTCCGGAAAGGAACTGTGGCTGGGGTAACTGCAGCATTGACTGTAAGGCCAATGGGGCGGTGTTGGGTTTTTGGCAGTGGCTTCAGTACCAGCTTCTTGCCCAATCCAGAGATGCTATGGCTGACAAACGCGATATCAGGGTTGTAGCCGGCTTTCCATCGCCCGCTATTAAAGGACTTTGGTTGTTTGGCATCATGGATCAGGTAGAGCTGGTTGGTTTCAGCCCATGCTTCCACTGCATCTCCATCAGCGTTGTTCCCGGCGTAACCCCATTGTGAGCTGTGGCTGTTGAAGTCTCCAATCACTATCCTTGGTTTCCCAGATGATGATATTTCCGGCATCAGGAAAGGTGTGGGAGATGGCTTGTAGACGGAGGTGATAGTAATTCCTCTGAGCTCAGCGGTTAGGACCGCAATGTTGTTTTCATCGCTCTTTGATGTTGATTCGATGATTGTCCCGTTTTTTGCAAGCATGACGCTTCCATGATTCTCATGTGGTCTTTCAATGAGGGTGGTCATGCCTTCCACTCGAGGGCGGGGATGTTTGGATCCGCGGTGGGTTTCTTGGTGGCAGAGAATATCACACTGATGCTCTCTGCAGAGTTGGGCAACAAGTTCTTCTTTAGTTGCAGACAGTCCTTCAACATCAACATCCAGGACAAGGGGTCACAGCTTAAGGATAAGGGGGAAATCCTTTAAAACCGAGATGAGAAGAACTTTTTTTCACACAGAGAGTGATGAATCTCTGGAACTCTCTGCCACAGTGGGGTAGTTGAGGCCAGTTCATTGGCTATATTTAGAAGGGAGTTAGATGTGGCCCTTGTGGCTAAGGGGATCAGGGGGTATGGAGAGAAGGCAGGTACGGGATACTGAGTTGGATGATCAGCCATGATCATATTGAATGGCGGTGCAGGCTCGAAGGGCCGAATGGCCTACTCCTGCACCTAATTTCTATGTTTCTATTTAGAGATATGATGGTCAAAGCCGGCCTTGGGGGTGGGTGTTGGTCTCTCTTCCTGTTCCGGGCTGATGGGCTACTGCCATTTGTTAGGCTTCTGGACATCATTTGTCTTTCGGCTTTGCTTCAAAGTGTTTGGTAGAATTCGCAAATAAATTTGGTGATATTACTTGACAGGGATCGCGACGTGAACGCTTCTACTTTGACCCCCATTTACAGGTGACCTCTCAATACATCCGCCAATGTGAGGAGTCAGCAACAACCGGAACAAACGGTCCAATTGTGGAAAGTGTTGTTATGCTTGAAATCATTTAGAATAAAAACATTGTCGAAAGTTATGACGGATTTCAGTTCCCGAGGACTCTCACAATTTGAACTGTTTGCAAATTGGAAATAAACAATAATGCTGTGCGGGAGAGCATCAAACAACCACCTGTGAAGAAAGAGTGAGTAGGCACAGGAAGAGTGGCCGCTCTGCTCAGCTCCACCAAGCCCCCAATTGTTGCAGCTTGTGGGTGGTGAGAAATCTCAAAGGGAAATGCCCCAATACCACCAGGCAGAAGATGCATGCAGCCCACCAGCAGATGGCAAATCCATCTCCATTCATCCTGCCAGTTTGCCAAACACATTGGTATGTACGAAAGAAGAACAAAATAGGATATCTATCTATCTATTCTATTACTAAAACTCTCATCTTGACCACTTCCGGTTTGCTTTTTTTTTTAATTTGCGCAAAAACGGTACCCTTTATCGCTAGGATTTTTCGCCACCTTACTCACCGTTCTCTGCTCCTCCAAGCGCACCAAGTTTAGTTCTGATCGGTGGTAGATTACAAAAGTTATGAAAGTTTAAAAAAATTGTGAGATCAGCAGGTTGGTCTTCTTGCCTGTCAGTCACCACAAAGCTAACGCCCCTTCCGGCACCCGCTGGAGAATAAAGCCCGGGAGGCGGGGCTGAATCCACAAGTGCTGATTGAGTCCGCAAGAGTGTAGTCAGGAAAGCCGCTGTGTGGAGTCGAGTAAGCCGCTGTGTGGAGTTGGGAGGTGCTGTGTGGTGTCTCGTAAGCCTCCCCCCTCCTCCTCCTCTCCACACACCCCCCTCCCCCACACCGCCCCTTTACCCCTCCTCCAGTCCTCCACCCTCCACCCTCCACCCCCCCACCATCCATCCCCCGTCCACACAGCCCCCCCTCCACCACACCACACCCCCCTCCCCCACACACACACCCCCTCCCCCACACCATGGTGGAATATTGCATTCGGGAATGGGTTGCATTGGGGGACCAGGCCTCCCGTGTGACTGAGACCCAACAGGTCCCACGTAATCGAGTTGGCTTTTCAAAACATATGTACTTGCAGTAATGTTTTATTTACATGAAAGTATTTTGGATCTGTATTTTTATTATTTCACTTGAATGCATTGACAGATTGCAACGCTGCAGGCAGGATTCCTATCTGCCTAAGGTTTACTCACCAATTTTGTGAGTGGGGTTTCTTCTGGCTCACCTGCAAGTCACACATCGCCTTGGCAACTCGGTGGAGGACATATGGCACAACAGAATGGGGTTGCCAAACGCAAAGTGCATGTGGCAGAACACATTCAGCAAAATGTGGACCTTTGTATTCTAGTGTTAATTAAATCCATTTATTTTTCTGCAGCCAAAGTCAAATGAGAGTGAATATTCAATTCTGTCCTTTAATGATGAGGAAATTAACAGCAATGCAATTCAAAGATAAAGCAGAACACGGTGCCTCTGTTCAATCCTTTAGTTTCACTACATTTGCCAGAATATTAGACAAGCATTCTGGCTCATTGCGAGCAGTCCATTTGAGTCACAATTACAGCTGAACCCAGTGACATATCTCCGGCATAAAGAAAATAAGAAAAGAATAAGGTTTGCTTCAGAATTTGAGCTAAAATTACCTGCAGGGCTGGAATAACAGGGTAGAGAGCTTCACATAACTTGTTCCAGCTTAAAGCGCTCATAACTAGATGTCCTTGCATTAGGTAGAGGATTATGTCCTTTGCAGCAGTGTTCACCTGCAAGATGATAGAGAAATGCATTGTTTACATTTGAGAAAGTTATTCACATCCTCACAAAATCTTTTGAGAAATATATTGAAAGGGTAAGATCAAAAACACAGATTTTAAGGGGGTTTTTCTCCCCCCAACAACAAAATGGGTGAGTTTAACGTGACCGTTCTTTGCAGTTGACAGTTGAAAGGCACTTGTATGAAGACTGGGGGGCGAGTAGGTGGATTACAACCAATATTAAAAATAGGGGTGGCACATTGGGAGAGCAGGAAGATGTGCAGTGGTTTGGATTTAACCAACCCATGGATGAGTGAAAGGTATTGTGACCAGTGTGTGGTATCAGGGATTTGATTTAATGAAGGATGTTCTATATTGCTGATGATAACGGAAAATGTGACCTTTATGTGAAAACTGGCATTTATGTTGCTTGAATATTACATTTCACCAAAGTCCATGTTTGAATATTTAGGTCTGGCTGCAGGCGGCCGAGGGCTACTTCATTCTCTGGAGTGTTAGGAATGCAATTGAAGGTTGTGCAATCATCAGAAAACATTCCTACTTCAGATGGAAGGAAGGTCGCCGATGAAACACCTTAAAATGCTAGCCTTGAACATTATCCTGAATGTCAACATCATGTCCTGATGCGAGGATAATTGACCTCAAATAACAATAACCATCTTTCTTTATGATATGCAAGATTCTAACCTATGAACTTCACTTTGAATTAGACACCTTCATGGTGCAGTGAATCAAATGGTACCTTGATGTCCAAAGGTCAAAAATACAGTTTAAATGAACAGATAAAAGAAGCATCTGATTTTGTCAGCGTGGAGAACCAAACTGAATACTGGTCATGTCAAGTTAAGAGAGTTTATTGTCATGTGTCCCAGGTACGACAATGAAATTCGTGCTTGCTGCAGCACAACAGAATATTGTGGGCGTAAATACAGAACAGATCATTGTGTCCATATACCATAGAATATATATATATACACACATAAATAAACAGTTCAAGTGCAATAGGCTTGTTATAGTTCGGAGTTTGTTTGAAGTTGTGTTTAATAGTCTGATGACTGTAGGGAAGAAGCTGTTCCTGAACCTGGATGTACCAGATTTCAGGCTCCTGTACCATCTACCTGATGTCAGTGGAGAGATGAGTGTGTGGCCAGGATGGTGTGGGTCCTTGGTGATGCTGGCAGCCTTTTTGAGGCAGCGACTGCGATAGACGCCCTCGATGGCTGGGAGGTCAGAGCCAGTGATGGCCTGGGCAAGTGTTTACAATTTTTTGCGGCCTTTTCCACTCCTGGACCCTCAAGTTGCTGTACCAAGCCACGATGCAACCGGTCAGCATGCTCTCTACTGTGCACCTGTAGAAGTTCGAGAGACTCCTCCTTGACATACCCACTATCTGTAATCTTCTCAGGAAGTAGAGGCACCGATGTGCTTTCTTTATAATTGCATCAGTGTGCTGGGACCAGGAGAGATCTTCGGAAATATGCACGCCCAGGAATTTGAAATTCTTGACCCTTTCCACCATCGACCCATTGATATAAACGGGATTGTGGGTCCCTATCCTACCCCTTCCAAAGTCCACAATCAGTTCCTTGGTTTTGCTGGTGTTGAGAGCCAGGTTATTGTGCTGGCACCATTTGGTCAATCTCACTTCGATACTCTTGACTCGTCACCTTCCTACAACGGTGGTGTCATCAGCGAACTTGATGATGGAGTTCGCACTATGTCCAGCTACGTAGTCATGAGTACAGAGCGAGTAAAGCAGGGGGATGATCACGCAGCCTTGAGGTGCTCCCGTGCTGATTGTTATCGAGGCTGACACATTTCCACCAATACGGACAGACTGTGGTCTGTGAATGAGGAAGTCGAGGATCCAATTGCAGAGGGATGCGCAGAGATCTGAGAGCTTGGTAACCAGCTTGGAGGGGATGATTGTATTAAATGCCGAGCTGTAGTCAATGGATAACAGCCTGGCATATGAGTTTTTGTTGTCCAAGTGGTCCAGAGCGGAGTGGAGAGTCAGCAAGATCACATCCACCGTTGATCAGTTATGGCGGTAAGCGAACTGCAGTGGGTCGAGGTTCTTGTCGAGCTAGGAGTTGATATGCGCCATGATCAACCTCTCAAAGCACTTCATCACCGCCGGCGTTAGTGCCACTGGTCGATAGTCATTGAGGCACGTCACCTTGCTCTTTTTGGGCACCGGTATTATTGATGCCTTTTTAAAGCAGGTGGAGACCTCAGAAGTGAAAGGTTGAAAATGTCCGCAAATAATCCAGCCAGTTAGTCCGCACAGTTTCTGAGAACTCGACTGGGTATTCCATCGGGTCCAGACGCTTTCCGAGGATTCACCCCCTAAAGGATCTTCTGACTTCGGCCTCTGTGACTGTAGTACCATCACGGCGAATGGGGGCTCGGGAAGGCAAGATGATCAATAGTAGAAAATGTATTTTATGGAAGGAAATTATTTGGCCTATGAATCAGTGCCAGTTAGAAACAAAGATCTAACCAACCTAATCACACTTGTGATTACCAGATCAAACTCTGCAGAGCGCATGTACATGTCATTTTTGCTTTGCTTGAGGCTTTTTGTTTCTATCTCGATCAGAGTTGTAGACTCTTCTTGCCATAAAAGTTTAAAAAAAGGTATCCATTCATATTTAATCCTTCTACCAACTATTTAATAGCAATGTCCCCTTTTAATTTCCCATATGCTGATGTAAATAGGTCCTTTCTATTTGTCTCATCTTGGCTCCTCATAATTCTGAAGAAGGGTCTCGACCCGGAACATCACCCACTCCTTCTCTCCAGAGATGCTGCATGTCCCGCTGAGTTACTCCAGCATTTTGTGTCTACCTTTGGCTCCTCATAATCAGATACACTGTCACTCTCCAAAGCAAATAGCTTTCCAGAGCTATAATTTTTCCAGTCTTTCTAAATTTCTCAGAAATCATAATTTTCTCTCAATGTGGTAACCTGCATTCAAATAAATGATGTTTGTTGTTCAAGAAGGAACTGCAGATGCTGGAAGATCGAAGGTACACAAAAATGCTGGAGAAACTATCGGAGCGAAGGAAATAGGCGACGTTTCGGGCCGAAACCCTTCTTCAGACTGATGGGGGGTGGGGGGGGAGAAGGAAGGAAAAAGGGAGGAGGAGGAGCCCGAGGGCGGGGGGATGGGAGGAGACAGCTCGAGGTTTAAGGAAGGGGAGGAGACAGCAAGGGCTAGCAAAACTGGGAGAATTCAACGTATATGCCTTCCGGATGCAAGCAACCCAGGCGGAATATGAGGTGCTGCTCCTCCAATTTCCGGTGTTGCTCACTCTGGCAATGGAGGAGACCCAGGACAGAGAATAAATGATATTGAAGCTGTTGTCTAATAACTGTTGTGTCATGTTTGAGTGTAACCTCCCTGCTAATATATTCCAAGTTCCCTGGATACCATTTTAGATACCAAGAAGCAAACTGAGTATACACTTCAAATAAAAACTTTTTCATACATTTTTGTGCAAAAAGAGTATGGGCTAATTGAAGCGTTCCAACAACAAACTGAAATGTACACAATAGACTGAATGACCTCCTTCAGTGCATTCTTCCAACCAAATCACATGTAATCATCCCCACATCTCAATTTACAAGAAAACCAATTTACAAGTGTCCCATTACTTTTAATAAAAGCATTCAGAAATCGAAAAAGTACCTTCTCTGTGGGGTCTTGTAAGCCAAAAGTGCATATTTCATACAAAACCCGAGGATGGAGCAGAAAATGAACACCATGAGACACGGATGATACTGGTTTGGTTACATTGTTGATTGACAAGCAATCCTTTGAAAAAATATGTAAAAATAAAATTAATTACTGGATTGAATACAAGATCAATTCTACACATTAACATTTTCTAATTTTGGGTTTCATACACATTTCTTTCAAGCTCCTTCTCTTAAAACATTAATATCAATTATTGTAATTATAAGTTCATTTAGCTTTAGTTCCATGTTGTTCAAAATAGGTTTCAGGTTTATAATCCACATCAGGTCCTCAGGCACTTCCTGTAGTTTTGACATTTCCTGTAGTTTTGAGGAATATTCTGTTGTTAGGATAATAATATTTGAATGGCTCCTATGAATGTGGAATAAACTGTTTTGCAGTATTTGAGGACGCACGTAAATTTGTACGGTTCAGGGGGCATGACTTATTCCTCAACCAACACTAGCTGATTTTGTGTTTGTCCACTTATCTCATTACACTTCGTAGTATTTGCCATATACAGACCGGCTACATCTATCTATATAACTAAAAGTCTCATCTTGACCACTTCCTGTCTGCTGTATATTGATTTTAGAAAAAACGCTACCATATATCGCTATGATTTTTGGCCATCTCACAGTTCTCCTCCACTGAGGCACCCCCGAGGATTTTTCCGAAAATAAAAAAGTTATGAGTGTTAAAAAAATCTTGAGAACAGCTGATTGGTCCTCTCGCCTGTCAATCACCACAATTAAGGTAACGCCCCTTCCGGAGGAGGGGGGGGAGGGGGGGCAGGGCTATAAAACCCCGCATGCCTGGACGTGTGTCAGTCACTCTGGAAGATCGTGAGGGAGAGTCCACAACTGTGATTCTAAGCTGTGAATCAACTGAACTGTGAGTCTGCAATGTACTTACAATAAATGGTTTGTTAGCCCGTAATGATAATGTAATGAGTTGATTGGCAATTTGGTGGCCTGCACTCTGCCTGAAATGCCATGAAACTGAATATGGTGGCCTGCACTCTGCCTGAAATGCTATGAAACAGAATTTGGTGGCCTGCACTCTGCCTGAGATGCTACGAAAATGAATTTGTTGGCATGTACTCTGCCTGAAATGCTACGAAACTGAATTTGGTGGCCTGCATTCTGCCTGAAATGCCACTGTGAGAAAAGGTCACTGTGAGAAAAGGTTGTTCCTTGTCTATGTTCTAAATGGCTTACCCCTTATTCTTAAACTGTGGCCCCTGGTTCTGGACTCCCCCAACATCAGGAACATGATTCCTGCCTCTAGCGTGTCCAAACCCTTAATAATCTTATATGTTTCAATAAGATACCCTCTCATTCTCCTAAACTCCAGAGTGTACAAGCCCAGCTGCTCCATTCTCTCAACATATGACAGTCCCGCCATCCCGGGAATTAACCTGTAAATTTACGCTGCACTCCCTCAATATGGTACAGCAGCTGCACTGCTGCGGACAGGAAAGCACTACAACGGGTGGTGAAAACCGCGCAGCACATCATCGGTGCCCCGCTCCCTGCCATGGATGCCCTCCACCGAAAACGGTGTCTGAGACGGGCTGGGAAGATCATCAAAGACCCCTCACACCCCAACCATGGACTGTTTGCCCTCCTCCCATCAGGGAGGCGGTACAGGAGCCTCAGGTCACGTACCAGCAGGATGAGGAAAAGCTTCTATAACAACACAATCACACTGCTGAACTCGGAGTCCCGACGATAGACTTCTCTGGTCCCTCCGTCCCCCTTTGTTTAATCATTCTGTATTTCCTGATTATTCTGTATCTTCTCTCTTTCTATTTTTTTTTCTTGTTTTTTTTCTCTTTATGTACAACTACTACGGACTGACGCAAAACTGCATTTCGTTGTACTGATACTTGTATTTTGTGCGATGACATTAAAGTTGAATTGAATTGAATTGAATTGAATAGCAAGAATGTCCTTCCTCAAATTAAGGCACCAAAACTGCACACAATACTCCAGGTGTAGTCTCACTAGGGCCCTATACAACTGCAGAGCGACCTCTTTGCTCCTATACTCGACTCCTCTTGTCATAAAGCCCAACATGCCATTCGCTTTCTTCACTGCCTGCTGTACCTGCATGCATACATTCATAGACTGATAAACAAGTACCCTCAGATCCCGTTGTACTTCCCCCTTTCCCAACACGACACTATTTAGATAGTAATCTGCCTTCCTGTTTTTGCTACCAAAGTGGATTACCTCACATTTATCCACATTGATGTAATCTACTGACTCATTTGTAACATTTTCCAACCTGCACGTGCTCAGTTCCCTGGTCCATCTTTATGATAATTTGCCTGGTCTCATTTTTGGCAACATAATACTCCACTGAATATCAGCGAATGATGGAATCCAGCATCGTCCTGACAGTTCACACTGCCACCCAGCTTTGTGTCATCTGCAAATTTGCTAATGTTACGTTGAATCCTTTCATCCAAATCATTGATGGATATTGTAAATAGCTGCGGTCCCAGCACCCAGCCTTGCCATTCTGAAAGGGACCCGTTAATCCCTACTCTTTGCTTCCTGTCTGCCAACCACCTCTGTATCCATGTCAGCACTCTACCCCCAATACCATGTGCCCTAATTTTGCCCACTAATCTCCTATGTGGGACATTATCAAATGCTTTCTGAAAGTCCAGGTACACTACATCCACTGGCTCTCCCTTGTCGATTTTCCATGTTACATCTTCAAAAAATTCCAGAAGATTAGTCAAGCATGATTTCCCCTTCGCAAATCCATGCTGACTCGGACCGATCCTGTTACTGCTATCCAAATGTTCAGCTATCTCATCTTTTATAATTGACTCCAGCATCTTCCCCACCACCGATGTCAGGCTAACTGGTCTATAATTCCATTTTCTCTCTCCCGCCTTTCTTAAAAAGTGGGATAACATTAGCTACCCTCCAATCCACAGGAACTGATCCCGAGTCAATAGAACATTGGAAAATTATCACCAATGCATCCACAATTTCTAGAGGCACTTCCTTAAGTACCCTGGGATACAGACCATCAGGCCCTGAGGATTTATCAGCCTTCAGTCCCATCAGTCTATCCAAAACCATTTCCTGCCTAATGTGGATTTCCTTCAGTTCCTCCGTCACCTCAGATTCTCAGGCCACTACTATAGAAAAAAGATTGTTTGTGTCCTCCTTAGTGAAGATGGATCCAAAGTACCTGTTCAACTCATCTGCTATTTCCGTGTTCCCCATAATAAATTTACCTTTTTCAGTCTTCAAGGGTCCAACTTTGGTCTTAACTATTTTTTTCCTCTTCACATACCTAAAGAAGCTTTTACTATCCTGCTTTATATTCTTGGCTAGCTTACCTTCGTACCTCATCTTTTCTCAACGTATTGTCTTTTTGGTTATCTTCTGTTGTTCTTTAAGCATTACCCAATCCTCTTGCTTCCCACTCATCTTTGCTACATTGTACTTCTTCACTTTAATTTTTATACTGTCCCTGACGTCCCTTGTCAGCCATGGTTGTCCCTTTCTCCCCTTTGAATCTTTCTTCCTCCTAGGAATAAACTGATCCTGCACCTTCTGTATTATTCCTAGAAACACCTGCCATTTTTGTTCCACTGTCATCCCTGCTAGTGTATCTGTCCAGTCAACTTTGGCCAGCTCCTCCCTCATGGCCCCATAGTCCCCTTTATTCAACTGCAACACTGAGACCTCCGATTTACCCTTCTCCCTCTCCAATTGTAGATTAAACCTGACCATGTTATGGTATCACTTCCTCCAAATGGCTCATTAACGTCAAGGTCCTTTATCAAACCCGGTTCATTACATAACACTAAATCCAGAATTGCCTTCTCCCTGGTCGGCTCCAACACAAGCTGCTCTAAGAATCCATCACAAAGGCACCCTACAAAGTCCCTTTCTTGGGGTCCAATACCAACCTGATTTTCCCAGTCTACCTGCATGTTGAAATCTCCCATGAAATCTCTTTGCTAAGGGTCTCTAATGACATCCTCCTGGCAAACGACTCCGGTAATTATGTGGTTCTTGTCTTGCTGGACCTATCTGCCGCCTTCGACACTGTGGACCATGGAATATTAATTTCCCGATTACAGCAACAAGTGGGCATCTGTGGCAGTGCCCTGGGATGGTTCAGGTCCTATCTGGCAGATAGAACCATGCGTGTAAGCCTTGGTGGCCTTGAATCCTCCTCTGCTCCCTTGGCATATGGGGTTCCACAGGGGTCAATTTTAGGCCCCCTGCTTTTCTCCCTTTATCTACTTCCACTGGGCTCAATTTTAAGAAGGCATGGCATCTCCTTTCACTTTTACGCGGATGATAGCCAGTTGTACATGCCACTCAGGAAAGAAGATAATTATTCCCTAAAATCACTTCTGTCTTGTCTTGAGGACATTAAGTCCTGGATGGCCTTAAACTTTCTGGGACTTAACGAAAAAAAGACAGAAGTGATTTTGTTCGGCCCTAATGGCTGCCGTGAACCTCCCTCTGTTGACTTGGGTCCACTTGCAGTGTTCGTAAAGCCAACAGTTTTAAACCTGGGTTTTATGATGGACAGTGATTTTAAATTAGATAAACAAATAGCCACGCAGTGGTTAAGTCCAGCTTCTTTCACCTAAGGAAGCTGGCAAAGGTGAAGCCTATTCTCGAGCGGCAGCATTTTGAAACAGTAATTCACGCCTTTATTTCATCTCGGCTGGATTACTGTAATGCGCTCTACACTGGAGTCTCGCGAGCTTCGTTGGCTCGTCTCCAGTTGGTCCAAAATGCTGCCGCTCGCCTTTTAACCGGAACTCGAAAGAGGGAGCACATTACGCCAATTTTGGCCTCCCTTCACTGTCTTCCAGTGCACTTTCGAGTTCATTTTAAAATTCTTTTATTTGTTTTTAAATCTTTGAATGGCCTCGCCCCGCCTTACCTCTCTGAGCTGCTCCACCTATATGCTCCTACCCGGTGCCTCAGGTCAGCGGATCAGCTGCTCCTTGAGGTACCAAGGTCTAAGCGGAAGCTCAGAGGGGATAGAGCCTTTTCTGTTGCTGCACCGGCACTCTGGAACACTTTGCCGCTGCAGATCAGACAGGCCCCTTCACTGTCCATCTTTAAATCCTCCCTAAAAACGCACTTTTATTCACTGGCTTTCGACACTGGCTGAGACATTGTTCCTGTTTTAGTGCTTTTAATGTCTTTTAATTTTTTACTGTTTTTATAGTCCTGTCGTCTTAATGGTTTTAGTAGTTTGTGATAACTTTTTGTTGATTTCCAATGTACAGCACTTTGTGGTAACTGATGTTGCCTAAAAGTGCTTTATAAATAAAGTTATTATTATATTATTATTATTATTATAACAACCCATCCCGTTACAAAAGATCAATGATGCTCTTTGCTTACCTTTACAAGGGTTAAAGAGTAGCAATAAGACTCCGTTTTAATAACTGGCAAGGGATGAGATAAGAGCTTTAGGAACACTTTCTGACTTTCTCCTTGATGTATTGGGCTGCCCTGTGTCGATTTACAACTGCAAACAAATATAAACATGTTAAAATTGAGCTTTTTGCACAACAAAAATCTAATATTTAAAAATATTTCAACTCTCTATACTTTGACAATAGCTTTCCTCAGAATACGCACAAGGAAAATGAACTGGGCCATGCAAGTGATCTAATGACTTAAGTCTTCTGTGCAACAAGCTGTTTACCCTGTTGTAGTGAGGACAATTAGACATCTAGGGCCCTGAGCCTGAAAGAAAAGCATCTTCGAAGCAAATTAAATTGAAACTAACAGTACAAAAGACAAGAAATCATAAATTATGAGGATGAATTCAATGCAAATTAGATAGACAAAAACTGTGGAAAAAAAGATTTGATCATAACATTAAAATCACAAAAGGAGACTCTTAAAACAGAATTAATAGTTCATTTCTGGCACCAGTAATTAACACATAATTTATCACTAAAATAATAATTTGTTATGAGTTTAGTATGTATTTACCATTAAAAAAACATCAGCTTCAGTGCATTCAATGCATTTCAATGCTGAAGTAGACAGCAAGATTGTGCTTTTGTGAAGGTGACAAGAGAGCAGAACATTTCCAGGAGCAAATATTGAATAGGGACGTAGCTGCTGAATAATTTACACATTGATTTCACTGTTATTATGACAGCAGGTTACAGTCCAATGTTAACCGCAAAATGGAAGAATTGACTTTAATGAAAGTTGGACAATGATTATGATGCCAAAGACAGTTCAAAACGGAAGTGGGATATTGAACTGATGTAACAATTTACTTCTCTATCCCATTCCCACCTACAAAACCCAATGTAAACTCAAGGAACATAATGTAATCTTATGACCAAGCACACCACAGTTCTCAGGATTTAAGATCGAGCTAAACAATTTCAGACAGTCAGCCTTTTCAGTATGTATCAGAGCAGGCCAGCTCCAAATGAAGCAAAGATCAAACAAAAATCTACAATGACACAAAAGGGTTTGTTTTTGGCTATATGAGGTTAAATTAATAACTAGTGCCACGCATTAAAAGCTGAGCAAATGCATTAAATGCTGGTGCAACACTAAAATACACTATTCCTTCAAAACTGCTAACATTTATGTATATTAAAAAAATCACATTCCTTTTTAGTTTAGACAAAATAATCAAATCCGATTATTAAGATATTTTCAGCATCAGGCATTTGCTTTGTTTGTTGATGGTGTGCAGTTTACACACAGGACCAACGTTAACTGTTAAACCTGCATTGCCTAAATTTCACAACCAATGTCACTCAGGTCTCATTAAGCTGCAATACATAAATGACACTTGCTTATGTGCCTGTTTGATGGCCTAAGTTCTTAAATCATCATCGACTCCTTTACAAAAGCATGCAGGAAAATGGATATTGAATTTAATGTCTGCAAAATATAATTCCTCAAAGTTCCTCTCTCTGTGTACAACATGACAACCCGACAATGAAGTTCCATGATCAAGTACTGGAAAACATGGAACTTTTTCCACATCCAACAGAGGTGGCACACTGAAACAGCAGTGCAGTGGAGTTTCTGCCTTACAGCGCCAGAGACCTGGAGAGGTGCAAATTTCACAATATCCACTTTATCAGCCAGCATGATAAACAGATTTATATCCCTGTCCTCTTCCAGACAGACATGCTTGGAACTGAGAGTACAGCAAGAACCAATGGCCAGGTCGTATTGCCTTTACAACTCACACCACGCTCAGAAAGCAGACTCTCTATTCAAAATTCCATCATGGCAGGGGATTACCAAGTGGACAGGAGAATTTCTTCAAGTATGTTTTCAAGGCCCCCTTCAAAACCTGTAACAACAGCATTTACTCATGGAACATGTTTTCCAAGTAACATAGAAAAATAGAAAAGTAGGTGCAGGAGTAAGCCGTTCAGCCCTTTGAGCCAGCTCAGCCATGATCATATTGAATGGCGGTGCTGGTTCGAAGGGCTGAATGGCCTACTCCTGCACCTATGTTTCTATGTTTCCCAGCTCATCACTCAAAATCGAGTAGGGGCAATTGGGAGCCCATTTGTCAAGAGGATATAGAAACCAGGAGGACATAGTATTCTGCATTTACATTTAATATAGATTTAAGAAATTCCTGCCTTACATTTCAGAGCAGATGTTAATATACTTCTGGACCAGCTGGAGCTGCCGATGGTAGGGAAGACTGATCACAGCCTGATCTGCTAATTCAATCAAATCCATGAGATTCTTTTCATTCTGCAAAGAGAAGAATGCCATTAGGCTGTGAAAATTCCTTTCACTTTCAAAATATTACAAGGAAAATCTATTTTTAATATGAAGGAAAACATCAAATTCTACCTTTATGAGATAATCAGAGGATTATCACTGTTATTCATGTAAGAGACACAATCAGATAATACTATTGCTCTGATTTGACTCCTCCAAAAAACTGCATCATTTCTGCATGCAATGATGTATGGGGAGTTCTGGTTTCCTCAATGGTGAATGGCATTGTTTAGTTTAAATAATGTACTATGGCATATGTATCTTTTTACAATACTGCACACAAAAATGTGACAAATGGAGTCCAATTTCAAATTCCTTCAAAAAGTTGAAAATACTTTATTGGGTTCATGACTAACATAGTATCAACAACAAATATAAGAAAAGATAGCATATGGATGGCAGGTTTCTGAAAAAGGCATCAGAATATACAAATACATTTTGTGTAACGGTTGCCACGTGGTGTCCACCAGTGACCTGGTTGGCACTGTAAGTACACATATTTCTTATCCTTTCCATGTTTATGAATACCACAAGGAACAATAAAATTGCAAATAACGTTTCCACTTCATTCACCTGATCATTTAGTAGAAATTGCATCCATCTGAGTGGACACTGCAACGCTCGTTACACAAACATTAGTTGCGGTGGACACAAAGGTTTGGCGTCCCAGAAAACAAACGTTACATTATGAGCACGAACCCAGCATTTTCATCAATGTGATCTAAACGGTACATCACCTTATGGATTTGAGCTATTGATGGCTGATGATTCGCCAGATCATTTGATTTGGGCTGATTTTTGTGTAAATAAAATGTCTCCGTAACGGTCGTTGCAGAGCTTCCCAAAGTTGACACGAAGGAATGAAGTTAGTGACTTGGTCCGTACGACAGGTAAACAAGGGATAGTGTGTTGTCAAATTGAAGATTGGCTCAGTTTCTTAGTTTGGATGACCGATTTATGTCCAAAACCTTTTTTAATTGATTATTAAAAGTTGAAAAATATATCGTAAACGGTCGTTGCATTTTTGACACCACAATGTTTTTGATATATTAAATTGGAAAATTAAAGAAAATAATGAACTCACCGAAAGATCGATACTACCATCGGATACCTCGTTGGGTGTTTGAAAAGCATTGGAGGTTTGGAACCGCCGTGGTTTAACTTACGGACGTACCGACCCCGATAACGGTTGTTGCACAACGACTGTTACGGCATCTTTACTGAACTGTATTACATTTATGTTACTGTATTTTTCTCCTGGTGTTGATGAAGATATTTTATTTATGAATTAAATATTCATGACTAAATATGGCAGTTTTTAATGCCACAGTTTTGGTGTCCAAAATGGTGGGAAAACAATGAAAATTTGTCTGTTCTGAAAAAAGTTTTTGACTTTCGGTCTTGAAGTTATCTAATTTATATCTGCTATTTATAAGGTTTCACATGATGAGTAGAATTTTGTTAAGAACAGTGTGTTGGTGTAAAAAAGTGAATACTAACCTTGTTCGTCAAAAACCCTCCAGTATTGTAAAAAGACACATATAGCAGCTTGTAAAATTAGCAAGAAAACATAAAATGAATCATAATTGATCTATGGATCCAGTGTGTAGGCATAAATTGAACATTTGGGGTGGCTATTGTAATTACATTTGATAATGCTTTTCCAAAACAAAAAAAATCAAAAATTTGAAGGGAAGTGCAATTTTTGATTCAAGGAGAAATTTAGACAACTTAAATATTGTTTTGGGTATGATACTCATTTTTAATGAAAGTTCAGTCAGAACTCATGAAGCTTACAAAGAAAAGCTATGAAAGGACCCTCCGTTACATCTCTGTATCTAGACAGTTTAACAAAAAGAGATGTCGTAAAGCATCTTCCATGTATCAGTTCTCACGAGTATTGGTATTTAATGCAAGGGGGCTAATACTTCGCATTTAAAGTAAAAAGCTTTCAAGTTTTACAAATGCAAATTAGTGAAATAATGAAATATATTCAATTAAGGAAATGATTTAAGCCAACAGAGTAACAAAACTAATTCAAGTGACATATTGACCAGAGTGCATAAAATGATCCAATCTTTCAGGCACTTTTGTGCCTTAAAATAATTCAGCTACTTGGTGTGCCATGTAAAAACATAACTGAAAATTGAATTTTGGGGTGAAAAAGCAAATCAGTCAATTTCAACAAGCCACCGCCCCCCCCGTTTCACAATTAATAAATAATATATTAAATAATAGTGGCAGTACATACCATTGCTTCAGCCTCAGTGATAAAGGAACATGCATATTCCATTGAGTGTGCTACTTCTGTGGTTCTCTTATAGATATTGTAGCTCTGCAAGTTAACCTGCTCCAGGTAGACAGTGACAGACTCATGAACGTTGAAATAGCTCAAACGGAATGGGACATCGAGAGACAGAAGATAAAGCATATTTCCAATGCTTTCTGGCAGAACTTCACTGGCCTATAAAATAATTAAAAACTATGTCACAAACAGAATCATTTTGATCATAATTTAAACCATTATTCTCTCCAAGACTTCAGAACCAGGAAAGAGCAAAGTTTGCTGCTCCAATGATTCATGCTGTAAAGGTAATATACCAATAAATATAAGAAAATGTCAGCCTTAGATTGGATTGTGATGTTCTTGCGAGATGAACTGCAAACATGAACTGACTCATTTGTAATTGAGGTATAACCATGGAAATCTCCTGCAACAGTGAATTTGTTCACAAACCAAGCCTTGGGATCCATGAAAGTAAAATGTCAGAGCATTCTCCAAAAGTCTTTAGAACCAGTTTGAATGATGCCTTAAGGAACACCAACCCAAAATAATCTCCATGAATTTAAGAACATAAAGAAAAGGCAGGGGTGGAGAAAAGGAGAATAACCACCCAATTACTATTTTTCAATTATCCCTTGCCACATTACTTTAGTCGTTAAACCAGATGATTGAAAGTAATTAGGCAAAACGTTATGCTGCCAAGTTAGTTCCAGAGTGTGAACCAATGCCCCTGAACAAACCCTCATGCACTGAATTACCGCACATAATCCAGTACAGGTAGTTCTGCTGTACTGCACATTTCCGTACAGCTAATTAGATGTAATGCGAAGATAGACACAAAGTGCTGGAGTTACTCAGCGGTACAGGCAGCATCTCTGGAGAGAAGGAATGGGTGACGACCTGTAATTACTTCTCTCCAAAGATGCAGAGAGGAGGAGGATGGGGGGGGGGGGGGGGGGGATAGAAGGGGGGGGGGGGGGGGGGGGGGGGGGGGTGGAAATAGAAGGAAAGGGGGAGAGGAATTGGGGGGGAGAGGAGGGGGGGGAGGAGGGGGGAGGGGAGGGGGGGGGTACCTCTGAATTGAACTCGGCAGCTCTCGGGACCTCTGAAGCCCAACCAAATTACTGCGTGTTCAGCGGCTTCAACACAGAGCCCTGGGGGGGGGCGGCTGGGCTGCAGGTGGGGCGGGCACAGCGGGCAGGCGAGGCGGCAAGCAGGAGGTGACAAATGACTGCGAGGAGGGTGGGGGTTAACGTAACTCACAGCTCGTGCAAAAAAAACAGTGCACAGCAGGCTGCGCGTTGAAAATTCTGCGCTGCTGGCCGCGAGGAGCAGAGCCATTGTGATGTCATCAGCTCTTTAGCTTCAAAAAATATCTCAGAATTGTGAATTCAGTGAAAGCTTCCATTTAATCATGTAGAAATAAGACCATGGGACATAGGTGCGGAATTAGGCCATTCAGCCCACCGGTCCACTCCACCATTCAATTATGGATGATCTATTTTTCGCTCTCAACCTCATTCTCCTGCCTTCTTCCCATAACTTCTGATGCCCTTCCTAATCAAGACCTACCATTTTCTGCTTTAAAAATATCCAATGTCTTGACCTCCACAGCCATCTATGGCAATGAATTCCATAGATTCACCACCCTCTGGCTTAAAAATGTCTTCTTCATCTCCATTTTGAAGGTCCTTTTATTCAAGGCTGCGCCTCTGGTTCTAGACTCTCTCATTACTGAAAACATCCTTTCCATGTCCACTCCATTGGGGTCTTTCATTATTCGATAGGTTTCAATGAAATTCCCCCATTCATCCATATAAACTACAGCGAGTACAAGCCCAGAGTCTAAATGTTCCTCATATGTTAACCCAATCATCCCCGGGATCATTCTCATAAACCTCCTCTGGACCAGCTCTAAAGCCAGTACATCCTTCCTCAGATAATGGGACCCAAAACTACTCACAATATTCCAAATGTGGCCACACCAACACCTGATAAAGCCTCAGCATTACATCCTTGCTTTCGTATACTAGTTCCCTTGAAATGCATTTGCTTTCCTTACTGCTGTTTCAACCTGCAAATTTCTAGGAATCCAGCACTCCCAAGTCCTTTTGCACACAATTTCTGAATCATCTCCCCATTTAGAAAGTAGTCTGTACCTTTATTCCTTCTGCCAAAGTGCATTACCATACACTTTGCTACACTCTAATCCATTTGCCACTTCTTTGCCCACTCTCCCAACCTGTATGTCCTTCCGCAGATTCCCTGCTTCAACACTATCTGCTCCTCTCCCTATCTGCAAACGGCCACAAAGCCATCAATTCCACCATCCAAATCATTAACATATAATGCGAAAAATAGCGGACCCGACACCAACCCCTGCAGAACACCATTAGACATCGGGAGCTGACTAGAAAAAAACCTGTTTATTCCCACTCCTTGCCTTCTGCCAGTCAACCAATCTCTTATCAATGATCATGCCTCGCCATGGGCTCTTTCCTTCTCTTGCAGCCTCACGTATGGCACCTTACAGGCCTTCTGAAAATCCAAGCAAACAACATCCACCGACTCTCCTTGGTCTATCCTGCTTGTAATTTTGTCAAAAACTCTAACAGATTAATCAGGCAAAATCTCCCCTTAACAACACCATGCTGATCTCAGGCTATTTTAATTGTGCTTTCAAGTACCCAAAACCTCATAAACGTAATAAAGGACTAAACTTCCCATCATCATCACCGGTAGTCAGTCAAAACGTGTACGACTGTCCTCTCCATAGGGTCGTCTACTTAGTGGGTTTGCAGATGTCTGTAGAAGTTGATCCGCGATCCACACACCTTGATGCAATGTGGGCCGTGGAGACTGGCGGTGGGTGGTAGTCGTCGAGCCCCCTTCTCTCTCGCCTTACGGTGCTGTCGCTTTATTTCTGCGACACGGCGTAGTTCCATTTCGTGAAGTGCAGCTCCTTCCTACACGGATTTCCTCCAGGAGCGCCTGTCCAGTGCAATGTGCTCCCAGTTGCTTGATCCGATGTGGAATATCTTCAGACTGTTCTTGATGTTGGCCTTGAAGCGTTTCTTTGGCCCGCCAGAGCTCTCCGACCTTCCTTCAACTGAGAGTACAGTATTTGTTTAGGGAGACATGTGTTGGACATGCGGATGACATGGCCAGTCCATCGAAGTTGGTGCTGTATTCTGGTCATGTTGGCTTCCTCCAAAACGCTGATGTTGGTGCGTTTGTCCTCCCAGCTGATCCTCAGAATCTTTCGTAAGGATCTTTGATGGTATTGTTCCAGGGCTCTCAGGCGCCTGCTGTAGGTGGTCCATGACTAGGCTCCATACAACAGGGTGAAGAGCACAACGCCTCTGTAGACCAGCAGTTTTGGTTGAGCCTTTAGGTCACGGTCTTCAAAGATTCTTTTCCTGAGTCAGGCGTAGGCTCCGCTGGCACAACTCAGGCGATGGTTGACCTTACAGTCAATGTCAGCTATTGAGGAAAGAATGCTGCCAAGGTTGGGGAAGTGGTCAACGCTTTCAAGAGTGGTGTCATCCACTTTTATAGTGGGCTGGGTAGATGCTGGTTGGGTGGAGGTTGATGTAGGACCTGGGTCATCTTGATATTTAAGGCTAGGCTCATGGCTCTGTATGCCTTGGCAAAGGCATTCAAGATGCCCTGGAGGTCTTCTGCAGAGTGTGCTGCAATAGCGCAGTCATCCGCGTACTGAAGCTCCATGATGGCGATGTTACTAACTTTGCTCTTGGCCTTCAACCTATTATGGTTGAGGAGTCCGCCATCGGTTCTGTAGAGAAATGGGATCCCTCCGAGGCAGCTCTTCACCAATGAGGTGAAGTATGGCAACAATGAAGACGACAAACAGGATAGGTGCAAAGATGCATCGCTGTTTGACTTGTTTCCAAGGGCTCGGACTCAGAGCTGCAGTTGCTGAGCACTGTGACCGAAATGGCATCATGTAGAAGCCTCAGTATTCTGATGTACTTGTCGTGACAACCGCGCCTTGATAATATGCTCCAAAGAACCAGGACTAAACTTATACCCACCAAACTAACATCCCTATCATTTCATTTATTTTGCCTCGCTGCATTCTTAAACAGTGGAGTCACATTTGTGATTTTCCAGTCCTCTGGAACAATTCCTGTTTCTAGTGATTCTTGAAAGATCACCACTAATGTCTCCACAATCTCCACAGCTACCTCTTTCAGAACACTGGGGTGAACATCAGGTCCAAGTGACTTATCCACCTTTAGACCTTTCAGCTACCCAAACACCTTCTCCTCTGTAATATTGACTATACTCACTTCTGCTTCCTGCCTCTCTTGAACTACTGGCACATTGCTGGTGTCTTCCACTGTGAACACTGACGCAAATACGTATTCAGTTCATCTGCCATTTCTTTGTAACCAGACAGCATTGTCTCCCAAGAACACAGTTTGTCAGTTTCACCACAGGTGACCATTGAAACGAACCCCCAAAAAATTGCTGCCACTGACATCTGCACAATGATACTCTATTAAACAATTAAACAGTGTCATATAAAACCTTCAAAATTTTAGCTTGCAGTGACAAAAATAAACTTACGGCTGTTGAAAAGATTTTTGAAAACCCCGGAGAAAATTTAACATTATTGCGCGTCAAACTCTTTAGCTCCTAATTCCCTGTTCCCCGCTGACACAATTGGTTATAGAACATGGTTTCTTAGTAACACATCCGGCACATAGAGTGATATCGTGTGGAAACAGGCCCTTCGGCCCAACTTGCCCACACCAGCCAACAATGTCCCAGCTACACTGGTCCCACTTGCATGCTCTTGGTCCATATCCCTCCAAACCTGTTCTATCCATGTACCTGTCTAACTGTTTCTTAAATGATGGGATAGTCCCAGCGTCAACTACCTCCTCTGGCAGCTTGTTTCATACACCCACCACCCTTTATGTGAAAAGGTTACTCTTCGGATTCCAATTAAATCTTTTCCCCTTCACTTTGAACCTATGTCCTCTAATCCTCGATTGCCCTATTCTGGGCAAGTGACTGTGCATCTAAGGGCACAGTACAGCAGAATTGCCTACATTTCAATTTGGACGCTGACACACCACCTTATTTTAGATTATTTCCCAAATTGGTGCTAAACATAACTAAATACCAGGTACACAAAAAAGCTGGAGAAACTCAGCGGGTGCAGCAGCATCTATGGAGCGAAGGAAAAAGGCAACGCTTCGGGCCAAAATCCCTCTTCAGACTAAATAACTAAATACTATCCTGGCATATTTGTAAATAGGAGCAGTACCCCAATACTTTTTAATAGAAAGCCACATTGGGACCAATATTTAAAGATGGTCATGACTAAAACTCCATCATTACATGACACAGTATGAGTAGTTGAAACTAGATGACACCACAAGACATAGTTGGTTGTAGGTCAAATTGTTGATAAATGGGATTAATATCGATGAGTACTTGACGGTCAGTACAGACATGGTGGACCAAAGGACATGCTTCGTGTTATATATATTTGTTAAATTACCATGACAAAAAATGATTCCAAATTCAAGTGCTTCCTCATAATTTTAATTCAGGGAATTGGTAAAAATGCACAGAAGTCCAATTGCACACTGGGTCCCTCGATGTTGCACCACACATCCTATAAATAGGCTTGGGTTTTTAATCTGACGAAGATATGCAGAATTATACTTCTCTATCACACTCTTTACATCTTCTACAATCTAGGAACTCCACCTGCATGAATGTGAAGGAGCATAATGTCTGTACAGATTATTTTTAATTAAATAATTTATTATAGAAGAAGCAGCCTTTCAGAAGGCTTCTGGCATCTAATTGTCAGCCCCAGATCAGGTGGCTGTAGGTATTTCCAAGACTAGGTGGAATGCCAATCAGCCTGAAACGAATGGACCTGCTCCAGATTGCACAAAAACTCTCCTAACAATGCAAACACAAAGCTATTGGGAAGAAAGCTTTACGAAATGGTCAATAATATTTTTTATCAACTTACATCTATCTTTGCAACCACATACTTGCAGATAACTTGGGAGAATGCTGCATAATAATCACTCCATCATTTTTATCTGCACCTTATACTCTTGAATTACAGCATCGTGCAGAAAATGACATCATCAGGTTCAATGAGATTTGCAATATTCAAACTGAGAAGCTCAGACTGAGCCGACACAAGGGATGTACAAGGTCAATGCTCCAGTTATTCTGACAGATTAATCGTCCTATTTAGATTGCTTGCTCCCCAAGGGTAACGAGGGAAGAAAACCAGCATGATTTAAACTTTAAGCCTCATTTATCACTAAAATTCACTGGAGACATCACATTTCCACTTAATACAATTCAGAGATTCAGCAAGCTAAGGCAGAGGTATAGCTGCCACACAGCTCCAAAACCCCAGGTTCAACCCTGACCTCCAGTGCTTGTGGGTGGAATGTGCACCTTTGCACTATGACTACATGGGTTTCCTCCAGGTTATCCAGTTTCCTCCACATCCCAAAGACATGTGGGTTAGTAGGTTCACTGGTGTGCCTCCAGTCTGTAAATGATATAGAATTTAGGGATGGGAATTGATAGGGATGTGTGGGAAAAAAGGTATCAGGTGCAATGGATGCAAGTTGGTGCAGATGGTTGCTTGATGTCCAGTGCAGATTTGCTGGGCTGAGGGGCCTGTTTCTAAGGTCTGTGAGAGTCTATCTGGATTTTTGTTTAAACCAATAATTCTTAAAACATCTATAATTATGCCATTGCTGGAATCTAAATAGTAAGGAAGAGCCTTTAACCATCTATTTGATGATCGAGAGAGGGAGGGGTACACAGTGAAACAAAAGCATTCCTCTCACTGGCAATTTTAGAGTGAAGAAAGCTCTCGAAGATTCTGAATTGTTTCAAAATCTAATGACAAATTATGTGTAATGAGTGATATTCAGCAATGTTTGCAGGAATTACTTTTCTTGGCTGATCAATGGGAAACTGTTCACGGGCTAAAATCACTTTATACTAAGGTTCAAAAAGAAAGTTTCCGATTGAAAGAGGCAAACATTCAATCTCATGTCCCATCCAAAATAGGAAACCTGTACTGAGATTCTTTGCACAGCTGGCCTTTGCTAGGCATGTTCCTATATCTGCATTCACTGCAATGTTTTGTCAGACACTTTGCTTGATGCATACATAGTGCGTTTGAAAAACAAGGTTAAGGAAGACAAACAGAAAATTGCATATAAATTATAATTACCAGTGTGTGGGACAATAAACATCACGCGCATCTATGAAAGCCTAAAAAATAGCCATTTAACAAACATAAATATATGCTAAGAATTGTTAACTTATATATGATTGTACATAAGGTCCAATCTAAATCTTGTGGAAGAAACAGGCAAAAAAATATCAGCTCACCTTCTCCACAGGGAGGACTGTTTGCAGCAAACGTACAGTGAATAATGCAATGCTGACAAATGCCATTCGGTGGTGCACTATAATCGCTTCTGGGTGTTCTACAGAAGTGCTGGTATTATGATACGCAAGAACTTCCCCTAAAGCATCCATGGTTGCTATCAGACTTTCTTTCTGTAAAGACCAAAACAAATAATAATTACAGCAACTTATTTGAAATTATATTAATCAATAATATTGGTTAACTGTGTTTTGTAACGGGTTAGGCAAGTTGTAATAGAAACATAGAAAATAGGTGCAGGAGAAGGCCATTCGGCCCTTCGAGCCTGCACCGCCATTCAATATGATCATGGCTGATCATCCAACTCGGTATCCCATACCTGCCTTCTCTCCATACCCCCTGATCCCTTTAGCCACAAGGGCCACATCTAACTCCCTCGTAAATATAGCCAATGAACTGGCCTCAACTACCTTCTGTGGCAGAGAATTCCACAGGCTTCTTTAACTTAAATAAAGATCTAATAACAGATAGTGTTGCCTGCTGAGTAAATAAATTGGCAATTAAACATTTGGTAACTAAAATAATGGTTAAAAAATGTGCAGTATCCTAAAACTATGAACAAAAGTAAAAATTGTGGACGAGAAGATGCCATTAGGTACAATGGAGCTCAATTGTTCACATTTCATCTCACTAATATACCCATAAATTGCATTCATAACAAGTGCCTTCTCTTATCAGACCAATTATTTCAAACATGCATCAATCCTGGAGGAAAGAAATAATTTTGCACCTATAAATACTATGCAACCTTTAACCAACAATGAGGTGGGTCTCACTTACTACAATTAATTTGTTTACGAATAAACAAATTACACCATGGTTTATGGATTTCTATATGTACATTACCTCTAATGGCTAGAATATCATGAAAACAAAGATATGCGCAGAGTCTTGGTCACTCTCATTCTAGAGCATTACATCGGGTTTTGAGCACTGCACCTCCTGAAATGCAATTCAGGGAGGCAGAAGTATGGATGATCTTCAGATAATAGTGGACATTAGAATGAAAGTTAAGCAATAAAGCTGATGTAATATACAAGTGTGCTGATGAAGAAGGGTACAGGATACACCAAGGATACCACAACTTAGACTGGCTGCCTAAACTTAACCGATGTCCTAATTGAACAGCAGATTATGACATAGGTATGAAGCAACATTCTCATTTGGTTGCAGAAAAATCAAAAAACAAGGAGATATTTCCTTACAGTTAGTGCTGGACTAATCAGGAACAAAATGAAGTAAGACTTGTTCACACTAATGATAGTAGAATTATTTATTTTCTCCCCAGAAAGGCAAAGACAATTGAGGCTTTAGGATACATCTTCATAAGATAAGAGTATCAAGGGGGTATGAAGCAAAGGTAGGCACTCGTGCAACCAGGCGATGCTTTGCGTCTGTACGTGTAGCTTGAGAACTGAGGAACTTGCTCATTGTTTTGTGTAATACATTTATTACTGATTTACTACTTCCATCTGCTGGTTACAACCAGAATCTTCACCTACAGAATTAAAAGATGTGATGGCAAATAGAATATCTAAATAACTGAGGTACCTTTTTTTGTAATAATAGTCAATGAGATTTGATGCCAGATTTAATTAGTGTATTTATCATTTATACTGGCAAAAGAGCAGGAGTCATTCTTTCTGTATGACAAGTGCAATGGAAATTTAAAACATGGGAATATAAACATCATATTATTGCTTTTAGATTATGTCTCTATTATGGTTCTGGCTTGATCTGGCCAACGCCTACGACTCCATCACGCACAAGCTGATCCAGACAGTCATGGCCAAGCATCATGTGCCGGGCCAAGTGGCAGATCTCATCCTGGACTATTACAACCAGTTCAGCATGAGTGTCTCATCAGGGTCAGTAACATCAGAGTGGCACAGACTGGAGGTTGGGATCATCACAGGCTGTACCTTCTCTGTGATCCTTTTTGCCTTGGCGATGAACATGATCGTCAAGTCTGCTGAACCAGAGTGCCGGGGCCCTCGGACCAAGTCAGGAGTGCGCCAACCACCAATCAGAGCCTTCATGGACGACCAGACTGTCACCACTGAGTCAGTGCCAGGAGGCAGGTGGATCCTGCAGGGGTTGTAGAAACTGATTGGATGGGCAAGGATGAGGGATTCCAAAGTGGTTCTACAGCTATTTTAATAGCAAAAGGATAACGAGGGATAAAATTGGTCTATTAGAGAGTCAGAGTGGACAGCTATCTGCAGAGCCAAAAGAGATGGGGGAGATATTGAACAATTTCTTTTCTTCGGTATTCACCAAGGAGAAGAATATTGAATTATGTGAGGTAAGGGAAACAAGTAGAGTAGCTATGGAAACTATGAGATTCAAAGAAGAGGAAGTACTGACACCTTTGAAAAATATAAAAGTGGATAAGTCTCCAGGTCCTGACAGGAAATTCCCTAGGACATTGAGGGAAGTTAGTGTAGAAATAGCAGGGGCTATGACAGAAATATTTCAATTGTCATTAGAAATGGGAATAGTGCCGGAGGATTGGCGTACTGCGCATGTTGTTCCATTGTTTAAAAAGGGTTCTAAGAGTAAACCTAGCAATTATACACCTGTACGTTTGACGTCAGTGGTGGGCAAATTAATGGAAAGGATACTTAGAGATAATATATATAAGCATCTGGATAAACAGGGTCTGATTAGGAACAGTCAACATGGATTTGTGCCTGGAAGGTCATGTTTGACTAATCTTCTTGAATTTTTTGAAGAGGTTACTCGGGAAATTGATGAGGGTAAGGCAGTGGATGTTGTCTATATGGACTTCAGTAAGGCCTTTGACAAGGTTCCTCATGGAAGGTTGGTTAAGAAGGTTCAATTGTTGGGTATTAATGGTGGAGTAGCAAGATGGATTCAACAGTGGCTGAATGGGAGATGCCAGAGAGTAATGGTGGATGGCTGTTTGTCAGGTTGGAGGCCGGTGACTAGTGGGGTGCCACAGGGATCTGTGTTGGGTCCACTGTTGTTTGTCATGTACATCAATGATCTGGATGATGGTGTGGTAAATTGGATTAGAAAGTATGCAGATGATACTAAGATAGGTGGGGTTGCGGATAATGAAGTAGAGTTTCAAAGTCTACAGAGAGATTTAGGCCATTTAGAAGCGTGGGGTGAAAAATGGCAGATGGAGTTTAATGCTGATAAGTGTGAGGTGCTACATCTTGGCAGGACAAATCAAAATAGGACGTGCATGGTAAATGGTAGTGAGTTGAGGAATGCAGGTGAACAGAGGGATCTAGGAATAACCGTGCATAGTTCCCTGAAAGTGGAATCTCATGTAGATAGGGTGGTAAAGAAAGCTTTTGGTGTGCTGGCCTTTATAAATCAGAGCATTGAGTATAGAACTTGGGATGTAATGTTAAAATTGTACAAGGCATTGGTGAGGCCAATTCTGGAGTATGGTGTACAATTTTGGTCACCTAATTATAGGAAGGATGTCAACAAAATAGAGAGAGTACAGAGGAGATTTACTAGAATGTTGCCTGGGTTTCAGCAACTAAGTTACAAAGAAAGGTTGAACAAGTTAGGTCTTTATTCTTTGGAGCGCAGAAGGTTAAGGGGGGACTTGATAGAGGTCTTTAAAATGATGAGAGGGATAGACAGAGTTGACATGGATAAGCTTTTCCCACTGAGAGTAGGGAAGATTCAAACAAGGGGACATGACTTGAGAATTAAGGGACAGAAGTTTAGGGGTAACCTGAGGGGGAATTTCTTTACTCAGAGAGTGGTAGCTGTGTGGAATGAGCTTCCAGTGAAGGTGGTGGAGGCAGGTTCGATTTTATCATTTAAAAATAAATTGGATAGGTATATGGACGGGAAAGGAATGGAGGGTTATGGTCTGAGTGCAGGTAGATGCGACATGGGGAGAATAAGTGTTAGGCACGGACTAGAAGGGCCGAGATGGCCTGTTTCCGTGCTGTAATTGTTCTATGGTTATATGGTTATATGAGGTTTAAGCCAGGAAAATCAAGGTCACTGGTGCTGAAGAAGGGCAAAGTCATGGATAGGTTCCGCTTCAGCATCGAAGGGACACCAATCCCAACTGCCTCCGAAAGGTCTTGGCAAGGTGTTTAACAGCAGCCTGAAGGATACAGCATCAGTCCAGGCAGCCTGTCAGGTGCTGGAGAGTTGGTTGAGAGCAATGGACCGGTCAGGGCTTCCAGGCAAATTCAAGGCATGGATTTACCAGCATGGTATCCTGCTAAGGATACTCTGGCCACTGCTTGTCTACATAGTCCCAATATCCATCATAGAGAGATTGGAGAGGAAAGTCAGCAGCTTTCTCAGAAGGTAGCTGGGACTGCCCAGGAGCCTCAGCAGCATCGCCATTTACAGAAATAACAGTAAGCACCAGCTGCCCCTGAAGTCCCTGGAGGAGGAGTTTAATGTGACTCGGGCCAGAGGTGATGCTGTACAGGGACTCCAGCGACCCCAAGGTGGCTCAGGCAGGGGTGGAGGTGAAAACTAGGAGGAAGTGAAGAGCCGGAGAAGCCGTGCTGCAAGTGGAGTCTCGGATACGCCACAGAGACATGGTGTGAGCAGTGACTCGGGGAAGAGCTGGCCTGGGAATCTTCCCATCTACCCAGTTTGACAAGGCCAAGGGGAAGGAGAGGTGCGGGCTGGACCAGGAGGAAGTGAGGGCAGCGGCAGAGGAGGAGAGGTCTACCAGAGAGGTTGGCTTGATGCAGCAGGGAGCCTGGACAAGGTGGGGAGCAGGCCATGGCCACAAAGTCACATGGCCTGAACTCTGGCAAGCCCAAAGGCTCTTGGGCAGGGCCGGTACACCTGGCGTCACGACCAGGTTCTTAAACCCATTGCAGAAGCCGTCAGCATGGGAATCAGCAGCTGCAGACGAGCACGCTCCAACACCCAGATGATCACCTTCGTGAAGGCCGGAGTGCAGCTGCCAAGAACCACAGCAGCCAGGAATCCGTCAGGAATCCTGGTGGCTGCGCAGGACTGGCAGTTTCTGTAGACCTGGTGAAACAGCTGAAGTTCCCACGGCACATTGCCACGACCACCGTGAGGCCAGATATCCTCCTGGTCTCAGAGGCGACCAAAAACATTGTCTTGTTGGAACTGACAGTGCCGTGGGAGGACCGTCAGGAGGAGGCCCACGAGAGGAAGATGGCCAAGTATGAAGAGTTGGTCATAGACTGCCGTAAGCAGGGCTGGAAGGCAAGGTGTATGCCCAATGAGGTTTTGCAGGGCAATCACTCTACAAAGCCTTGAGTGCTCCAGGCATCAACGGAATGAAGAGGAGAAGAGCCATCAAGAACACCACAGAGGCAGCGGAGAAGGCCTCGAGATGGCTCTGGATCAGGAGAGGAGGTCCATGGGGAGGAGCGAATGCCACCTGAACACAAGTCGTGGTCTGATCAACCATGACAGGGTCGCCTGGGTGAAGGTGACTGATGTTGAAAGACCCGAAACACCCAATGACCCCAGGTTACATCACTGATGACGTGTTCAGGAGCATCAATAGATATATATTTTTTATCACGTCTTTATTTATTTGTGACAAGCAATACTAGTTTGAACCAACATCATTAACTATAACAAAAATTCCAAGTAGAATTCCTAAAGATAATCCTTAAAACTCTTTGGAAACAAAACTAACAGAATACAGAATATATTCTGCCAAGGCACAAATATCGCAAACAAAACACAGCATGATATATGGTAAATTGAAGTCAGTTCTCATTAAAGTCATTGGCAGAAGAGAAATTTAGACTGGTCTTGATCTCAAATAAGTAAAGAAATTAAGTAAACAGCTATTTCTTAACAGAAGAGTCCTGTTAACAAAACATGCTTCCATAAAAATCATACCAGTTCTCGACCTGTAAGACTCTCGTCCACCCACACATCTTCAGAGATTGAATCGCCGATAAGCATTACAACTTCTGTCAACAATTCGAGCACATTTATCACCGTCTTCCTACTACCTACAAAAAGAATTTTTGTCAACTTAACGCTGAAATATTTGTTGTTTACATCAGATCCTAAAATGAACATATAAAATACCAAGTAGATAAAATCCATAACAACATTTATGAAAAAAAGTATGGCAAGCAAAGCTTTTGGAAAAATGTATTCCAGAAATGAACAAAAAGATTTGTGCGTATCAGCTGTTTAAAAACTCAGATTGTTTTATTGAAAAAACTCAGCTGGAAAATTAAATAAAATGAATACTTTTGGTTTAATATTCTTGCATTTACCTCACATTGAAAAGCAATAATTTTTAATTCTTGCAGGAACAATTTTATTTTTACTTCAATGAAATACTGTTAAATCACATTAGGCAATGTTACTAATAGTCAATGACAAGGTCAGAATTACTACTTCCTTGTACTACTGAAAATGTAGTACAAGCAACCCCATGTTAAGGCAGTTCTGGCAATGGAAAGTTGCCCTTACATCACCACCCAAAAATCAGAGATATTAAATTTGTGTGAAAGTAGTAAATAAATCTACACCTGATAAACTCAAGCAGTGAGATTGGTGTAGATGGGGCATATTGGTCAACGTGGGCAAGTTGAATTGCAGGCCCTGTTTCCACGCTGTATGACTTTATGATTCTAAAGCATAAAACCTTTCATCACAATGCAGATGTCATTATTCCCTCCCACTTGGTCATGGGACAAAGAGATAGAATTGAATATTACTGGGAAAACAGTGTCCACCAAGCTGCTTACTTGTTTTGAGCAAGGGTACTGCCTGCTCCAGGACAGCCACACAAAACTGTGGAAGACTAAGCTGCTGGAATTGAAGCTCCAAGGAATCCTCATTTTCCATCTCGGGTAATTCCAAACGGGTCAGATCAGCCAAAGAATGTTTTGACATCGGACTTCTAGGGCTAGGAATTCCTTGGGAACTGCTTCCACTGAGAAACATTCAAAAACAAAAATTCCATTAAAACACACGTCAATCCTTATACACCAAAACTTCCGCAGGAGTCACTAAAGATCTCCAGCTCGTTATTATTGCTGAAGGACACTTCTTCAATGTCTTCTATTGGATTGTAATTCTTACCATCATGCATAACTTACTGTTAAGGACAGAAATTATGTTATGAAATGCAACCTACCAGACCCAAACAAAGTGGGTTGGGGACAGTTCCACAGATGCTAATAGTCCTGTCCCACAGTGCGAGTTCATTCCAAGAACTCTCCCGAGTTTAAAAAAAATCAAACTCGTGGTAAGCACGGAGAATGAACGTAGCGGGTACGTCAGAGCTCGGGGACGTCTCTTAGCGCTAACGGCAGGTACTCGGGAAGACTCGCTAACGGCAGGTAAGCACGGGAAGACTCGTGAAGATTTTTCAACATGATGAAAAATGTCCACGAGAGCCCCGAGTACCGACGAGTGGCCATTACCGTAAATCTCCGAGTTCGAATCAGGGCAAACTCGGGAGAACTCTTGGAATGAACTCGTACCGTGGGACAGGGCTTTAAATTTGTTTGTGCTGATGGTATTCCAAAACTATCAATAGAAAAACTATGCAACTGGACTGTGGACAAATGAAGCATTTTCATCACTTGGAAATCCCCAAATCAATTTTTTTTAATTAAAAAAATATTTGTGTTACCAAAGGACTGAGTGGCTGGCAACTTGGAAAATCAACACAAATGTCTAACAAATTACTTTGTTGCACATTTCCACAATCTGGGAGAGTCTGGCCCAACTGCACCAACCATAACTCATCTTCTCCATGCTGTGTGTTTAAGAAAGTGCTGCATGTCATGAGAACTTGCCGCTGTATTAGTCAAACCATTAAGCATGAAGAAAGAGTTGTAATTCAACCGTTGTGATATTCTCAATTCCTTTAGTGTTTAAACAGATCTCGACTCAGAACCTAAGCATGTACATCAATGACATCATGATTCATGGGATGGAATTGAGGACAGAAATAAAAGAGCCATGATGGTAAATTCAAATGCACATCTGAATACTGCCAAATAATTTATCATTTCGGGCTATTACCATGAAGCAGGAAAAATCGAAGACTGTTCCATCTATGTATCACTTCTTTGTAATCTCTAAATATCACACATTCCATAATCCTAAAGAATTAAATAGAAAAACAATGCAAATGTTTTTTGCTCCGCTCATATATATTTCTACAGGACTTAATCATAAAACTATGATCCGTAAATTCAAAATTTCCCTGCCAGAGGAATGAGTCAATCTTCTAAACTCAAGTGCATCCATCCTAGAAATCAATGTTAAACATACAATGCGCCACCTCAAACGAGAAGTACACCTTTTCTTTGGCAAAGGTCAAAATTGCTGTGCTGCTTGTGTTTTCTCATTAAACTCCGGCATTCTTTGCAGCACAGTGCCCTTACAATGGTACGCTATGCTCATTGCAATTAAAGTCAACATACCATACATAGCTTTCAACATTTTACTTCACAGTAATTCCAGATCCACCATACACCAATATCAGTTTAATAGTACTCTTTGCTATAGTCTCTGATATTCACCCAGTAGCTCACTTTCACATGTAATTCTGCATTGGTAGGAAACGTGGTCATCGTGCATTCAATTAACAACCAAATTATTAAAATTATTCAAGAGCTCAGCAATGATCCTTGTGGCACCCTATTACTAACAGCCTGCTATTTAAGCAGCTTAATTCTGCAAACCAATTACCCATCTTAAGTGGTCAGAAAATGTGAATATCAGATAGACTATAATGAACACATCAAATGTAATGTCCGGTGCCTAGTCTCTGAAGATAATACATTAATTTTAGATTAAATGGCAATGTATGAAAAACCAAGTTGTCATCTTGCAACTGTTCAGTTGCCCTTGAAATAGATCATCACAATAGTTACAACACTGACGTTTATCAGAGGTATGCAAAGGAAAGGTTTAGTTTGCTACTTTTTGTACATTAAATGCCATGTACTAATTAATCAAAACTTCCTTAAACATTGTGACTGATCAAGCAGCAACAGGCTAGATATTTACATCAATTTCTCTAATAACATTTCTGCCTCTTTCAGACAGTTCTGGTTTTAAGTTTGACTCCAAAGATTTGAGTGCAGAATCTAGGATAATACTTCAGAACCAGGGGCCACAGTTTAAGAATAAGGGGTAAGCCATTTAGAATGGAGACGAAGAAACACTTTTTCTCACAGAGAGTTGAGAGTCTGTGGAATTCTCTGCCTCAGAGGGCGGTGGAGGCCAGTTCTCTGGATACTTTCAGGAGAGCTAGATAGGGGTCTTAGAGATAGCAGAGTCAGAGGATATGGGGAGAAGGCAGGAATGGGGTACTGATTGGGGATGGTCACATTGCTGGCTCGAGGGGTCGATGGGCCTACTCCTGCACCTATTGTCTATTATTCAGTATAGCTCTGAAGACATAGCTGCAGTGGCAGATTATTATATCGTTCAAGAGATCGCTCCGTTATCTCCCTCGCCACTTATGAGACAACATGGTATTAGGAGAACGTCATATTGTTACCCATGTGGGCTCTTCACGAGACTTTCAAAGCTTCTCGAAAGACAAACCTTCAAAACACAGTATTTTGATTAATGGTTTCTTTATTGTTGAAGAGAAACAGTAAGATATTCATCCAACCTTCTTCTTAGACTCGTACACTTTAATCTCCGTCAAACTCCAGCATATCGCTTTTAAACTTTAGAAAATTCCTCATGTCTCGGCAAAGCTCCACATGGTCGAAGGATATCCCTCCTACATGTTGAGCTCCAAACTAAAACTAAAAAACTAAGCTTCTGAGCAAGAGAACCCGGCAGCAAACATGCCACTGACTACGTAATAAATCCCATCCACAGAATTACAGGCAGGCTAAAATTTAAAGGCAAATGCCATAATTATGACATACAAAATTAAGCCAAATGGCCACTACAATAGCTAGATGCGGTGCAATTATTGGTGCCATATTCTAACTAATATAATAACTGTCGACACAGAATTAATAACATATGTCCCCACAACTGGACATGAAAAACTGTATGGAAATTCCTGAGTTTATGAAAGTTTCTACCTTTCACTTCGAACACAAACCCTCAAGAAATAGACTCAGTTGCAGATTCAGAAGGAACCTGTAAATGGACCAATGCAACAGACGTCCATTTCACACAAGGCGTATAACGTGGTGTAACAATACCAGGCGAGTAAATGTTTGCTAATGTTGACACATAGCCAACAAAATGCTGGGGAAGGGAACAACGATGTACAATGACATCTTTTAATTTGGATTTATGACTTGCCTGCTCACAAACATTCTCACCCCAGGGTTATGATTAATTTCTAACCACAGCAAGAGTAATATAAATAAAGATCCACTTAATTTCCCTCCTTACTCCAAACCTTACAAGTTTAAAATTGGTACACTCAGATGATTAAACTCACACTGGAGAATTAGTCCCGATCCATGCACAACTTTTGCAATTAGACCACTGCAAATCTACCTTTTTAATCTTTCCATACAAATAAATCCCTAATATATCCAGAAATGGAACTGTTGCTCAACATATTTCCTTGTAAGGACAATAACATCATTTTCTGCGTCAGGTGTATAATACTGCATCCAATATTCCATTTAGAATGCCTGTATAGATGGATATTTGTTCTATCTTAATATGAGAAACGAGGAGAAGGAAGAGGAAAAGGGACACGATGAGTCGAGGGAAAATGCTACGGCTCGCTACGAACGGTTCAGAGGCCAACTCTGAAGCAATGAAGAGACCACCCAAAGTGAAGCGTGTGAAGAGAAGTCTCAACTCTGAGCACCCGGACGTTGTTGCAGCACGGAATGTAGTTGTTGAATGCCAAGAGGCCCACACATGGAGCAGGATGCAGCAGCTCAAGGAGGACCTGCAGGCGGCCAAATCCCAACTCTTTGAGGTGTACGACAAACTGAAGGAGGAGGAGGATGCGAGGATGATAGAGGGAGTAGAGGACCAGCCAACGATGGCAAGCGGTATAGCGAGGCATGGAGGGTCGTGAACGAGGTCAGTGGCAGGAAGGTAAAGTCAGGTCAAGTCAACGGCTACTCTCCAGAGGACCGAATCGACACATGGTTCACCCACTTCAAGAACCTGTTTGGGTCACCTCCAACTGCCACTGAGGAAGATGAGGAGATCAAGACTGTCCTTATGGATGTACAGATTCACGACTGCCCCTTCACCATGGAGGGATTGCGAAAAGTGAAGACCTCACTGAAGCAAAGGAAGAGTCCAGGCCCTGATAATATCCCTCCCGAGGTGTTGAAAAACAGTGAGCTCGACGACATCATGCTCAAGTTCTGCAACACAGCGCTAATGACGAATGACAAGCCAATACAGTGGGAGACTAAAGACGACTGACAACTATCGTGGCATCAGCCTGACATGTGTCTTGGCCAAGGTCTACAACCACTTGATTCTCAACCGGATTAGGGCCGCTATCAGCCCAAAGCTACCTCACAATCAGAAGGGCTTCAGAGTGAAGAGGAACACGGTCACACAGATCCTTGCCCTCTGAAGAATCATTGAGGTGAAGAATAACCAGCTGCCGGCTGTCCTAACTTTCGTAGACTTCAAGACGACGTTTGACTCGATTCACCGATGCAAAATGATACGGATTTTTAAGCTTATGGTATCCCTCCTCGTCTCCAGAGAGCCATTGAGGATATACACTTGGGCACCACCGCCTAGGTTGTCATCCCGGATGGCGAGAGCAATGTGTTCGAGATCCTCGCGGGGGTCTTACAGGGAGACCCCCACGCTGGCACCCTTTCTCTTTGTCATTGTCCTTGATTATGCCATGAGGCAGGCGCTCAAGGAGCAAGAGAACCTCGGCTATACAATCACCCCAAGGCGTTCGAGAACAATTGGGCCAGTCACATTGTCAGGTCTCAACTTCGCTGATGACATCGCCCTGCTGTCAGATTCAACCGTGGATTGTCACCATGTCGTGGTAGAGAAGCTTGTGTGGTCCTGAGATCCTGAGAGCGATGCGGTCTGGAGCTATGCTCCTGGTAGGGCCACCCATGGCGGTAAGGTCGAGGGGGAGGTCTCCAACCAAGAGCAATCTAACCAAGACCTCAACGATGGAACAGGCAGAGGATGACTGCTGACCTTAGTGGAGCATCACAACGGCTGGGAAGGCGGATGAAGGCTGCAGCAGAAAAGGGTCTCCGGTCGTCTTGGACTCCATGCCACTGGATCCTGACCCAGATCTGTCAAGGACCACGTGGTGGCTGTCTGTGCACCAGTCTCCCCACGTTAAACAAAGTCACGCACTGGCGTCCTCCAACCCTGGAGACACCCATGGTCAGCCATGACCGAAGGGGGCCTAAGAAGCTGTCAGACCAGATTAGGGAGGCACAAGAGCTGCTCGGCAGGGTCGAGACAGATTGCGAGAAAGTGGGCCTCCACCACAATGCCAAGAAGACAGAGTACTTTGCGTTCAACGTTGGTGACCATGAGCCTCTTAAGACCAGTGGCAGTGCATCTGTCAAGATAGTGGAGGACTTCAAGTACCTGGGAGCGAGGATGGAGAGCTCAGAGAATGACATGGAAAGCCCTCAATAACATGGGGGGAAATCTGGACGTCTCGGATGTCTAAGGGTCTCAAACTGAGATTTTTTAATGTAACTGCGGAGACCATATCATTGTATGGGTGTGAGGCATGGACTCTCACTCGAGCACTGTCCAAGTCTCGCGATGGTACCTACACCCGAATGCTCAGAAAAGTTCAAAATGTCAGTTGGAGGGGCCACATCACTAACGCCCAGCACTATGGGGAGATTCCACCTCTGACCGAGAAGATCAGGTGGAGAAGGGTGAGGCTCGCTGCTCACTGCCACCGCCACCCAGAAATGCCAGCAAACAGGGTTGTGCAGTGGGAACCACCCATGGAAGACGTGACCCGGGACGGCCAATCAAGACGATGCTGAAGACGTTGATGGAAGACAAATGGGTGGAGACAAAAGAGGAGCTTGTCAGCTGCATGGAGGACAGAGATGTGTGGTGCGTCCGTCACCGTGCCCGTCGGAAACCAGCACCACTACGTCGCTAATGTTTTCAATGATATAATAATTAATATCCAATTTGATATTGTGTTCTTCTTTGCCTTTTATTCCTATTAGGGATAAACATTCAACAGACCACTTGTAGATTCAGTTACAGTCACCCTATGTATCACAATCACCCTATGTGTCAGATTAATTTCATGACTCATGTCCTACCTGCCAATTCTGTGAAGTTGAGACTTGGACCTAGATGGTAGAGCAGATTGTATGGGCTGAGTAAACTCCTTATTTTTCCCATTCCTACAAGCTCATGAATCAGTCGAGGGTGACTCATGACTGAAATTTTCCGTAATAAATTTATTTTGCTCTTCAAGCAACACTGTCACCCTTTCCATCACCTCCGATCTGTCACTGCAGGAAACTCACCGAGAATAAATCGCCCCATACTTAAATACTACAAAATGCCAGTCTTTAATGTTCAGAATGAAAAAGGGATAGGTTTTACCTCAGTGGAGAACATGGCTCATTACCAAAAGCAAACACCCTAAACCTAGTAATAGAAAATCAATCTCCTTCAAAAAGAAAAGGGAAAGAAAACAAGGTGTTGGAAATGTGAAATAAAAGCAGATCACTGGGTACATGCAGTTTATCATCCAATATCGATTGAGAGAATAAGATGATTTCTAGATATGAACTTTTCATAAGAAATGTCACTTAGAATTTCTCTTCATGCATCGTGCATTTAGTTTTTTAATCCATTTAAAGAAATCAGAGGGAGAGGAGCCTGAGGTCGTGGTACATATAGGTACCAATGACATAGGAAAAAAAAGGGAAGAGGTCCTGAAGGGAGGATTTAGGGAGTTGGGAGGAGAGTTAAGAAAAAGGACCAAAAAGGTAACAATCTCAGGATTACTGCCTGTGCCACGCGACAGTGAGAGTAGGAATGGAGCGAGGTGGAGGATAAATGCGTGGCTGAAAGACTGGTGCAGAGGGCAGGGATTCAAGTTCTTGGATCATTGGGACTTCTTTTGGGGAAGGTGGGACCTGTACAGAAAGGATGGGTTGCACTTGAACCCGAGGGGGACCAATATCCTAGCGGGGAAATTTGCAAAGGCAGCTGGGGAGACTTTAAACTAGAATGGTTGGGGCGAGGGACTCAAATAGCGAAAGGTAGTAGACAGAATGGGAGGCAGGAAGCAGAAATGGGAAGCACTCGGACGCAAGAGGAGAAAGGAAAAAAAGGAAATAAACAGAGAATAAGGGACGGGGGTTTTCTTAAATGTGCATATTTTAATGCTAGGAGCATTGTAAGAAAGGTGGATGAGCTTAGAGTCTGGATCGACACCTGGAAGTATGATGTTGTGGCGATCAGTGAAACGTGGTTGCAGGAGGGCTGTGATTGGAAACTAAATATTCCAGGATTTCGTTGCTTCAGGTGTGATAGAATTGGAGGGGCAAGAGGTGGAGGTGTTGCATTGCTAGTCAGGGAAGATATTACAGCAGTGCTTTGGCAGGATAGATTGGAGGGCTCATCTAGGGAGGCTATTTGGGTGGAATTGAGAAGTGGGAAAGGTGTAGCAACACTTATAGGGGTGTATTATAGACCGCCAAACGGGGAACGAGAACTGGAAGAGCAAATATGTAAGGAGATAGCAGAGATTAGTAGTAAGCACAAGGTAGTGATTGTGGGAGATTTCAACTTTCCACACATAGACTGGGAAACACATTCTGTAAATGGGTTGGATGGGTTGGAGTTTGTAAAATGTGTGCAGGATAGTTTTTTGCAGCAATACATAGAGGTACCTACTAGAGGAGGGGCAGTGCTGGACCACCTGTTAGGAAATGAGATGGGACAGGTGGCGGAGGTATGCGTTGGGGAGCACTTCGGGTCCAGTGATCACAATACCATTAGTTTCAATATAACTATGGAGAGGGTCAGAACTGGACCTAGGGTTGAGATTTTTGATTGGAGAAAGGCTAACTTTGATGCGATGCGAGATGATTTAAAAGGAGTGAACTGGGACATTTTGTTTTATGGGAAAGATGTAGAAGAGAAATGGAGGACATTTAAAGGGGAAATTTTAAGAGTACAGAATCTTTATGTTCCTGTTCAGTTGAAAGGAAACAGTAAAAATTGGAAAGATCCCTGGTTTTCAAGGGAAATTGGACATCTTGTTCGGAAAAAGAGGGAGATCTACAATAATTATAGGCAGCATGAAGTAAAAGAGGTGCTTGAGGAGTATAAGGAATGTAAAAAGAATCTTAAGAAAGAAATTAGAAAAGCTAAAAGAAGATATGAGGTTGCTTTGGCAAGTAAGGTGAAAGTCAATCCAAAGGGTTTCTACAGCTATATTAATAGCAAAAGGACAAGGAGGGATAAAATTGGTCCATTGGAGAGACAGAGTGGACAGCTATCTGCAGAGCCAAAAGAGATGGGGGAGATATTGAACAATTTTTTTTCATCGGTATTCACCAAGGAGAAGATATTGAATTATGTGAGGTAAGGGAAACTAGTAGAGTAGCTATGGATACTATGAGGTTCAAAGTAAAAGAAGTACTGACACTTTTGAAAAATATAAAAGTGGATAAGTCTCCAGGTCCTGACAGGATATTCCCTAGGACATTGAGGGAAGTTAGTGTAGAAATAGCCGGGGCTATGACAGAAATATTTCAAATGTCATTAGAAACGGGAATAGTCCCTGACGATTGGCGTACTGCGCATGTTGTTCCATTGTTTAAGAAGGGTTCTAAGAGTAAACCTAGCAATTATAGACCAGTTAGTTTGACTTCAGTGGTGGGCAAATTAATGGAAAAGATACTTAGAGACAATATATATAAGCATCTAGATAAACAGGGTCTGATTAGGAACAGTCAACATGGATTTGTGCCTGGAAGGTCATGTTTGACTAATCTTCTTGAATTTTTTGAAGAGGTTACTAGGGAAATTGACGAGGGTAAAGCAGTGGATGTTGTCTATATGGACTTTAGTAAGGCCTTTGACAAGGTTCCTTAAGAAGGTTCAACTGTTGGGTATAAATGCAGGAATAGCAAGATGGATTCAACAGTGGCTGAATGGGAGAAGCCAGAGGGTAATGGTGGATGGCTGTTTATCGGGTTGGAGGCAGGTGACTAGTGGGGTGCCTCAGGGATCTGTGTGGGGTCCTTTGTTGTTTGTCATGTACATCAATGATCTGGATGAAGGTGTGGTAAATTGGATTAGTAAGTATGCAGATGATACCAAGATAGGGGGTGTTGTGGATAATGAAGAGGATTTCCAAAGTCTACAGAGTGATTTAGGCCATTTGGAAAAATGGGCTGAAAGATGGCAGATGGAGTTTAATGCTGATAAATGTGAGGTGCTACACCTTGGCAGGACAAATCAAAATAGGACGAACATGGTAAATGGTAGGGAATTGAAGAATACAGTTGAACAGAGGGATCTGGGTATAACCGTGCATAGTTCCTTGAAGGTGGAATCTCATATAGATAGGGTGGTAAAGAAAGCTTTTGGTATGCTAGCCTTTATAAATCAGAGCATTGAGTATAGAAGCTGGGATGTAATGTTAAAATTGTACAAGGCATTGGTGAGGCCAAATCTGGAGTATGGTGTACAATTTTGGTAGCCAAATTATAGGAAGGATGTCAACAAAATAGAGAGAGTACAGAGGAGATTTACTAGAATGTTGCCTGGGTTTCAACAACTAAGTTACAGAGATAGGTTGAATAAGTTAGGTCTTTATTCTCTGGAGCGCAGAAGGTTAAGGGGGGACCTGATAGAGGTCTTTAAAATGATGAGAGGGATAGACAGAGTTGATGTGGACAAGCTTTTCCCTTTGAGAATAGGGAAGATTCAAACAAGAGGACATGACTTCAGAATTAAGGGACAGAAGTTTAGGGGTAATATGAGGGGGAACTTCTTTACGCAGAGAGTGGTGGCGGTGTGGAATGAGCTCCCAGTGGAAGTGGTGGAGGCAGGTTCATTGGTATCATTTAAAAATAAATTGGATAGGCATATGGATGAGAAGGGAATGGAGGGTTATGGTACGAGTGCAGGCAGGTGGGACTAAGGGGAAAAAAAATTTGTTCGGCATGGACTTGTAGGGCCAAGATGGCCTGTTTCCGTGCTGTAATTGTTATATGGTTATATGGTTAAACCTTTTTTTTTTACTTTAATTTTCAAACAAAAAACTTTAAAAGTCATAAATTTGATTTGAATATAATTATCAAATGGAATTTAGTATGACGGAAAGTAAATCATAGGCTAAACAAACGCAATGCCTAAAGTGTGCAAGGACACAAATATAATGTACCATGATTGGTACATTATATTTGAAGAAAATATTATATAAGAAGAAAATATTCAGTGTACAGAAGAATTCAGAAGTAACATGGTCCTAACCAATTACCTTGAGGATGCTGCATCACCATCTTGGCCATCACCTCTGGGGCGCTGAACTGTTCGTCCAACCACTGACGGTCTGGGACTGGTACTTCTGGGAGATGGATTTTGGGATACGTGCATTCCTCGTGCTTCTTGGGAATAAGCCAAGGACGAGTTCTGTGAAACTAAACCTATAGGAAGAAAAGTGAATATAATGGATTTCCATTTCCAATTTTTATTCATTAAAACCTTAAAATTAAGATTACGTATTCATATTAGTGTACGTAAATTATGTTGGTGTTTATCAAGTTCTTTATATGAAGCCTCTTCCAGCTGAAAATTCAGTGTCTGCCTCAGCATAGGTTGGTATAATTGCTCATTGCATTACACATTGCTACATTTACAGCCGAATCATTCCGAATCTCTCCAGCTGCCTGAGTGTACACCTACTTCCCCTGTCTGGACCAATCTTGCAGAATAACCAGACGCATCAGGCACAATGAAGCCTGCAAACACCACCAGAGGCTCACTTGCATTTGATGAGGTCAAAGCTAGGGACTGTGAGGCTGTGAGAATTTGTGTTTTCCTTTTTTAAATGTGTCGGAACCAACTAAAAGTGACTTTATTAAAATGTAATAAAATAAAATATTGAAGTTTTATTAATATGCAAGTATAAAATAGCTTCGCTGCTCGACTCCTTGCGGTCCAGATACATAGAAAAGCAAAATTGCAGTTAAAATGTTGAGAGCCAATGATTCTAAATAACACATTTCAGCCCCATTAACTTCTGCAGTTTACACACAAACTCACAACAGAAGACTCATCACTCCTTCTCTCCAGAGATGCTGACTGTCCCACTGAAACACTCCAGCATTTTGTGTCTACCTTCGATTTAAACCAGCATCAGCACTTCTTTCCTACATATCACTCCTACCCATATCCACTGTTCAATAAGATTATTGCTCATCTGTTTGTAATCTCTATTCTGCATTCACATCTAGTTTGTAATCTCAAATCTGCATTTGCATCATGCATGCTCAGCCCCCTGCTTTATACTCATGACTGTGTTGCCGGGCATAGGGCGAACTCCATCATCAAGTTTGCTGACGACACCACTGTTGTTGGACGAATTACAGATGGTGATCAATCAGAGTATACAAGTGAGCTCGACAGATTGGCCAAATAGTGCCAGCACAACAACCTGGCTCTCAACACGTACAACCAAGGAACTGATTGTGGACTTTGGAAGGGGAAGGGTGAGGGCCCACAACCCTGTTTATATCAATGGGTCAATGGTGGAGAGTGTCAAAAACTTAAAATTCCTGGGCATGCATATTTCCGAAGATCTTTCCTGGACCCAGCACACTGATGCTATTATAAAGAATGCACATGAGCGGCTCTACTTCCTGAGAAGATTACGGAGAGTCGATAAGTCAAGGAGGATTATCTTGAACTTCTACAGGTGCACAGTAGAGAGCATACTGACTGGCTGCATCGTGGCCTGGTTCGGCAACGTAAACGTCCAGGCGCTCCAGTTTCCACCCATATCTCAAAGATGTCAGGTTTGTAGGTCAATTGGCCTCTATAAATTGCTCCTAATGTGGTGGTTGAGAAAATGGGATAACATTCAACTGGTTTGAACGCATGATCAATGGTTATAGTGGACACGGTGGGCTAAAGGACTTCTTTCCCTGCTGTATCTCTAAACTTTAAACTGAGCTGCAAACCTGTTAGCAGTGTCGAGAGTAATTTAAAAAAAAATTGCAGATATTAGTTAACCACAATTGTTTGAGACCAGGAGAGAACCGAACATGAAGTTTGTGCTGAATGATTCTGTAACTTCTCTGACCAGAATAAAGGAAGGAAAAGAATAGATTTCTAATCAACACACATCTCCAAAAGAAAAAACAATTGGCTTACAAGGCAGATGATGGTAGATCTATTGATGAGCAATGAAATGGATCAAATGGTTGATGAGAAAAACACAAATTGAATAGGTTTAGTGCTGAGTACAGGGAAACAAAACCTCATAAAGAAGTAGCTGTGTGTCAATTGCAGATAATGATTGAAGAGTCAATGTCAACTTCTGAAAAATAATTACTTACACACTTTGTGAAGACACGCCACCTACAGAGAATATAAAGACCTACTATAGATGAATCATGTGTCCATTTTCTGTTTTGTAATGCAATTCTGAATGCCTAGACTAATTAGCTTTGAAAGAGGTGTCAGTGATGCAGATAGCCGGGGGCTTTGACTTTGACATCGGGAGGAGAATGGGGAGTGCAGGGGAGAGATAAGACTTTGCCTTCCATCACAGTGAGGAGGAGATTCACTGTGATGGATGCTTGTGTAAATTGTGTTGTGTCTTGGTTCTTTTCTTGTTGTATGACTGCAGAAACCAAATTTCGTTTGAACTTCAATGAGGTTCAAATGACAACAAATAAATTGTGTTGTATTGTATTGTTATTAATTAACTTCAAATGCATGTCTCGATGTCAACATTTTTCATAATTTGTGTCACAAACAATTCAAACATGATTCCATGTTTTAAAAGCCGTTATATGTGCAGCTGTTGTTTGGGTGAAAGAATACAGGGGTCATTTTGATCTTTTTTCAACAAATTTCAACTCTCAGTCAGACTCTCAAGACGAGCTCACAGGTCAACAACTCATCTTCGTCTCTCTTTTCTATTTGCCACCTTTCCACCTAACAACTGTATTGTCAATATGACAGTCAGTGGGCAGGAGTGCAAAAATATTGGGGTTGACCAGAGGACATAGTTTCTAACGGAGGAGGAAAAGGTTCAAACCTCTGTCCCACTTTCCAGAGTTACTCACAAATTCTCCCGAGTTTTCCCCTTGATTTAAACTCAGAGAATGTCCGTAGCGAGTTCGTAGCGAGTCCGTAGGAGTCCGTAGATATTTCGTAGCGGCTCGTAATGCCAGCCGTAGGTACTCGGGGCATCAGGTAAATCGGGACGTTTTTTCAGCATGTCCAAAAATGTCCACAAGTGAAATAAATAGCCCCGAGTACCTACTGCTGGCATCTCCGAGTTTGAATCAAGGGGAAAACTCGGGAGAATTCGTGAGTAACTTGGACAAGTGGGACAGGGGCTTTAGAAAGGATTTGAAGAATGTTTTTCTCTAGAGCGTAGTTCCAATCTGGAATGCATTTCTTCAGGTGACGGTGAAAGCAAATACTCTCCAACATTTTAAAACCTCTTGTTAAACACTTGAATCACTATGATGCAGTAGCCTCCAGATCAGGTGTTGGTGAATGGGATTATTATTTATAGATACTTAATGGTTAATATTGATGTAGAGGTCAGAGGGCCTCTTTCTGTGCAGCAAGACTCAAGAAACTCATCATTTTCAAAGTTAAAAAATTGTAGATACCGTAAATCCGAAAGTAAAACAGAAATACTAGAAATACTCAGCTGGTTACAAAATCTCATCTACTCGAAATGTTAACCCGGTTTCTCCATCAATGCTGCTGATCTGCTGAGTATTTACTGCATTTTCTCATTTTAACCACGCAACTCATCTTACCTTGCTTTGCAGAAAAGAAGCTGGGATCCCTGTGGAAGTTCAGTCGACTTTGTAAATACCTGCAGAGTTGAGTCAGGCAGCTTATAGCAAGCATTGCTAAATATTGTTTTCCATCTCTTTCAAATGCTAACTTGGTCAACAAAAGAAGGTTCTAAAAGATTTAACACAGTTAAAATAATTAGAACTGCATGAAAACAGGGGGGGGGGGGGGGGGGGGGGGGGGGGGGGTACACCTCAATATATGCAAATGCAAATGGCAATTATCTGACAGTAGCCAGGAAGGTTTCAGGTTTGATTTCCCACCTGAAGCCATTGTGATGCCTCAGTTGCCATCCTGGAGTATCCTTCATCCAGGATGGCAACAGAAGCATCACAGTGGCTTCAGTGCCTTGGATCATGCAAGGGAAGGCTCAAATATGAAACATACAAAATAAAACATAGAAAATAGGTGCAGGAGTAGGCTAGCACTTCGAGCCAGCACTGCCCCGATGAATAAACAGAATGCCACCTGGCAACCTAACAATAGTGCAAGAAAATAACTGAGCTGCTTTGTGATTTAAATACAATATTTAGCATTTTGTGGATGAGCAGGAATTAATTTTAAGTAAAATTGAGTATGAATAGGGTATGTGATAACCTTATGGACAAATATTTGATTGTGAAGGTAGTAATGCACTGTTTATGGAACAGTGCAGTGAAACACTTTTGCATGCTATAATAGTGGCTAGAATAATTCACAAAGAAATAATGGATAACAATTGGTCAACGGTACTTTTAAATGACACAAACCTTTAAGATTACATATTATTAACATAAATATTTCTTATAATATTGTAGCCTGGAAAAGCAGTTCTGTTATTCACCAGAGATAAGGCTTAAAATATGCAAATTTCTTCCCATGATACAAAGTACATATGCACATATGGCAGAATGCGTTATCAGATCTACCAGAAACCAAATGAAATGATCTGTTATAAACAGAATTTGGATGATAAATAGAATAGGTTATCTGAAAAGAAAGGTAAACAAATTATATAGATAAAAGATATTATTTAGATATTGTTAGACATCCTAACTGTTTTACAAATTTAACTTAAATGAGGTCCTTAAAATCAGGAAGAATCTGACAAAACTTGATATTCAGTCGGTTGAATGCCAAAACATTACATAGTCTGCTGCAAAATTGAAACTTTAATGAATACAAAATTTCAAAGTATTTTCTGAATAATAGAGGATTGTTCAAATGCATACTTATGCTAGAAGGGAAAAGGCAGTCTGAAGAAGCTACTTAAGATGAATAGATACACTGCTGCCAACATTGTGTCTGTCTGAAGGTACACAAAATTGCTGGAGAAACTCAGCAGGTGCAGCAGCATCTATGGAGCGAAGAAAATAGGCGACGTTTTGGGCCGAAACCATTCTTCTGGATCCTTCTTGAACACATTGCGTCTGTCCGATCTGGTTTGTCAAAGTTGTACATGCTTGGATTGTGTGTCTGCTTTGTTTAATGTGTGTGTAACTCATCATAATAACAGAATAAACTGATTAAGTATTTTCTCATCAAGCTGACTTCCACTACAAATCCTTTTAAAATCGAACAATGTGTGAAGCATTCTTTAATTCTTTAATGCACTTTAATGCATTCTTTAATACCTTTAAAGAATCGGGCAGATGGGGGTCGTCAGCCTGGGAAGGCAGTCCATCTAGGAGAAGGAAAACTCTGATTTAAAACCTCCACTGCCTTGTGGCCATATCCAGTCATGGAAAAGGCTCCAGGATTAAACCTCAAGAAAATCCGGAGTCGCCGCTAAGGCAGTTTGTCGTTGTCTACAACCTCGCTCTGGCAGCTCCTGCGACAGCGCTGGTGCCAAACTGTAACGGCCCTGCGGTTCCAATGGATCGATCAGGGATGTGGAGAGGGGGGGGAGGGTAACGTGCTGCATGGGCAACAGGCTTGCATCTGACCAGGATGCATCACCCATGGTCAATCATGACCGAGAGGAGCCTACTTACTTAATACCCTTCATTCAGAATCATTGTTATAGCAAATACATTCCCATGATCCAGGCTTGAAAAACATCTAACATCATTGAACTCTGACTAAGTTACTGCCCCATCCCAACCTCAGCTTAACTGTTAATTGAAATTTCAGCTTAATTAATCCCATTTTCTAAATCAATAGCATGATCACATCACAGCACTTCCAAAAAAGTGTTATTTAAAAGATCATAAAATTAACATCCGATTCATGGGAGGTAGACAAAAATGCTGGAGAAACTCAGTGGGCGAGGCAGCATCTACGGAGGGAAGGAAAAGCTGATGTTTCGGGTCAAGACCCTTCTTCAGACTGCCTTCGATTTTTCCAGCATCTGCAGTTCTTTCTTAAACATCCGATTCATGGGAATCAGGCACCAGTGTCTCTTAATTATGCAGCTGCAACTTAAACCATAGGTGGCCATCATAAACTGTCAAGGAATCACTTCTACTGACATTCTGCAAAGATACTGTATAGCCTTTCATATTATTAGTTCCAATAACAAAAATAAACTTATTGCTAATGAAACATTTTTTTTGAGAATCGTGCAGGAAAAAATGTTTTGTTGTTGTGAGTCTTCATGTTCCCATCATGAACAAGCCGGCACAGTGGTAGATTTTTTGCCTTACAATGCCTGAGAGGCGAGTTCTATCCTAACTGGGTGGTTGCCTGTATAGAGTTTGTATGTTCTCCCCATGACCTGTGTGAGTTTTCATGTGCTTCGATTTCCCCCCCAAACTCCAAAGACATGCAGGTTTGTAGGTTAATTGGCTTGGTATAATTGTAAATTGTCCCCAGGTGAGAACGGCCAGGAACATCGGGCCTCCGTAGAGGCAATTACGGTGGCTTCAATAGGACTGACTTTGGGGTGAACTTGGGGTGGGGACTGGACATTGTGCCTTCCCCCACAGTGGTAACCACTGTGGGGGGATGATTTTTTTGTCTAATGTAATCCTGTAAGTCTGTATCCAAGATGGCTGCCGTGAAGCGAGAGTGGACGCTGGCGCGCTTTGGCTGCCGCTGCTCTCTCTTCACATTCTTTTTTGATTTTCTGTTTTTGAATTGAATTCTGTTTTTAATTTGTGTCTCTGTGATGTCTTTATTACTTATTTTATTCTGATTATATGTTTTTATTCCTATTAATCTATGTAAGGTGTCCTTTAGATGTCTGAAAGGCGCCCATTAAATAAAATGTATTATTATTATTAGGATAGTTCTTAAGTGATAGGAGCAGAATTAGACCAATCAGTCCATCAAGACTACTCCACCATTCAATCATGGCTGCTCTATCTTTCCCTCCTAACCACATTCTCCAGCCTTCTCCCCATAATCTCTACTTTAAAAATATCCATTGAGTTGGTCTCCACCGCCCTGTGTGGCAATGAATTCCACAGATTCGCCACCTTCTGCCTAAAGAAATTCCTCCTCATCTCCATTCTGAAGGTTGTGCCCTCTGGTCCTAGACTCCCACTCGTGGAAACATCCTCTCCACATCCACTCTATCCTAGGCCATATGCCTTCTTCAACGCTCTCTCTACTTGCGTTGCCACTTCCAGCGACCTATGGACCTCAAGATCCCTTTGAACATTGATGCTGTTAAGGGTCTTGCCTTGCCATTGTACTGTATATTTTTCCTTTACATACGACCTCCCAAAGTGCAGTCTCTCCTGTCAAAGAATTCAAGGGAGCTTGTGAAATTTCATATATTTTGTGTTTTTATGACTGTTGGCAGATCACTTTCCCTCCTGGGATGAATAGTTCTACCGTACAGTATCGTATTGCAATTTGATAGTGTGCGGGGTGATCGCTGGTAGGCCGAAGGGCCTGTTTCCGTGCTATATCTCTAAACATTAAAACATATATAAATGTAATGGGAATTAAAAGAAATTGAAGATAGGGTGCTTAATACGATGAACTATATAATAGAATTTCTAGGGCTCGAGCACTAGATTGCTAGTCCATTACCAATGTACAATCATTCCCAATTGTTAATCATGTTTCACTTATTAATTAATTGAAGGTGGTAAATTTTGTCTTTCGTACCTGAACAATCTTTGGACGTTGAAGAAAGATCTCGGTTGGAAAATCTTGCATGATTACGTCTTGTAAAAGCTCGCATGTACTGCGAACTAAAGTGCGATTGCTACTTTTTAGAGAGCTGTTGAAAAGAAAAGAAATAGAAATGAATCTTCCACTTTTTCCTATTGTATATTCAAGGGTGGGATGGTTGCTTCTAAAAATGGAAGCAATGAGACAATAATGTAGTACAAAAGCTCAGATCCCTGCAGAAATTCATTACCTTCTTTACCCATGTAAATTATTTATTTTTATTAATAGAATTAAATAAGCACAAAAAAAGCAAATCCACATATTTTATAATAAAACTGCAATAATGTCAGTCATACGCACAACATGGTAAAACATGTTTATTAAAGTCTACTCACAGTACACTTCAGCATGGTGTTAAAGCAAGCGTAACAGCTACTCAGACTAACTATATGAACTGAATTCAGATACTATAAACCGCGTAGTGGGCGGAGCTTCTAGATTGTTACAATTGGTTAGTATGAAGTAACCAATCTTCATCTTTCTTTACAGAAATGAAATAAGGCACAACTAAAACGCAAGCCAATAAGCAGAAACACATTAATACGTGGTGGCTAAATAATACAGTAGCCGAAACGCTAATGACACACACAGGGATGTATGGATGGTTACATCTAAGGGGTGGCCTACAGACCCGTCGGGCGCGTGCAATAGAAATCCACGTCTCCGCCTTTCACCATCAAACGTGTGATCAAACGTGTGATCTCTGGATACGGAGTCGCAGGAAGGAAATGTTGAAGGTTGCATCTGTAAATGCTCCCGTCCACACTTACCAGGTAAGAGCGCGGTTCTTTGGCAGGGCTGTGAATGTGAACCAAACAGCCTTAGCCCTTACCGGTCTGAAGGCAAACAACCTTTCCACTGGAGAGAGGTTTAAGAGGTTTGCTGGACTTGTCGAAAGATCATTTCTGTGCATTACATTTCAGTTCTCAAGGAGGTGGCCCTAAAATCGTGGATGCATTGGTGATCATTTTCCAATGTTCTCTCGACCCTGAATCAGTTCCTGTAGACTGTGGACAATGTAACCCCACTTTTTAAGAAAGGAGGGAGAGCGAAAACAGGGAATTATAGACCATTTAGCCTTACATCGGTATTGGGGAAGATGCTCGAGTCAATTACTAAAGATGTTATAGCAGTGCATTTGGAAAGCAGTGATAGGATCGGTCAAAGTCAGCATGGATGTATGAAGGGGAAAATCATGCTCGACTAATCTTCTGAAATTTTTTGATGTAATAAGCAGAATGGATGAGAGAGCCAGTGGATATAGAAACATATAAAATAGGTGCAGGAGTAGGCCATTTGGCCCTTCGAGCCTGCACCGCCATTCAATATGATCATGGCTGATCATCCAACTCAGTATCCTGTACCTGCCTTCTCTCCATACCCCCTGATCCCATTAGCCACAAGGGCCACATCTAACTCACTCTTAAATATAGCCAATGAACTGGCCTCAACTACCTTCTGTGGCAGAGAACTCCAGAGATTCACCACTCTGTGTGAAAAAATGTTTTTCTCATCTTGGTCCTAAAAGATTTCCCCCTTATCCGTAAACTGTGATCCCTTGTTCTGGACTTCCCCAACATCGGGAACAATCTTCCTGTATCTAGCCTGTCCAACCCCTTAAGAATTCTGTAAGTTTCTATAAGATCCCCCCTCAACCTTCTAAATTCTAGTGAGTACAAGCCGAGTCTATCCAGTCTTTCTTCATATGAAAGTCCTGACATCCCAGGAATCAGTCTGGTGAACCATCTCTATACTCCCTCTATGGCAAGAACGTCTTTCCTCAGGTTAGGAGACCAAAACTGTATGCAATACTCCAGGTGTGGTCTCACAAAGACCCTGTACAACTGCAGTAGAACCTCCCTGCTCCTATACTCAAATCCTTTTGCTATGAATGCTAACATACCATTGGCTTTCTTCACTGCTTGCTGCACCTGCATGCCTACTTTCAATGACTGGTGTACCATGACACCCAGGTCTCGTTGCATCTCCCCTTTTCCTAATGGGCTACCATTCAGATAATAGTCTACTTTCCTGTTTTTGCCACCAAAGTGGATAACCTCACATTTATCCACATTATACTGCATCTGCCATGCATTTGCCCACTCACCCAGCCTATCCAAGTCACATTGCAGCCTCCTAGCATCCTCCTCACTGCTAACACTGCCCCCCCCCCCCCCCCCCCCCCCCCCCCCCCCCCGCTTCGTGTCATCCGCAAACTTGGAGATGTTGCATTCAATTCCCTCGTCCAAATCATTAATATATATTGTAAATAGCTGGGGTCCCAGCACTGAGCCTTGCGGTACCCCACTAGTCACTGCCTGCCATTCTGAAAAAGACCCGTTTACTCCTACTCTTTTCTTCCTGTTTGCCAGCCAGTTCTCTATCCACATCAAGACTGAACCCCCAATACCGTGTGCTTTAAGTTTTTATACTAATCTCTTATGTGGGACCTTGTCGAAAGCCTTCTGAAAGTCCAGATATAACACATCCACTGGTTCTCCCTTATCCACTCTACTAGTTACATCCTCGAAAAATTCTATAAGATTCATCAGACATGATTGACCTTTCATAAATCCATGCTGACTTAGTCCAATGATTTCACCCCTTTCCAAATGTGCTGCTATCCCATCTTTAATAACTGACTCTAGCAGTTTCACCACTACCGATGTTAGACTAACTGGTCTGTAATTCGCCGTTTTCTCTCTCCCTCCTTTTTTTTTAAAGTGAGGTTATATTAGCTACCCTCCAATCCTCAGGAACTACTCCAGAATCCAAAGAGTTTTGAATAATTATCACTAATGCATCCACTATTTCTGGGTTGCGAGGAGGCTGCAGGGTACTTGGATAGGCTGGGTGAGTGGACAGATGCATGGCAGATGCAGTATAATGTGGATAGATGTCAGGTTATCCACTTTGGTGGCAAGAGCAAGAAAGCAAATTATTATCTGGATGGTGTCAGAATAGAAAAAGGGGAGGTGCAACGAGACCTGGGTGTGCTTGTACATTAGTCACTGAAAGTAAGTTCAAGGTTCAAATTTATTTGCCACATGCACCATAAGGTGCAGTGAAATGAATTTACCATGTGGCGTTACAATTAAAAAAGGGCATAATACACAACATACTTCAACACAGACATCCACCACAGCATTCTTCACTGTGGTGGAAGGCAATAAAATTCAGACATTCTTCCTCCTCCTTTGTTCACCCGTGGTCGGGGCCCCGACCCTCGGTAGTCGCCGCTACGGACGGCTCAATGTTCACGCCCTCTGGTCAGAACGCCGACTTCGGGACAGGTCAAGCACACCACGCGGCCCGGAGCTCCCAATCAGTCACCTCCTTACCAGAGACCGCGGCTTCCAGGCCACAGGCTGGCGGTCGGAGCTCTTCTCCGGTGGCCCCCGGCAAGAGATCGCCCTCTCCACGATGAAAGGTCCACTCCACGCCTGCCGCCAGAAGCTCCACTGACCAAGGCTCCAAGATGTTGTCGGCCGCAGGCCACCGGTCGGAGCTCTTCTCCGGCGACACCTTGCAAGGAGTCGCCTCACTCCACGATGTTAAAGTCCCCGCTGCGCCGCCGCTGAAGCTCTGGGCCCGACTCCAGGAACAGCAGGCAGTGAAGAAAGCTAATGGCATGTTGACCTTCATTGCGAGAGGATTTGAGTTAAGGAGCAAGGAGGTCCTACTGCAGTTGTACAGGGACCTGGTGAGACCGCACCTGGAGTATAGTGTGCAATTTGAGGAAGGACATTATTGCTATTGAGGGAGTGTGGCGTAGGTTCACCAGGATAATTCCCGGGATGGCGGGACTGACATATGATGAAAGAATGGGTCGACTGGGCTTGTATTGACTAGAGTTTAAAAGGATGAGAGGGTATCTTATAGAAACATATAAAATTCTTAAAAGGATTGGACAGGCCAGATGTACGAAAAATGTTCCCAATGTTCAGGGAGATCAGAACCAGATTTCACAGTTTAAGAATAAGGGGTAGGCCATTTAGGACTGAGATGAGGAAAATCTTCTTCACCCAGAGAGTTGTGAATCTGTGAAATGCTCTGTGGAAGGGAGTGGAGGCCAATTCACTGGATTTTTTCAAGAGAGTTAGATTATCCTCTTAAGGCTAAAGGAATCAAGGGATATTGGGAAAAAAGCAGGAACGGTGCACTGATTTTAGATGATCAGCCATGATCATATTGAATGGTGGTGCTGGCTCAAATGGCCTACTCCTGTACCTATTTTTCTATGTTTCTATGTTCAGACTCAACACATCTATCATTTAGCTATCCCTTATAACCATATAACCATATAACAATTACAGCACGGAAACAGGCCATCTCAGCCCTTCAAGTCCGTGCCGAACACTTATTTTCCCCTAGTCCCATCTACCTGCACTCAGACCATAACCCTCCATTCCATTCCCGTCCATACACCTATCCAATTTATAAGACCTAACGTTCAACCTTTCTCTGTAACTTAGTTGCTGAAACCCAGGCAACATTCTAGTAAATCTCCTCTGTACTCTATTTTGTTGACAGCCTTCCTATAATTAGGCGACCAAAATTGTACCCCATACTCCAGAATTGGCCTCACCAATGCCTTGTACAATTCAAACCATACATTTTCAAAAAAGTTTGTCTTTCATTTCCCAAAATGATTCATATCTCTATTAAAACTTATTAAAACCTACCTCTCATTGGACAGAAGAACATGCCTGTCTGTCGTTGTCAGGGTTAACCAGGGGAAGGTTGAATATTTCAGACATTTCACCGCATCGTTAACTGAAAACAAGAGCACACATCAAAACGACGATGGAAAATAATATTGTAAAGTTTGCCCACCTATACCCAACATTAATAACAAATTGAATACCTTGTAGAATATGTAGGAATGAACTGCAGATGCTGGTTTACCTACTACCCATGTCATCCATACCTTCCATCCAGAGATGCTGCCTGTCCTACTGAGTTACTCCAGCATTTTGTGTCTGCCTTGTGCAATGCTGAGACTGGAGGTTGCCTGCCCCTCTTCCACTTTCATCCAACAGAAGCACTTATTGGAATCTCAGAAGAAAAGTCTGCCCAATAGATAGTGTAAAATCAACCCTTGGGAGACAACATTCTTCTTCCTGTTTACGATTTATCCATTGGGTGTCACCAAAAACTTGTCATCGCTCACTGTCCATTCTAAAATAACGTGAAAGATACAAGTCCCAATGGAGACCCAATCCAACCAGTGGCTGTCTTCAAGCAACCCTCTTCATTACAGCAACCCTCTTCACAAATGTTCTGCCTTAATATTTCTGCCTTAATATTCTGCCTTAATTTTCTTCTCTCCTCTGCAAAAACGTTGCCATTGTAAAGAACCTGATGTGGAGGATGAGAAGTAAATAGTTCACCTTTTGTCATTTCCACCCCAACACCACTTCAATCTCAGTTATCAACAAGTTAAAGATGACACCTGGATGTGCAAGGCCAAATATTTAACTTCAAGTCACATATCAATCCTATAATGTTAATGGGCCTTAAACTAAATATGTAAACAATGGCAAGCATCCTTCACTGTTCAAACCTTGCCACAAACATGGTCGTCCCATTTCATGAGGGCACTGCTCAACGAGAACAGGCATCAACTGCAACCTCCAGCCACTACTCAGTCCTAAATGGCCTACCCCTTATTCATCTTCTGTGCTAGCGAGGCTCCAAAAACTATTCTGCAATGTTTCCTAAAGTAAACTTGTACCATTACACCAAAAGGACTCAGAACAACATCATTCCGAAAATATTTTATTTACTTCTCTCCAACTGCAATAGAATAATAGCTATCCAATATCAATGTAGAAAGATGTGTTGATCTGCTCATGCAGTTTTGTAGAATACGTAAAATGCATATTCCACAAGGCTGACAAAGATCAATACAATCTTAACATCTGGGGTTGTGCTTATGAAAAATAAATTTGGTACTAAATTGATGCAAGTTTTAAAATGTCACAACCAGTCCCTTAGTCGATTTTTACAAGCCTTTTATTAAACTACACCCTTTCATTACTCAGCCTAATCTTCCTTACAACATAGTTATTCCTATCTGCTCCTATCACTTATGATCTTATTAGATTCTTGATTAGCACGGGTGTCAGAGGTTATGGGGAGAAGCCATGATTGAATGGCAGACTAGACTTGATGGGCCGAATGGCCTAATTCTGCTCCTATTACTTATGGTCAAGATAGTTCTTTGTAATAAAAATGCAAAAGTAGATGAAGATATTTCAAATCGGAAAGTTTAAATCTTCTAAAGACATGGACACAAATCTGGAAGCATCCAAACATTCTTGAAAACTCACCAACAGCTTTCCGGGGTGGAATTTCATTTGGTTCCACTTGACTGCCACTGTGTCGCTGAAAGTAACCAACCATTGTTTCTTCCTCCTCGGGTGGTACAATCGGCACGACTGTAAAAATGTGTTTTTAAAAAACTTTCAATTTTTGGACACCCAATGAAATACCATATATCACAACATTTTAAAACTCAAAATGTACAAAATCTTCCAAAAAGAAATTTGCTTCTACAGCAATTTTATATAGGGCAATTTGTTTGACATACTGCTCGTTTTAATTGTTATAACATTTTGAGTTTAAAATACATTTCCTTTGCTTTCCTTGCAGTTTACCAATGCAATTTCTTTAGTCAGAGATATTATCAGGAAAATCGTGTTGACTTTTTTGATAATCAGTAGCATGGCAAATATTTATTCTCCACCAATAATTCACAAACGGAATGGAATATGCCATATCAAAGAGCAACTCAAGAATCCACCACATTGTCTCTTCTGGATTACATAAGAATATGACAATCCTTCTCTGTAGGACATCGGTAAATCGGATTAGTTTTTATGATCATCCAGTAATTTCATATTCCTAGCTAATACTAGTTTGTTTTTTTTAAAGTCCATAAATTGTATTATTTGAATGTATCTCTGGATGGAAAATCAACATAAAGGAAGCAGGCAAATAAAAAAAATAATAGAAAATAATTGAAGGGTCTTTGACCTGCATTGTTGACTTTATTCATCTTTCTGCAGATACAACCAGAATGGAGAGAATTTGATGATTCCTCCAACACCTGACAGACTAAATTTTAAAATGTTCAATATCTGGGACAGTGCACGTCATCTCAGCAACGCACACTAATTGAGAGGTAGATCTGCGGTACAAATTATGCAATTTTAAATAGCTTTTGGCAACCACAAAATACATTACGCAATGACTAGGCTTTCATTGGTTGCGAATGCATTATCCAGGATGGATTTTGATGTAAAAAGACAACTCACAGCAGATTCCAAAATGTAGGCCTCCCACAGGAGCATCATAACCAATTGAACCTCTGCCAGATGTTATAAACACATGAGCCAGCATTCCAAGCATTTGTTGGCTCCTGATGCCTAAGAGGTCCATCTGTCATGTTGGCAGCATTAGTAAGACTTTCTAAGGAAGCAACCCTTACAGCAAAAATGATTTGGTAAATGAAGGAATTCTATGTGTTAGGGTTTAAACAAATAGTAGGTTGATTTTTGCCGCAAGTTAGTAGTTATACAATTTAGGAAATTTTGTTGCAAATGTACTCTCACTAATTTTGTTTTGAAAACCATTTCCTTAGGAAAGGTATCCTTAGTTTAGAAAAATTTCATTGGAATGATTCCTTGGGTAAACTGATTGTCCCAGAATGAATAATGGAGTGATTGAAAACATCAACGTTCTGATTTTAAATTGTGAAAGATGTCCTCGTTAAAACACCTAAGATCAGAAGCGCTACACCAATGCAGCACACACAGTGAACTCAAATTGTTTACAGCGATATAATAAATTAATATAACACACACGCTCAGTATTAGATCCATTATGTTTTATATTAACCTGCACAGATTACCTTTGTCAGAGGATTTTAAAGATTGTGACTGATAGGCAACTGCAGGATCAACATCCACAATTGTATCAGGCAGTTTAAGCAGATCATCCATGACCTCGTCAATGCAGATCTGAAGATTTGGTTCCACATTGGGTCGAAGTTGTGCTAGAAATTCCAAAGCCCCAATTTCTCGAAACATTTGAGCCGCTGAAGAATACTTTAGTGCCAAAAGACAAAAGGTACATGTTAGACTGGCAATGCAGATTTCATTCTTGGAAACTTTCAATAAATCAGGCAGCATCGGTAGAAAGAAAATCAAGAATTAACATTTCAGGGTCAAGATGTTTTGCCAGTAGTCCAGAACTGTTAGTTATTTTCCTTTCCACAAATGCTGCCTGATCTGCTAAACGTTCCCAGCATTTTTTTGATTTTCAATTTTTATTCTTCGTTTTACAGTTTAAATTGACATGACTTGTAAACATCTGAAATGCTTATCTAAGGTATCTAAGTGCTTATGTGTAGTGTATTTGTACTAAACTGTATACAAAGAAGATTTTGTATACAAAGAATATATATATATATATATATATATATGTGTGTATGTGTGTATGTGTATGTGTATATGTATATATATGTATATGTGTAAGTAAGTTTATTGGACAAGTATTCACATACAAGGAATTTGCCTTGGTGCTCCGCCCACAAGTAACAACATGACATACAGTGACAGTTACGAATTACTCAGAAAACACTAAACATTAATAATGATAAAACATTAATGATAAAACACCATTGATCAAGCATGTGAACCAACAAAATACCAGATCAAAGGGAGGCTACAGATTTTTAGCTGTTGAGTAGGGCAACTATTTGTGGATAAAAACAGTTTTTATGTCTGGCTGTGGCAGCTTTGACAATCTGTAGTCGCCTTTCAGTGATTCAAAGAGGTTGTGGCCAGGGTGAGAGGGATCAGAGATGATCTTGCCCGCTCACTTCCTGGCCCTTGCAGTGTACAGTTCATCAATGGAGGGAAGGTTGCAGCCAATAACCTTCTCTGCTGATCGGACGATTCGCTGCAGCCTCCAGGTGTCGTGCTTGGTGGCTGAGTCAAACCAGACCATGATGGAGAAGGTGAGGACAGACTCTACGATGGCCATGTAGAATTGGACCATCATTGCCTGTGGCAGATTGTGCCATAGGAAGTACATCCTCTGTTGTGCCTTTTGACTGTGGAGTCGATGGTAGCCCCCCACTTAAGGTCCTTGGAGATGATGGTTCCCAGGAACTTAAAAGACTCCACAGAAGTGTTCATAAATACCAGCAACATTATTTTTGATTGGGTCAATCAAGAAATGTCCGTTAAATAAATTAGCTAATTAAAACAAAGGAAATAAAACTCTCAGCACTTGAGCTGTTCTACCTGACAACATTGGTGATAAATGAATACAGCTCAATCATTGATCCTGCTCAAGGCTGAGAAAAATGGTTTTTGGACACCACAGGATTCAGGAAACAAGAAAAATGGCTGGAAGTGAGATTCGCAGACATGGTCAGGCTTGAGGGCTATTACAGCCTATTTCTGAAACATTGAATATTTTTATGTGCTTAACCGATTTAACTAAAACATGTTTTTCTGGTCAATTGTCTTATTACTATTTGTAGGAAAGAACATGTTTAAAAATTAGCTATGACACTTGAGGGGTCAAATGTAAGGTGAAAGTATACAGCTAAAAGCAGCAGCCTTAACAGCACTGATGTACAAAGGGATATTGGGGTCCAAGAACCTAGCTCCCTGAAGGTAGCCACATGAGTAGAGAGTGGCAAAGAAGATGCTTGGTATGCTTGCCTTCATCATCCAGGGCTTTGAGTACAAGAGTCAGAAAGTCATGTTGTGACTTCATAAAATATAGGTTAAGCCGCGATTGGAGTATTGTGTTTAGTTGTGATGTTGGTGTTGCCAAAAACAGGAAAGCAGTCTATTATCTAAATGGTGGCCGGATTGGAAAGGGGGAGATGTCCTGGGTGTCATGGTACACCAGTCATTGAAGGTAGGCTGCAGGTGCAGCAGCAGTAAAGAAAGCTACTACAGGGAGAATGTGGAGGGTTTGGAAAGGGTGCAGAAGAGGTTTACCAGGATGCTTCCTGCCTTAGAGGTTATAAGCTCCAATGAGGGTGGAGACACACAATAAACTACACACGCTGAAATCTTAAGCGGAAAGCAAAGTTTTAGAAGAAATCAGTCGGTCAGGCGGCTATAATGAGAGGTTGGAAAAACTTGGATTGCTCTCACTGAAGCATCTGTGGCAACACCTAATAGAAGTTTATAAAAGTGAGAGAGGCATAGATAGGATAGATAGTCAGAATCATTTCCCCAAAGGTAGAAATGTCCGATAATTGAGGACAAGGGAGATGTGTGGGGCAAGTTTTGTTTTCACCCAGAGAGTGGTAGGTGCCTGGAGTGGTGTTGGAGGCAGATATGATAGTGGCATGTAAGCTTTCAGAAATGCACATAAAGTTGCAGGGAATGGAGAGATATTGACCATGCACAGTCAAGAGGGATTAATTTAATTTGGCATCACGTTTGGCACAGGCCCAAAGGCCCTGTTCCTGTGCTGTACTATATGTTCTATAATATTTCTCTGTATTATACCAATGAAAACGAGTGAAAACAACTGAAGCATCGTGTTGGCTTTGATGCACATGGGAAATCTTGGGGTTGGAAGGGCACCATATAAATACAATTCTCTCCTAGTCTTATCATATGGTCTCACCCGGCCTTCAAAAGAGGTAGATGAAAAATTCAAATTTTATTTTTACAATGAGCAAACGATAAGTATGCAAACAGGAGTCATGGTCTTCATTTATCATTCGAATAGCTTATATGAGGTGAAGAAAAAATAATGAAATGGATTTGGGCTAGATGTGAGCAGTAAACTTCATTAAATCTTCAACTATTTAACATGGATATCCAGCCATCACATTCCTGATAAATGATGCAGACTTGGTGTTGAAACACATGCACTCATGGAGTTATCAAGTACAGGAAAAGGCCCTTTTGCCCAACACTTCCATGCCAATTAAGATACCCTATCTATTAACTACATAACTCACCTAGTTTATAGAAATAAATTGGCCAATTTGAATCCAAGAATTCTTTTTTTTTTTAACATTGTCAGTAGTTACAAATCAAAGAACAACAGTAAACACACCACTTCCCGATGCCTAATACATTTAAGTGATTCTTCTTCAGTGATTCATCTCACACAAATAACTTACCTTTACAAGTTGCCCGCATAGCTTGAATACATCTTCTTGCATTGGAACTGTTGGGAAGTTGAACCATTCAAATAGTCGTACAAAAAGGGTTTTTTCTTGTGCCAAATCAATAATAGAAATCAATCCATGATCAATTTTGCTCAAAATATTCTTCAGGGCGCGAATTCTAATTTCCACCAGCTGGTGACCTACAAAAACAATGTAAAAACCAAGATCCATTTTGAAAATTTGATCTTTCAAAGTGATGATTTAGCATTGGATAACATCCATTACAAACTGCAGGGATATGACTAATGGGGAGCTGTGTGTCCTCCATTTCTGCACTCTATAGATAACCCAAAATTCCAGTAATATGGAACTGCTATCCATCATTTCCATTAATTCTGGAACTGAACCACCAACATTATCATCAGTCTGAAGGACCTGACATGAAACATCACCGATCTTTGTCATCCAGAGATGCTACGTGGCCAGCTGAGTTACTCCAGCATTTTGTGTTTTATTTTAAACCCAGCATCTGCAGTTCCTTTTGTCTACATCAATACTACATGTGGAATATAGCCCAACCAATAAGGGGACGGCAAATAAACAAACAAAGGTGCTGCGCAAAATCATCACTTATCTTGGGCAACTTACCTTACCTTCCATTCAAGATACTGAAAATAATATTCGGGGTGGGAAGAAGGGCCGAAGGGAATTATATAACTCTTAGCTCTTGAAATGTTCTCATTATCAGTCAGCTTCAGGCACCAAGCAGCCTAACATTATATCCCTGACTGACTGGATCTCCAATAACAGGCACTGAAGCTCTTTATTTCAGAGACAGTTAATTTGAATGATTCAATGCCTGTGATTATGCATACATGCAAGCAGCCTGTGACTATGTGATAGATAAAGAAGAACTTTACTCCCACTGATTTATCTTAACAACCTTTAAAACTCAGCTACCAGAACTTGAAGCTAAGATCATCTTGTGTTTGGACAGCATGCTGAAAAAATTGGGAAATGATATCTGCAGCATGTAAAATACTGCTCAAGAAAGGTTACAGGAATAATATTCTGCCACTACAAAAACAATAATTTAATGAGTTATATCTTCCTGGTTATAGCTGGGGTATGAAGGGAATAATTTGCATTCAAACATTCCGACATTTTTGCCTCCTCCAACGGGATCCCACCACGTCACATCTTCCCATCTCCACCCATTTCTGCTTTCCACAGATGCTGTTTCCTCCACAACTCCCTGGTACACTCATCCCTTCCCACCCAAACCAACCCCACCCCAGGTACCATCCCCAGCATCCGCAGGAGATGCAACACCTGCCAATATACCTCCCCCTCGACTTCATTCAGGGACCCCGACAGAATTTTCAGGTGAGGCAGAGGTTCACATGCACCTCCTCCAACTTTACCTATTGTATCCGCTGTTTAAAGATATAGACTCTTGTATATCGCGAGACCGAGCACAAACTGGGCAATTATTTCATTGAAAACATTTGCTCGATCTGCCTTGGCCTACACAAACTCCCAGTTGCCAAACACTTAAACTTCACTTCCCAAATTGACCTTTCTGTCCTGGTCCTCCTCCAATGTCAGAGTGAGACCAAATGCAAACTGGACAGACAGCACCTCATATTTCACATAGGCAGCTTACATTCCAGCAGTATGAATATTGATTTCTCTAATTTCAAGTAACCCTTGCATTCCCTCTCACTTTCCATTCCCTTCATCGCCCTAGTCATCCTACTGCTTTCAGGGTCATCCTGTTTTTATCTACTCAATATCACCTGTTCCACAGTCAACGATGGACCATTGTGGGTTCTACTTTTCCTTGGTCATAGTCGCTGGCTTTGACTTGTTCTTTTCATACCTTTCATTCATTTGTTCTTTGTACTTTTTCATTCCCCTAGTTTCCCTCTCTCCTGACCCTCACTTTGAAAAAAAGTCTCAACCCGAAACGCCACCTATTCCTTTTCTCCAGAGATGTTGCCTGATACGCTGAGTTATTCCATCATTTGTGTCTATCTTCAGTGTACACCAGAATCTACAGTTCCTTCCAACACATAAAAACCACTACACTGCTTCTCAACTTTGACGAAAAGGGAACATCTGCATCCGGATTTTCTTCACATGAAGAGTATGCTGGGGATGGGAGATGCAGGATCAGACTAACAGAGGGCTGCTTGTGGTTGAGGTCCTGCCACATAATCCATGGATGCAGAGGACAAGAGAATTTGGCTGTGGATATTGGCCGAGAGGAATGTTAGCAGACAGGAATCAGAACAAACCAAACCAACATGCTTAACTCAACCAACAGTGTTTTCGACATAAGCCAATAATAGATTTTAAAAGAAAGAAAGTTTACTTCATCAAAGCAACAAACAATCTGCTGGAGGAACTCAACGGGTAGAACAGCATCCAAGAATAGAAAGGAAGTGTCGATATTTTGGGACAAAATCCTGATGCAAGGTTTAGATCCTGCTGCAATTTTTGACAACCATCTTTACTATCTATAACACCACCCACTTTTGTGTCATCTGCAAACTGGCTAACCATACTATGTACCATGCTGTTTGTCATCCAAATCAATGATGTGGATGACAAACAGCAATGGGCCTAGAACCGAACCGTGAGCCATAGGGAGGTTTCACGGCAGTCAGGTCACGACCCATGACCCGTACTGTTGCTACGCTACTCCAAGTGGATTACACGCGATGAACTGCAGGTAGGCACTTACCATTGTTTCCAGCGTAGCGGGCCCGTTAAAACCCGCCGAAATTGTCAAATTTTGCGCTGTAAATCATTATGGAAATCAGGATAAGCATGCAAGACATTTAACCTACTTCAGAATTCCATAAGTGAGGAGAAATGACAGTAGATAGAAGCGAGAGCTGAAGGGACAACAACAGCCAAAGTTGAGAAGCGAACATTGGCCGTTGCTCACTACATTTCATCAACTAAGGCATTATTTGTGTTTTTTCTTGATTCCTTTGGCATCTAAAAAGTTTCAGAAGTGATAAATCTGGCTGTAAATTTTTTTTAAATCGGCCATGGTTCTCAAGTGGGTTTTTACATGTAAAATGAAAACGCATCTGAAGAAAATTTTACAGCCACATTTATCACTTCTGAGACTTTTTAGATACCAAAGGAATCAAGAAAAAATACAAATAATGCCTTACTGTTGATGAAATGCAGTGAGTAAACGCGATAATTCCCAATATTTTCAATGTCTGCACAGCCAATGTTTACCAAGCACTTTAGCTGTTGTTGTCCCTCCAGCTCTCGCTTCTCTTTACCTTCATTTCGCTTCACGTTTGGAATTCTGATGTTGGGTACATGTCTCTCACACTTACCCTGACAATTTTTTTCAGCACAAAAATTCAACATTTTGGCGGATTTTAACAGGTAGTAAAGTACGCGCTTCTAGCATTAATAACATATACCGGAAGTTACGTATGTCCTCCAGATGGATTGAGCGGCTCCGTGCTTCAAGCCCTATGACCTAGTGACCTTACGTGCAACCCCCCTATACTAAAATCCACGTATACAACATCTACAGCTCTGCCCCCATCAACCTTTTTGGTCACATCATCAATAACGTCAATCAGATTCGCGAGACATGACCAACCGACCACGTACACAACCATGTTGACTTTCCCTAATCAGCGCTTGTCCATCTAAGTGCATGTATATCCTATCCCTCAGAATATTCTCTATTAACTTTCAGACCACAGATGTTAAGCACACTGATCTGTAGTTCCAGCCTATTCCCTGCAACCCTTCGTGAATAGAGGCACAACATTTGCCTCCCTCCCGTCTTCTGACACCTTGCCTGTATTTAACGATGACTTATAAATCTCAGTGAGGGCTCCTGCAATATTCTCTCTAGCTTCCCACAGTATCCTTGTCCAAGATTCAAACAAGAGGACATGACTTCAGAATTAAGCGACAGAAGTTTAGGGGTAATATGAGGGGAAACTTCTTTACTCAGAGAGTGGTAGCGGTGTGGAATGAGCTTCCAGTGGAAGTGGTGGCGGCAGGTTCAATGGTATCATTTAAAAATAAATTGGATAGGCAAATGGATGAGAAGGGAATGGAGGGTTATGGTATGAGTGCAGGCAGGTGGGACTAAGGGGGAAAAAATTGTTCGGCACGGACTTGTAGGTCCGAGATGGCCTGTTTCCGTGCTGTAATTGGTATATGTTATATGTCTGATCAGGCCCAGAAGATTCATATACAACACTTTGACCGGTATTCACCTCCCCGCTCACAGAGCTCGCAATTGGCCCCGACACGCGATTATCCCTTCTTGAACTTTCCTTCCCATTAATATGGGAGTCTTTAGTAACTTTTCCAGTACTCATTTCCTCTTAAACTCCATCTTTATACTCCTAATTTGTCAATCCCTCCGGGGACGGGACGGGGTCGGGTCTGGTCGGGGTCGGGGTCAGGGCCGGGTCGGGTCGGGTGATTGATCCGCCGCGAGTCCACACTGACCCAGCTTGACGAGCAGCGCCGCCAGGTCCATGTCGCGGCCCCAGATCCCGCCGGAGATTCAAGGCTGGCGCCGGTCCGCCCCGAATGCGCTCCGGGTCGCCCCCCCGTCCCCGGTCTCCGACACCTGGGTCCGCGGATTGAACGCGCTTCTCCCCGGGTTGTTTCCCACCGGAGCGGAACTGTGGGGCCGAACAGCATCGGCCGTTGCCCGGGTTACAGCCGCTCTTGGTCAATCTCAACCCGCTTCCGGGGTGGGGGGGGCGCATGCGCGGTGGCCCCGAGGGAAGGCGGGCCCGAGGGCGGGAGAAAGGGGAGAGAGAGAGGGAGAGGGGAGCAAACATGTAGTAGCTTTGGAATAGAGAGGGTGGGGGAGAGAGGAAGAGAGAGAGAGAGAGATAGGGGAGATTAGGGAAAAGAGAGGAATTGAGGGGAGAGAGAGAGGTTAGGGGGGGGACACAGGCTGAGGGGAGAGAGAGAGAGTGAGAGGGAGCAGACATGTGAGAGGTGTATAGGGTGATTTCACCAAAGGTCAAATGAGCGTAGATCCCCCTTCACGTGACCGAAAATTCTGACTGGAGGACATATCTCAGTTTGGTACATGTAAGTGAATGGGGAAACACGCACTTTCCCACCCGTTAAAAACATGGAAAACGGCCGATGTTTGAGCTGACATTTTCTGTGCTAGTCGGGGTGACCGTGAAGCACAGTGGCCTAAATTATCAGGCAAAACAAAAGATAGAAAGTGAGGTAATTACAAGAGGGAACTGAAGGTAGAAAGCCGCGGAAATGAACAGCTGACAATTGCCGTGGAGATTTTAAGATCCAAAATATCGGGAATTATCGCGTTTGCTCGCTGAATTTCATCAAAAGTAAGTTAATAATGCCTTAGTTTTGATGAAATTCAGCGAGCAAATGCGAAATTTCAGCTCAAAAATCGGCCGTTTTCCATGTTTTTAACGGGTGGGAAAGTGCGTGTTTCCCCGTTCACTTACATGTACCGAACTGAGAGATGTCCTCCAGTCAGAATTTTCGGTCATGTGAGGGGGGATCTACGCTCATTTGACCTTTGGTGAAATCACCCTATTAGCTTTGGAATAGAGAGGGTGGGGGGGAGAGGAGGAGAGAGAGAGAGGAGAGGAGAGGAGAAGAGAGGGAGATAGGGAAAAGAGAGGAGGAGAGGAATTGAGGGAGAGAGAGAGGTTAGGGGGGACACAAGTTGAGGGGATAGAAAGGGAGAGAGTGTGAGGGTGATGTGAGAGAGAGGGTGGAGGGGGAGAGAGGGTGGAGGGGGCAGAGGGGGTGGAGGAGAGAGGGTGGAGGAGAGGGTGGAGGGGGCAGAGAGGGTGGGGAAGAGAGGGTGGAGGGGGCAGAGAGGGTGGGGGAGAGAGAGGGTAAGGATAAGGGAGGAGGTGGGGACAGCGACAGGGTGGTGGTTATGGTGAGGGTCAGGTATGGGTGAAGGTGACGAGGAGGGTCAGGGTGGCAGTGAGGGGTGGGGTGGGGGCTGGATGGGTTGAGTGCGGGATAGCATGGAGTGGGTCTGTGAAGGGCGGGGAGTTACGGGGTGAGGGACAGTGAGGGGGTTGAGTGCAGGACAGGGTGAGGGAGTGGGGATGGGGGGGGGGAGGGATGAGGTGGATTGGGGATTCAGATACAGATTCAACTTTAATTGTTATTGTCAGTGTACAGTACAGAGACAACGAAATGCAGTTAGCATCTCCCTGGAAGAGCGACATAGAATATGATTTCAATAAATAAATCTATTTACATGCATACAGTCATAGTGTTTTTTTCCTGTGGGAGGAGTGTCCGGGGGGGGGGGGGGGGGGGAGTGATTGGCAGTCACCGAGGTACGTTGTTGAGTAGAGTGACAGCCGCAGGGAAGAAGCTGTTCCTCGACCTGCTGGTCCGACAACGGAGAGACCTGATGCGCCTCCCGGATGGTAGGAGGGTAAACAGTCCATGGTTGGGGTGGGAGCAGTCCTTGGCGATGATGAGCGCCCTCCGCAGACAACGCTTGCTTTGGACAGACTCAATGGAGGGGAGCGAGGAACCGGTGATGCGTTGGGCAATTTTCACCACCCTCTGCAATGTTCACCACCCTCTGCAGTGCTTTCCGGTTGGAGACGGAGCATTTGCCATACCATACTGTGATGCAGTTGGTAAGGATGCTCTCGATGGTGCAGCGGTAGACGTTCACCAGAATCTGAGGAGACAGATGGACCTGCTTCAGTCTCCTCAGTGCGGGACAGGGTAGAGAGGAGTTGGTCTAAGTGAGGGACGGACAGACTACACGAGTGGCGCCTCTTGCTGTTCAACAATTGTGTAACCCTCTCCCAGCTACCTAAAATATGGCGGAAAGCTTGTACGATTGCTATCCCTAAGCCAGGGAAAGATCCTAAAACCCCTGTCTCACGGTGCGAGTCGACCCACGAGTGACCCCGAGTTTAAAACAAATTAAACTCGTGGTAATCACGTACAATTAACGTAGCGGGAACGTCGGAACTCGTGGACGCAACTTAGCGACTCGTGGCGCTAACGGCAGGTACCCGGGAAACTTGTTAACTCTTGAAAAACTATAAACATGATTAAAGATTTCCACGAGTCAAATTTACTCTTGAAGTTAAAATTTGAAACATTTAAACTCGTTGTAAGAACATAGTAGCCAGTGAGTTTACCGTAGTGATTCGTGAGTCTACCGTGGGCACTCTTTAATTCAGTGGGCAGGCAGCATCTTTGGAGAGAAGGAATGGGTCCCTTCAGTTTCCCCCCACCTTTCCCTCCCAACTCCAGTCCCGTCCCGACCCCCTGGGAAACTGAAGGGAGCAACAATCAACTGCCACGGATACAAACAATGTCATGCACAAGAAAGGGCAGATGCTGGTTGACAAAAAGTGAACACACAGTGCTGGAGTAACACAAAGACGCAGCAGTATTTTGGAAAAGTCATCCGTCACCCACCTTCTGAGTGACCATAATGAGGGAATTCCCACGTATATGAAGCAGAGAGAAATGCTCTGGCACTGGACGGTGTGCATTTTCCCTTTGTAGGTCACATCAATAGACGCGGCCGCGCTGAATTCTATCTTTAACTCAAAGCCGCAGGATGGAGCTGTCTGCTTTAACACTGTTGCTTCGCCGCCACCGTCTCCTTGCTGCACAATGGCAGCGAGTGCGAGGCCGAGATCCTGCCTAGTTTTTTTAAGTTCTGAAATTGAATAACTTTCAATACTGAATCAGAATATACTTACTGTATGAGATGCTGTCCAGCTCCTCTATTTGATACTTAAAACAGACTTTCATTCACGGTTGGCTCAAGAGTAACTTGGGAGAGGAACTTGGTAACTTGGGAGAGGAACTTGGTACATCGCAGAAATGAGAAGTAAATGGCAAACTTAGACATACACGTGGGAACTAATTTAAACGCATGAACATAAACTTAGAATCTCGTAGATAACCACGAGTGATTTTTTTCTTTCACTGGAGATCACTCGTGGACTCGCACCGTGAGGCAGGGCCATTAGTCTGCACAAGTACTTGAGAGTCTTCAAGGTACAACAGAAAGCTTTATTACATTACTTCAATTCTGGCAGCAAGACAATTCTAAATGGCTGCACACAGAGAATAAACTATATACAAGACATCTCCCTTTATCCTGTGCAGCGCCACCTACTCCCACCCCACATAGTCCACCAAACATCACATTCACCTTTTCCAGTTTGGACGTCTCCATTTGGCTGGACCTCGCTTCACTCTTTTTTTCCAGCCTTTTTTGCGTTTCACAACTCTTGCTAAAGGCTCAGAATCAACAGAGTTTTCCTCAGTGTTCTCTTTTGAAGAGATATCAGTATTTGCTTTATCTGCATGCTGTTCTTTCTCCAATTGGCTGTAGCCTTTCTCGGCAGTCGTCAGCGTTTTGGATGCGAACGCGATTGGTTCTTCCATGCCGTTTGGTGCCGTTTGTGAGATTACTGCTCCATGAACATGTGGCGATGCATCGGCGACCAGCGAGATAGGCTTTGATGGGCGAGCATCTCCTTCAACCTGGTGAATGCATGGTCACACTCTTTGGACCAGTTCCATTTGACTTCCTGTTTTCGCAGGTTATTCTCACACTTGCTGACCATGTTGCAATACGTGGTCGATGACAATGCCATAGTTGATCCATTGTAGATCAAGGCATTCATGTTGCTTGAAAGCATGGATCCAATTGATGGTGCATAGGGTTTACCAATGACAATCAGCAGCAACATCTGTGTCATACCATTACAGGAAACGGCGACAGTGCATTTGCCTTTTGTGGGAATGGGCTGTTGTCCGTATCCGAAAAGGCGGTTGTTGGCCGCTTTCAGTTTTGGCGATCCGATCCTCTCCCAGATGTCCTGACCCGCTAGCGACACAGCCACACCATATTCCACCTGGAACTGTAGATCGATGTTCGAGACCCGCAGCGAAACCCTCAGCTTGTCGGTGATCGTAGAACACTGAGCACTTCAATAGGAATGGTCTCCGCAATTTGGTCGACTGTGTATTGCGCTTTCTTGCCCTTTCTCAGCTTTCCTACGGATTGACACACTGCCTGGAGATGACCTTTTCGGTAACAGGCATAACAAACTGACTCGATATACGGGCACTCACGGTGATGATGAGCAGTCGAGCCGCACCGGTAGCACGGTTTTGATCTTCCCCCCACAGGGGGACGGCTCTTCTGAAACTGTCCCACCTTCTCCGGGTTTGCTGTGGGTTGATCATGTGGTTTCTGGCGTTGCGGGCGGGTCTGACGAACTGTATGCACCTCCTGAGGGAGCTTTGACGCTGTTTCGCCGGCCATTTTGTGCAGTTCTTTACTCAGTAGCTCAGCCATGTTAGCACCCTGCAGCCGATTCTTCAATGAGGTGTCTAATTCCTTGAGAATCGCCTGCTGGATGAATGCGTGCCTGCAGTCCATGAGCAGGCTATCCTACAACGCAGTGTCTTGGTATTTTTCACAGCATTGAGTTTTAAAATCACATTCTTTTGCCTTGGTGCGAAGTTCGGCAAGAAATTTGGTAAACGATTGCCCTTCCTGTTGCACCGTCCTGTAGAAATCAAGGCGAGCTGCAAGGAAATTTCGACTTTCTTCGAAATACAAATGCAATCACTTCATGATTTCAGCATGTGACGTTTCAGTTACTTCTTCTATAAGTACATTTTGAAGCAGTGCAAATGTTTCTGGAGACATCGACAAACACAAGAGCGCCTTCTTCCTCTGATCAGTCGTGATTGCTATACTTTCAAAATAATACTCAGCTCACATTAAATATGATGACCACCTTTCCCGCTCGGGATCGAAATGATCGAATTGCCGAGATGTTAGTTTGAGTTCACTATAGCACTACAGCAAAAAAATATATTCTTAACTGGGTCTTTGGATGCAAGCCGAAGAATCCCACTCCTGAAACCACTTTCGTGCTCGTCTTCTAAGTCTGCACAAGTACTTGAGAGTTTTCAAGGTCCACAGAAAGCTTTATTTACAGAATTTACTTCAATGCCGGCAGCAAGCCAACTCTAAATAGTTGCACACAGAGAATAAACTATATACAAGACATCTTCCTTTGTCCTGTGCAGCGCCACCTACTGCACGGTAGGAGCAACGGGTCCTCCCACCCCACACAGTCCACCAAACATCACAGGTGGCCCTACCAGGAGTTTGTTCCTTTTATGGGACCTTGTTCTCACCAGATAGCTCCGGCGGGGGCGAGTGCAGTGATCTGTGGGAAGGTCTAGCCACGGTCGACCCAGAGGGTGCCGAACGTCTGGATGCCCCTCTGACACTGGATGAACTGACCGCGGTCCTCCATCAGATCCGAAGGGGCAAATCCCCTGGCCTAGACGGACTGACAGCAGAGTTCCTCCGCACTTTCTGGGGGATCCTCGGGGAGGACTACACCATGGTACTGAGGGAGAGCTTGGCGACCGGAGAGATGCCCCTGTCTTGGCGAAGGGCTGTCGTGGTCCTTCTGCCCAAGAAGGGCGATCTCCGCCGTCTAAAAAACTGGCGCCCAGTCTCCCTCCTCTGTACCGACTACAAGGTCTTTGCCAAGGCAATGGCAAACCGTCTGGGCCTAGTGCTGGCTCAAGTGATCCACCCTGACCAGTCTTACACGGTCCCAGGCCGGTCCATCCAGGACAATATCCATCTGGTCCGGGCCCTGGTCTACCTGGCTCAGGAGACCGGTGTACCCACTGCCTTTCTCTCCCTCGACCAGGAGAAGGCTTTTGACAGGGTGGATCACGAGTATCTGTTGAGGACTCTGCGGGCGTTTGGGTTCGGACCGCACTTTGTGTCCCGGATCCGACTTTTATACGCCACCGCAGAGTGCCTCGTGAAAGTCAATGGATCCTTGACGGCCCCCATTCCCTTCCACAGAGGAGTACGTCAGGGATGCCCCATGTCTGGCCAACTGTACGCCATCTGCGTGGAGCCATTCCTTAGTCTGCTTCGGAGGAGGTTGACGGGCATGGTTCTACGCGAGCCGGACATGGAGGTGGTCCTCTCGGTCTACGCCGATGACGTGCTCCTCATGGTCACCGACCCCGTCGACCTGCAGAGGATGCGTGAGTGCCAACGAGTCTTCTCGGCCGCCTCCTCTGCCAGGATCAACTGGGGGAAATGTTCTGGACTCTTGGTGGGTCCCTGGCAGGTGGACTCCCTCCCGGAAGAGATGAGGTCTTTCACGTGGAGTACCACGCACGTCCTCTACTTGGGAGTCTACCTGAGTCCCGGTGCGGAGACCTGGCTGGCGAACTGGCAGGAGCTGGAGGTGAAAGTTGTCACCCGGCTGGGACGCTGGGCGGGTCTCCTCAGAGTGCTTTCCTACCGGGGCAGGGTGTTGGTCATTAACCAACTTGTGGCCTCCATGCTCTGGTACAGATTGACCACATTGGTCCCATCAGCCACCTTTGCTGGGATCATCCAGAAGAAGTTGGTGGACTTCTTCTGGGGCAACGGAAAGCACTGGGTCTCAGCAGCGGTCCTGAGTCTCCCGATCGAGGAGGGCGGTCAGTCGCTGGTGTGCATTCGCACCAAGTTGGCGGCTCTCCGCCTCAGGACCTTGCAGAGATACCTGTACTCAGGGCATCCTCCCAGGTGGCACATGCTGGCAACGCACTTTTTGCAACGGAGCCGCTGCCTTCAACGAGGTACGCGGATCCCGATGGTGGGGGTCAGCCGTGCGGTCCTGATGGGGATGCCCAGCTTCTACAGGGACTTGTTGTGAGTCTGGAACCTGGTTGCCGTTGACCGGGCCCCACCTCCGCCGGCAGAGGGTGACGGCCCGGGCGTGAGAGCAGCCGGTCCTTGTCCCACCCCACCGGGTGTCGGGGGGGCTCAAATGTGTGGAGTACTTGCGGTTGAGCAAACCCCCGCTCAGCCGGAAGTACTCATCGGACCCAGGCGCCGTAATCCATCCCGGGAGCCGGTCCCACACAATTTGAGCCGCCTTTCCTCGACACCCTTCGTCTCCCTCCAAGACGCAGGGAGGCGTGTCCTGTACAGGCTCCTCCTCCACACCCTGCACTTCCTCGCCATGGTCCACCGTCCGGACACCAAGTGGCGGTCAGTGTTGCCTTCCGGTCGCGAGGGGGGTCCCCGGTGGGGGGTCCCTCTACGCAGGGATTCTCCCCCTCTACATTGGGGACCTGGGGTGGAGGGTATTGCACCGAGGTGTTCCCTGCAACCTGTTTCTCTCGCGGTTCACAGACTCGCCAGCCGCCTGCCACTTTTGCGGGCTGGAAGAGTCTGTGTACCACGTGTACATGGAGTGCGTGAGGCTGCAGCCACTGTTTGAATATCTAAAGGGGCTGCTCCTTGCCTTCTGGCTGCATTTTTCACCCACCATCCTCATCTTTGGACACCCTGTGCGTAGGGGAGAGGGTAGGGCTGAAGATGTCCTGGTTGGGTTGCTCCTGGGCCTGGCCAAGCTGGCCATCCGCGAGTCACGGCGCCAGGCGGCGGAGGGCTCTACCCGGGCCAGCTGCCTGCCCCTTTTCCGGGGTTACGTCCGTGCCCGGGTGGGATTAGAAAGGGAATACGCCCTGTCTGTGGGCACTCTGAGGGAGTTCCGGGACCGCTGGGCTCCGCAGGGTGTTGAATGTATCCTCAATAAGGATTGTATCATAGTTGTTTAGTAGTTTAATATGGATACATGTTTGTATTGTATTATGGTGGTGGGTTCTGGCTTGTTTTATTGTAGTGTAAATATTATTTTTAATAATTGAATAAAGTCTGTTCGAATTGGAGGAAAAAAAAAGTAACATAGCTCCAGACAGCATCGCTCTCAGCATCTCAGGTCCACACAAGCTTCTCCACCATGACAAAGTGACAATCCACAGAGTTGTTAAAGCCAAGTATTGATAAACCTGTGATTTATGTTATATGTTCAAGGGTCACACCTTTGAATGGTAGGCACCATTCTGCCAGTTCAGCTCAGATTATTATGTAGGCATGTGTTTTTGGAGAAAATAAAAATAAGGAAAATTCCTCCCTCTTGAAGAATGTTATCAGTTAACAGCAAAAATAGTTTAGTTCAATTTGGAGATACAGCATTGAAACTGGCTCATAACCCACCACGTTTATGGCAACCACTGCTTCAAATGTAATATATTTAATATTCCCTGAAGTAGTTCACAGTCTAAATGAAAACAATGCCACACATACAGTGCTTTACATTCAGGGTAAGAGAGGTTGATGATTGCCAATCACCCTGTCACACTACTTTTGTTATCCCATTTTCACATCCACACCATACTCACTAAAGATAATTTACAGAGGCCAGTTAACCCAAAAACCCTCACATCTTTGGAATGTGGGATGAAACGCACTTGATCGCAGGAACAACCTGCAAACTCCACACAGGTAACACTCAAAGTCAGAATCGAACCCGGATCTCTGGCATTGTGAGGCAGCAGCTCTATCAGCTGCGCCATTATGCTGCTCCAGTAAATAGTAAATAATTATTTACAATGAAAAGTGCAACGAACAGGAGATGAGGTTAAAGTTTGTTGGTTGCATGTTATAGAAACATGGAAACATAGAAATTAGGTGCAGGAGTAGGCCATTCGGCCCTTCGAGCCTGCACCGCCATTCAATATGATCATGGCTGATCATCCAACTCAGTATCACGTACCTGCCTTCTCTCCATACCCTCTGATCCCCTTAGCCACAAGGACCACATCTCACTCCCTCTTAAATATAGCCAATGAACTGGCCTCAACTACCCTCTGTGACAGAGAGTTCCAGAGTTTCACCACTCTCTGTGTGAAAAAAGTTTTTCTCATCTCGGTTTTAAAGGATTTCCCCCTTATCCTTAAGCTATGACCCCTTGTCCTGGACTTCCCCAACATCGGGAACAATCTTCCTGCATCTAGCCTGTCCAACCCCTTAAGAATTTTGTAAGTTTCTATAAGATCCCCTCTCAATCTCCTATATTCTAGAGAGTATAAACCAAGTCTATCCAGTCTTTCTTCATAAGACAGTCCTGACATCCCAGGAATCAGTCTGGTGAACCTTTTCTGCACTCCCTCTATGGCAATAATGTCCTTCCTCAGATTTGGAGACCAAAGCTGTACGCAATACTCCAGGTGTGGTCTCACCAAGACCCTGTACAACTGCAGTAGAACCTCCCTGCTCCTACACTCAAATCCTTTTGCTATGAAAGCTAACATACCATTCGCTTTCTTCACTGCCTGCTGCACCTGCATTCTATTATCTAATAGAACTCTTTAAAGTTAAAGCAAGCCAAAATGAAGCTGTTTTCACACTTGGAGTATCTGAAATTCAAGGGTATTACTATAAGAAATTCATTACAAATTCAGTACATAGTATGCAAAACTACCTCTTTTCTTAGATTGTGATTAGAATTTTTACTTTTCTGCAACACAGAATTATAAGACCAGTATGCATTTTTGGCATAGTTAAAATATAATTGATGTATGAACATATGTTAACATATTCTGGTTTTATCCAACAAACTGTGATTAAAGGCTTTTTAAAGAGATTGTATGGTAGATGAGTGCAGGCTTGATCAAACTTAGTTGTTAATAAAAGAAAGAACATTAGGATCATAAGACACAGGAGCCGAATTAGGCTATTCGGCTTGTCGAGTCAGCTCTACCATTTGATTATGGCTGATCCATATTTCACTCTCTACCCCATTCTCCAGGCTTCTTGCCATTATCTTTGACGGTCTCACTAATTAAGAACCTATCAATCTGCATTTTAAAAATGAAAGGAACTTTTGCTTGTTTAAACCCTCGTCTGATAAGAGCCCCACTTTCATTCTTGCTCCTCCATATCTCATTCTGTGGGACATCTTTGCTCTCCCTCAACAATTCTGAGTAGAAGGCCTATGGGACTATTCATGTCTGCAAGCAATAAGTTTAGAAGCCACCAAATATGTACTTAAGAATCCAGCCAGATCACTCCACCTTAAATTCATGGAATTTAAAATTTGTACAGGAGCAACAAGAAACAAGAGAACATACAGTTCCATCAGGAGCCAGACGAAATAATGCAGCAAATTAATTCAACATGATCCCATTGACCTACTTGTTATGATATAAGAGGAGGCCATTCAGCCAATCAGGTTCATGCCAGCCCCCAGCAGAATAATCCCCACACTCCTATTGACACTTGTATTTCTCTTTAACCTATTCTTTATCACATGTCCATCAGATCCCCTTTGATTATTTTGCCAGTTCCCAGCTGTGGGGATAATTTACTGTGGCCAGTCTTCCCGTGCATTGGACGTTGGAGGAAATCGGAGCACCACTGGGAAACCCCTTCACTTATAGGGATCCTTGGACGGGGTCGAGGGAGGAGGACTGCCCTTTCAAGTGATACAGAGGTTCACCTGCACCTCCTCCAATCTCAACTACTGTATCCGCTGTTCCAGTTGTGGACACCTACATATTGGCGAGCAAGCGCAGGCTCGGCGATCGTTTCACTGAACACCTCCGCACACTTTAACTCCCCCTCCCATTCCCATACTGACCTTTCTATCTTGGGTAAATTGCAGTGGAGGGGACTCAACGTAAATTAGAGGAACAGCATCTCATATTTCACTTGGGCAGCTTACAACCCAGTACAGGTGCACAACCTTTTATCCGAAAGCCTTGGGACCAGACACTTTTCGTAATTCGGAATTTTTCGGCTTTCGGATTGGAAGATTTTTAGCGTAGATTTTAACGGCTGGCTCAGTGGTAGAGTGCTCGGCTCATATCCACATGGTCGCGAATTTGCGCCTCGATCCCGGCAGTTACTCGATCGCGAGTTTGAGTCTTCAATGTAGTTTTTTCTTGCAGAATAGGAGAGAATAGGGAGGGTTAGGCTGGGATCATTCTCTGCGAGATAATCTTAGTGCGGGACACAAGTATAGGAGAGGTGTACTGACTGTGTGGGCAGAACTTTGGAAGTGATTGCCCACCATTCTCAAAAGCCGCTGTGTCTCCCTGTCCCTCCAACTCCAGAGGAATCCACTCCCCGATGGGCCACTACGGCGACAAGTGGCAGTTCGCCCACAGCCCGAGCTGCGCCACCCCAAGAACAAGACGCACCTTGCACACCATCAGCTTCTGCCCCTATGGGGAGCGTGTTCCTCTGGAGTTGGAGCGGGGCTGGGCTGGAGTTGCTGATCTGGGATCTCCGTGCTTGCAGTCGGTGTCCTGTTGGTCCTGACGTCTCCGGCCACCCCCCTGGACAGGAGCTGAGACTGGGAACTGTACCGCCCTTGCCCCCTCCCTCTGCAACTGCAAACAACCCCACTCTCCTGCTCACCTGCAAGGGCGGTACAGTGTAGTCTCAGCTCCTGTACAGGGGGGTGGCCGGAGACGTCACAGCCCGAGCTGCGCCCCCTCATCTGCAACCCCAAGAACAAGACGTACCTTGCACACCATCAGCTTCTGTCCCTACGGGAAGCACGTTCCTCTGGAGTTGGAACGGGGCTGGGCTGCTGCTGGCTGTGGGTCTCTGGGATCTCTGTGCTTGCAGTGGGCCTGGGGGTCGGTGTCCCGTTGGTCCTGACGTCTCCGGTGACTGGCACTGACCTGCTGGCATCGCCGACGTGAAGACAGTGCAAAGCCCCCGCGCTGGTGCAATGGGCGGGGAGCTGGAGAGGGGAGGGAAGGGGTCGCACACATGGCCGGGAAGCAGAGGGGTGTAGGTGGGGTGAAACTGAAGGGAGCGACAATCTGCTACTGCCTGCCCGTTAAAACGTTCCCATGCAAGACTCACGATACACTGTGTATCGTGTCTACCGTGGGAACTTTTTAACTCAGCGGGCAGGTAGCAGCAGATTGTCCATTATTAACCCTCCCGCGCAATATACCCTCACCTTCTCTTTTATGAATGGGGATTTAGTTCCCCTTTCTTCGAGGACCGACCGGAGGTTCTGCTGTCACCTCTGCGGGCCGCCCTCGGTGAACATCTTCAAGGACCTTTCTTCAAGGACTGAAAAAATGTCCGCTATTCGGAGCTTTTCGTTATTTGGATCTTCGGATAAAAGGTTGTGCACCTGTACTATAAATATTGATTTCTCTAACTTCAAGTATCTGTTACTTTCCCTCTCCCACCGTCCCTCCCCCACCCTAGTTCTCTGACTAGTTTCACTGACCTATTGATTCATTTTATGATAAGATGCCTCGTTGCCATCTTCCCCTTCAGCCGGCAGTGATCCATTCGGCATTTCCTTGATTGTCGTCTGCTCTGATCTGTCGTTTTTTCGCACCTTGCCCTTCCACATATCTCCGAGGACTCTCCAGTCAAAGGCTGAGTCTCTAGTCTCTCTCTGTCCCCTGACTGTCTGAAGAAGAGTCTTGAACCAAGATGTCACCCATTCCTTCTCATCAGAGAGGATAATTGTCCCACTGAGTTATCAGTATTTTGTATCTATCGTAGAGATGAGTAACCTTTCTTCAGACTGAGAGTCAGGGGAGAGAGAGAGACTAGAGACTCAGCTTTTGACTGGAGGTCCTCGGCTACATCCCACAGCATCTTCTCTCTCTCCTCTCTCTCTCCCCTCCCCCCCTCCCCCCCCCCCCCCCCCCCTCTCTTCCCCCCCTCTCTCCTCTCCCTCTCTCTCTCCTCCCCTCTCTCTTCCCCCTCTCTCTCTCCCTCCCCCCTCCCCCTCTCTCCTCCCCCCCCCTCTCCCCCCCCCCTCTCTCACCCTCTCCCCCTATTTCTCTCCCTTAAATGGGGGGCCACCATCGACTCCACAGCCAAAAAGGCACAACAGAGGATGGACTTCTTGCGGATGCTGAGGAAGCACAATCTGCCACAGGCAATGATGGTCCAATTCTATATTGCCATCGTAGAGTCTGTCCTCACCTTCTCCATCATGGTCTGGTTTGGCTCAGCCACCAAGCACGACATCCGGAGGCTGCAGCGAATTGTCCGATCAGCAGAGAAGATTATTGGCTGCAACCTTCCCTCCATTGACGAACTGTACACTGCAAGGGCCAGGAAGCGAGCGGGCAAGATCATCTCTGACCCCTCTCACCCTGGCCACAAACTCTTTGAATCACTTCCCTCTGGAAGGCGACTCCGGGCTGTCAAAGCTGCCACAGCCAGACATAAATAACAGCTTTTTTCCACGAGTAGTTGCTCTACTCAACAACCCAAAATCTGTAGCCTCCTTTTTATCTGGTATTTTATTTAATTCACATGTTTAATCAATAATGTTTTATTATTAATGTTTTATGTGTCATTCCTAAATGTCAATCACAGGCACCGGGCATAAAGCTGAAGGAGCGAAGTGTGGGCTGTGTTCCGTGGGCGGGGACTGGCTGTGTTTGCTGGCGGGGGCTGCCCCCCATATATCCCCCTCGCCCATATACCCCCCCTCCCCCATACACCCCATCCTCCATACACCCCCTCCCCCCATACACACCCCCCCCCCCCACACATATCCCTCCCCCACACACCCCCCTCCCCCATACCCCCCTCCCCTACACCCTCCTCCCCTACAACTCCTTCCCTACAACCCCTCCCCCTCCCCTACAGTTATGGAGGGAGTGACTGAGGGTAGGGGAAAGGAGAGGTGAGGGAGAGAAGCATGAGAGGGGAAAGAAGAGGGAGGAGGAAGAGGAGGGGGAGGGGAAATGAGCCGCACCTGCGCATAAGGGCTATGGGTGAGTGGTGGAATATTGCGTTGGGGCAACGGTTGCATTGGGGGTCCAGGTCTCCCATGTAACTAGGACCCAACGGGTCCCACTTAGTCTAGTTAGCTATAATGAGGTTGGACAGACTTGGATTATTTTCCCTGGAACATCAGAGGTTGAGGGAAATCTGGACAGAAGTATATCAAATTATGAAAGGCTTGATAGTTAGAACAGTGTGGAAATGTCACCTAGACACACCTAAATGTCACGCAACAGGCCATGGCTTTCAGATGAGAGGGACAATATTTAAAGGAGATGCGAGGGGAAAGGTTTTTATACAGATAGTGGTGGGTGCCTGGAATGTGTTGCCTGGGGTGGTGGTGGAAGGAGATAGATAATGGCATTTACGAAGCTTTGAGATAGTCATATGGATATGCAGGGAATGGATGGATGTGGATCACATAGAAACATAGAAAATAGGTGCAGGAGTAGGCCATTCGGCCCTTCGAGCCTGCACCGCCATTCAATATGACCATGGCTGATCATCCAACTCAGTATCCCGTACCTGCCTTCTCTCCATACCCCCTGATCCCTTTAGCGACAAGGGCCACATCTAACTCCCTCTTAAATATAGCCAATGAACTGGCCTCAACTACCCTCTGTGGCAGAGAGTTCCAGAGATTCACCACTCTCTGTGTACAAAATGATTTTCTCATCTCGGTGCTAAAAGACTTCCCTCTTATCCTTAAACTGTGACCACTTCTTCTGGACTTCCCCAACATCGGGAACAATCTTCCTGCATCTAGCCTGTCTAACCCCTTAAGAATTGTGTAAGTTTCTATAAGATCCCCCCTCAATCTTCTAAATTCTAGCGAGCACAAGCCGAGTCTATCCAGTCTTTCTTCATATGAAAGTCCTGCCATCCCATGAATCAGTCTGGTGAACCTTCTCTGTACTCCCTCAATGGCAAGAATGCCTTTCCTCAGATTAGGAGACCAAAACTGTACGCAATACTCCAGGTGTGGTCTCACCAAGACCCTGTACAACTGCAGTAGAACCTCCCTGCTCCTATACTCAAATGCTTTTGCTATGAATGCTAACATACCATTCACTTTCTTCACTGCCTGCTGCACCTGCATGCCTACTTTCAATGACTGGCGTTCCATGACACCCAGGTCATATATTTGGAGTGCACCAAGGGACAAATTGGATCCCAGTATAAATGGTAGGCTGGAAGAAAAATTGTTATAGTTAATCCATCCATGTGTTGCTTAAGTGTTTGGCCTTACCAGCCCACCAACAACTGAATACGTAGCACATCCTGACCTGCCTTAGCCAACTCTTATATTGTAGTTTCCTCTATTTAATTCCAGAATCAACTGCATGGAATCATTTTACCATTGTCACTCGCCAAACATCTCCTCACAAGATTGCTAATTAGTCCTTATCTCTTCATGGCCTGGAATTTCTTAACAGGCATTAACAACCAGGGATGACAACAATTTCTGGCGGATCATATTAGCAGCAGAATGGAAATATTTGAAAATATATTTATTGTACACGTACAAACTAGTGTGAATTATGAATATCCAAGCAAAGTATTAGAATTCTTCCCATAATCTAACTCCATTTTTTAAAATAACCATATAACCATATAACAATTACAGCACGGAAACAGGCCATCTCGACCCTTCTAGTCCGTGCCGAACACATAATCTCCCCTAGTCCCATATACCTGCGCTCAGACCATAACCCTCCATTCCCTTCCCATCCATATAACTATCCAATTTATTTTTAAATGATAAAAAACGAACCTGCCTCCACCACCTTCACTGGAAGCTCATTCCACACAGCTACCACTCTCTCTCATCTAAATCTCAAAAAGTTAAAGTTCAAAAGCTCCCAAGAAAATATAATCATGCAAACTTTGCAATTGTTTTATACAATAAATTAACCTACACGTCTTAATGAAGAGAAATGCAAGTTTCTATAAAGCAATAAAATAGCTATAATGTTGATGAGTCGACGTTCCACTGAATGTTTGGTGTAAAATTATAGTAGATTCTTGAAATTCCCGGGTAATGTATTTTGGCCTGGTGGTCGGTGTTTCTTAATGGCTAGAGTCCTCTCAAAAGGAAATTTTATGAAATAACATTTGCTGGAACTTTTATATCTAAAATTGGAACAGGATGATAGACATATTTCACATTCTAGCTTCATGCACATCATAGCCTACTAATCACATGCTAAAAGAACAACAGATTCCTGAACTCTTAAGCATACTGTCATGACAGATTATTTGTGTTATTGTATAAGACCAGGTGACACATATCAGGAGTAGTGTTATTGTCCACACAAATTTAGCATTAAACTTTGGTGTCAAATGATCTGATCCATCTTCATCAATTTTATGTTCATTCAGACACTGCAAAATTGTGCTTTTAAATTAGCAATTGATAGAAGCAGGCAGTTCTCTCCTCACTAGTATGTGCGTGTCTGTCTGAATATTATTCATTACATGGCAGCCGAGATCTGACACCAGTAAAAATGGTTTATGGACTGACATGACCTTACAGCATCAAGAAGATAACATGATGAATATTGATTTCTCTTACTTCCAGTAACCCCTGCACTCCCACTCTCTCTCCAACCGTCCCCCACCCAAGTCACACCAGGTTCCCGATCTCCTAGCCAACAACTAACAATGGCCTGTTTCCTTTACAATCGTTACTTTTTTTGCACATCTTTCATTCATTTGTTCTACATCTCTCTATGTCACAGTCTATATCTTTTGTTTCCCTTTCCCCTGACTTGTCTGAAGAAGGGACTCGACCCAAAACCTCACCCAACCTCAAATGGAGGACAAACGCAGACCACATCTATGGAAAAGCCCAGCAAAGACTTTTCCATCTCCGACAGCTCAGGAAGTTCAGAGTAAGGTCTCATCTCATGCGCTTCTATACAGCCATCATCGAAAGCATCCTCACTTCATCCATCACAGTCTGGTTCGACAGTCTCGACTCACTCTCCCGGAAGAAATTACAGCGCATCATCAACAGAGCATCTAAAATTATTGGCTTACTCCTACCATCCCTTGAATCACTTTAACACAAACGGACACTACACAGAGCCCGCAAGATCATCTCTGATCCTACTCACCCTGCACACTATGCCTTTCAGCTACTGCCCTCTGGGAGGTGCTACAGGACAATTGCCTCCAAAACAAACCGCTTCAAAAACAGTTTCATTCCCACTGCAATTAACATTTTAAACTCTGTACGGTGAGGAATAAGAATAAGCATGGCCCTTATGTATTATGTAATGTGGCTGTCTGTATGTATATCTATGCTATATGTTTAATGTTTGATGAAATGTTGGAGCCTGTACCGAGCTGTACTGTTAACAAATTCCACCAGCCTGGCTGTGTGGTCATTAAAATACAATACAATACAATACAATACAATACAATACAATTCCTTCTCTCCAGAGATGCTGCCTGTCCTGCTGAGTTACTTCAGGATTTTGTGCCTATCTTCGGTTTAAAGAATCTGCAGTTCCTTCCTATACATGATAGCCCACAACTTGCTTTTCAAGCAAGCAAAAACAAAATTCCAGACTGGACCAAATTTACTTTCCCCTGGTTTAAAAAGAAAAGATCAGACGTATTCAAAAGTCACCCTTTGAAACACAGCTGGAGGAGAAGGTGCAAAAAAAATAATGATCAATGCTTTTTTACTGTCTTTTCCTCAAAGTGATAGGTTAGATCTTTGACGGTAAACATTTTTCTTTAAACAATACAAGATCCACATATACATGCGGAATGGCACACACTTGTCCTTGTTTCAAAATCAAAATGTAGGTGGATATTTGAAGTGTAACACTTGTTCATGTTAGGATGACAAACCACCACCAAATCAACAATAACATCTTTATTGGAAGAATGCATACGTATCATCGTGAAAGATAAAGACTTGTCACTCATGACCCATCAGATGAATCAGAATTACAGATGAATTTCATGTCATTGGTTTCAATAAGAAACCATAGATACTAGTCCAGAACCAAGCTAAGCAACAGATACATAACCAATAACAAAAATGGTAACTAGCAGAAATTCAGCAAATTGCATTTCAGTCACATTGCTGTATATGCCAATACATGCCACCGACAAGGGATGTAGGGAAATACAGAGAACACTATCCCAGAAGACTCAAAGATAGTAAAAGAGTACAAAGGGCACCAGAAGCTAAATGTGTGATTCTCCCCCTAACATCATTCCTCAACCTTCCTTGGACAGGAATTTATATAACTTAGTTCGGATCTGGTTTACTTTAAAATCACTGATAAAGTATTCAATATACTGCTAACTCCACTCACTTAGCTAGGAGTTCGAAAATGTTAGAAACTATGATTAATGAAAACAAAATGACCTTTTGCTCCCTCTGCCTTCCCAGAACCTCTTTCCCAGCTGTTCATGCCAGTCACCTTTTGTTATAGGCCCATCTTATCTTTGTCTTCAAATTCTTTTCATATTCATCCTATAAACAATACCAAGCAAGCTTATGAAAGATATTTCAAGTCTTGAATGCACAACGCTGAATTTGTGTCAATACAAAAGACATAAAGCCAATTTTCAAGTGAGATGATCCTAATTTAGGCCACCATGGAGTGAAAGATGTTACATTTATTGTCTAGTTCCAAACCTTCTTAGTTTGGAATTTCACTCCTTTGTTTTGGGGAGAACTATAATCATCTGTGTACTTACATTGGAGACCCCTGACTGAAAATACCCACACCATCATTTAACCAAGACCCTTTTCCCTCTTGATGGAGTTTTATGATTGCGTTTGCTATTTTATTTGAGCCACTATGACTGAAGCCTTTAATGTTAAGCTTTTATCTCCATGCTAACATTTGCCACATTTCAGCCATTTTCATTTCATTTTCAAGTTATCTACAATTGAAAAAAACACATATAGACATTGTTCTGGTTAACAGAATGTTAAAATAGAATGTCTTTCCACATCTGTTTCTCTTTAATAATTGTGTCTGTTATACACACATCTGTATCTCCTCCTTTGGCAGACATTCTGTATTGAGAAGAATTTACCTCCATCCCACTTCTATGGGGTTTGAGGTGACTGAGGAGGCCAACTTGGGAACTACAGACTCTTCTGCAGATGGGGCAGGAGGCGGTGTCGTGACAGGTGGGTGGATAGGTTGTGATACACTCCGTTTGTCATTTGCATGGGATTGTATGCATGGACTCATGGCTAATCATACATCAGATGCAAGATATATCATGGAGAGAGAAAATTGTATTTATTTTTATTCAGCATCATGTGAAAAATGTGCAAGATTTTGCTGAATGCCATTATTTATTTAATGAACATTCCCGGAATAGAATTTCATAAATTAAACTGCGCTTGGCCGATGGATATAAATTCAATGTGTTCACGTCTCTAACATTAGACCTCAGTGATACAGACCTTGGCCATTACGACCTCAGTGTTAAAGTAGTCAACTCGATAAGGTTATTGCAGGAAAGCAGAATTGTTATCCTGACAGAATGTTAGGCTTTTAAGTCTGTATCCAAAGGAAATCCTGTATTCAGTTAATATGTGACACATTCATATGTCATACCTCTGTAACAGTGATACGGGTTGTTTTTGAAATAAAAAGAAAGACTCACATCTTTCCTGTTTTCTGATGTCAGTTGAGAGTTACAATTAGGCAAAAATATGGAGGATAAGTGTCTTGTTCTTTAAGCAGCTTTGTCTTAATGTCTCATCCAATGGACAGTACCTCTGACAGTGCAGAGCTGCCTCAGTTCTGTGCCGATGTATCAGCATAGTGTTTTGTGCACATTTCTTTGCAAAGGACATGAACCCACAATGTTAAAGCAGGCATTGGTAATTATTCCATCTTGGGTGGCAATGTTGTTTAAATTCTAGACCTCATTCATACACTTGAGCATTTCACATCACACTTGGTGACTCATTGACTTTTCTGAATGTCTGCCTGACAATTTTAAGCACTTGATTGCCTCAAATTTGCCAAATGCATTAAATTGCCGTTATTAGCTCAAAGCACACACAGTCTGTGTTTTATCAAAGTTCAAGCTTGCTAAATGAACTGTATTCACAACATTGCAGCGTTTTAACATCTTGATGCATTTCCTTGTATATCCTCAACTTTGCATGTATCAATTAACAGGACATTTTTCTGCTGTCTGCCTCATTCTGAATCACATTGCTTCTTCCTCAGTGGTCATATAACATAGCCCGAGAGTAGCAAACTCAATGGAAGTTAGTGCTTCCCCATTGAAGCCGTCCCCATGCGGAGACTGCCAGCTTAGTGCAGATGTCCATTATTTTGGGGGACAGACAGACAGACAGACAGACAGACAGACAGACAGACAGACAGACAGACAGACAGACAGACAGATAGACAGATAGACAGATAGATAGATAGATAGATAGATAGATAGATAGATAGATAGATAGATAGATAGATAGATAGATAGATAGATAGATAGCTGTGAGGAGGATGCTAGGAGACTGCAAGGTGACTTGGATAGGCTGGGTGAGTGGGCAAAAGTTTGGCAGATGCAGTATAATGTGGATAAATGTGAGGTTATCCATTTTGGTGGCAAAAACGGGAAAGCAGACTATTATCTAAATGATGGCCGATTGAGAAAGGGGGAGATGCAGCGAGACCTGGGTGTCATGGTACACCAGTCATTGAAGGTAGGCATGCAGGTGCAGCAGGCAGTAAAGAAAGCGAATGGTATGTTGGCTTTCATAGCAAAAGGATTTGAGTATAGGAGCAGGGAGGTTCTACTGCAGTTGTACAGGGTCTTGGTGAGACCACACCTGGCGTATTGCGTACAGTTTTGGTCTCCAAATCTGAGGAAGGACATTATTGCCATAGAGGGAGTGCAGAGAAGGTTCACGAGACTGATTCCTGGGATGTCAGGATTGTCTTATGAAGAAAGACTGGATAGACTTGGTTTATACTCTCTAGAATTTAGGAGATTGAGAGGGGATCTTATAGAAACTTACAAAATTCTTAAGGGGTTGGACAGGCTAGATGCAGGAAAATTGTTCCCGATGTTGGGGCAGTCCAGGACAAGGGGTCACAGCTTAAGGATAAGGGGGAAATCCTTTAAAACCGAGATGAGGAGAACTTTTTTCACCCAGAGAGTGGTGAATCTCTGGAACTCTCTGCCACAGAGGGTAGTTGAGGCCAGTTCATTGGCTATATTTATGAGGGAGTTAGATGTGGCCCTTGTGGCCAAGGGGATCAGAGGGTATGGAGAGAAGGCAGGTACGGGATACTGAGTTGGATGATCAGCCATGAATTTTGAATGGCGGTGCAGGCTCGAAGGGCCGAATGGCCTACTCCTGCGCCTAATTTCTATGTTTCTATGTTTCTATGCTTTATTAATCCCCTCAGGGTAATTCAGAGACTTGCCATTTGCAGCACAACAATAAAAATAAGACACGACATTAAAGAATTTAACAATAAACATAAAACATCCCCCCACAATGGTTCCCACTGTAAGGGAAGGCAGCAAAGTCCAGTGCTATTCCCTGTTCGCCCATAGCCGGGCCTATTGAGGCCTCCGCAGTTGCCGCTACGGCAGCCAGATGCTTCAGGCCCTCTCGTTGGATGATGGAACTCCGGGATCGGCAGAACCCTCTCAGCGGCTTGGAGTGTCTGGAACGGCCGCTTCCTCCCCGAAGACCGCGGCTCCCAAAATCCACGGGCCGCGCTGGTTGGAGCTCTGGCACTGGCGATCTCGGCGAGAGATCCCAGGCTCCGTGGTGTTCAAAGATCAGCGCCGCCCTGCAGCTGGACGCTCCACAGGCCACAGCTCCACGATGTTGGAGCCGGCGGTCTCAGCACTCCGGAGCCCACTGCACGGCGACCCGGGTAAGGCATCGCCCGCTCCGTGATGGTGCTTCAGCGCTGTGCCGCCACCGAAGCTAAAGTCCTGGCCAGTCCGGGCAGGAAACGCCGCTCAAGTCCCGTTGGTAGGCCGCGAGGAAGGGGCGAAGATACGGCTCGGAGAAAAGCTACATCTTCGACCAGGTAAGGACCACACCTCCCACATAACAACGATTTGACCTCCAATACACGACCCCCCACATAAAAAAACATTAGATCTCCAAAACAAACACTTTTAACTCACTAAACATTAAAAAAGGGGTGAAAGTCCATCAATAGAAATAATCCAATTTTGGCTAATTCCGGTGGATCGATTAATAATTTAGACAGAATAGCATATTCTGGTTCAAAACTGCATCATTTATACATTATTTTTAGTTTTAGAAAAGGATTAAGTTTCAAATAATTGGTTACTAAATTTTCAACCATTATTTTTTAATATAGAGATATTTCTGGTGACAGCGATAAATGACATGGGCACAATTTTTTTCCCATACACATCCTTCTCATGCATTGGGTTAGTGGGGTAGGCATTTGGATCTTGAGCACATTTTTTGGTTGGGGTATCATCAACAGTCAAGATCACAATTAACTAAAGAGAAACATTTGGCCCTTTACTGGAAAACAATGGGGGAGGAGTATGGGGAAGGGGGTACAGCGGTGGTGGAGGGGGGTATGGGGGTAGGACTGTGGTGGGGAAGGGTGGGGAAGGGAGGGGTGTGGGGAAGGGGGATTTGAGGATGGTATGGGGGTTGGGGGAAGGGTATGCGTGGAGGAGGTGGGGGGTGTCAGGAGGGGGATGTGGGGGAAGGGGGAGTGTGGGGGGTGGGGAAAGGGGGGGGTGCAGGGGGACAGGGTGTGGGGGGGGGGGGTGGGGGTGTAGGTGGGGGAGTGTAGGGTGTGTGGGGAAGGGGTGTGCATGGGGGAGGTTGGGGTATCAGGCAGGGTGGTGTGGGGGGAGGGGGAGTGTGGTGGAGCGGGGGTGTGGGGAAAGGGGGGGGTGGGGAAAGGAGGTGGGGTGGGAAAAGGGGGGGGGGGGGGGGGAAGTGGTGGGGGAAGGGGGTGGGGAAAGGGGGGGGTGGAGGAAGGGCGTGGGAGAGGGAGGGGGGGAGTGGGGTAAGAGGGTGTGGGGGAAGTGGGGTTCAGGAAGGGGGGTTTGTGGGGTAAGGGGCTGGCGAAAGGGGTGGGGAAGTGGGGGGGTGGGTGGTGGGGAAGGGGGGTGGTATAAGTGTGGTGGAAGGGGAGGTGTGTGGGGTTAGGGAGGTGTGGGGATATGGGAGTGGGGGAAGGGGGGTGGAATGGGGGAAGGGTCATGGGATAAGGGGGTAGGGGGGTGGGGGAAGAGGGTTGGGGAAGGGTGGTGAGGTTGGGGTAAAGGGGTATTGGAAGGGGATGTGGGAATGGGGGAAGGGTGGTGGGTTAATGGGGTGGGGGAGGGTGGTGGGGTAATGGGGAGAGGGGGGAAGTGGGGTGGGGGGAAAGGGGGATGGGTGGAGGGATGGTGTGGGGGAAGGTGGGGTGTGGGAGTGGGTGGAGGGGGTGCGGGAAGGGGGTGTAGGGGGAAAGGGGGTGGGTGGTCGCAGCAGATGCACGTTGCACTCTGCTCACCCTGCACCTTCATGTTTCGGCCTCATGCAACAGCTCCCACTCCGACTTCACTCAGAGGCTACCGGTTCAACCAAGCACACTGCTCATGGACTCAGCCCCGCCTCCAGGGTTTAAACCAACATGTAGAGGAACCAACGAGAGAGCAGGTTATTCTAGACTGGGTATTGAGTAATGAGGAACGGTTAGTTAGCAGTCTTGTTGTGCGTGGCCCCTTGGGCAAGAGTGACCATAATATGGTTGAGTTCTTCATTAGGATGGAGAGTGACATAATTAATTCAGAAACAAGGGTTCTGAACTTAAAGAAAGGTAACTTTGAGGGTATGAGACATGAATTGGCCAAGATAGACTGGCAATTGATTCTTAAAGGGTTGACGGTGGATATGCAATGGAAGGCATTTAAAGACTGCATGGATGAACTACAACAATTGTTCATCCCAGTTTGGCAAAATAATAAATCAGGAAAGGTAGTGCATCTGTGAATGACAAGGGAAATCAGGGATAGTATCAAAACAAAAGATGAAGCAAGCAAAATAGCCAGAAAAAGCTGCCTACCAGAGGACTGGGAGAAATTCAGAGTCCAGCAGAGGAGGACAAAGGGCTTACTTAGGAAAGGTAAAATAGATTATGAAAGAAAACTGTCAGGGAACATAAAAACTGACTGCAAACATTTTTATAGATATGTGAAGAGAAAAAGATTAGTTAAAACAAATGTAGGTCCCTTGCAGTCAGAAACCGGTGAATTGATCATGGGGAACAAGGACATGGCAGACCAAGTGAATAACTACTTTGGTTCTGTCTTCACTAAGGAAGACATAAATAATCTGCCGGAAATAGCAGGGGACTGGGGGTCAAATGAAATGGAGGAACTGAGGGAAATCCAGGTTAGCCTGAAAGACCCCAGTCTGTGCGGGTGGGGAAGAACACCTCCTCGGTCATCACACTGAGCACCGGATCCCCTCAGGGCTGTGTCCTGAGTCCGCTGCTCTTTACATTGATGACACATGACTGTGTCGCCAGGTCCACTACTAACCATATCATCAAATATGCGGATGACACAACAGTAGTGGGCCTCATCCGCAATAACGACGACCAGGCATATAGAGAGGAGGTGGAACAGCTGGTGAATTGGTGCAGCAGGAACAACCTTCTCCTAAATGTGAACAAAACCAAGGAGATTGTCGTCGATTTCAGAAGGAAAATTCAGCCCAGTCACACTCCACTTTGCATATACAACTCAGCAGTGGAGCAGGTGAAAAGCATCAAGTTCCTGGGGGTGCATATAACGGATACCTTAACTTGGACTACAAACATTACATCTCTGGCAAAACGGGCACAGCAGCGGTTGTACTTCCTCCGCAGGTTGAGAAGTTTACACCTCCACCCTCCCATCCTCGCCACATTCTACAGAAGCACCATTGAGTCGGTCATGACCAGCTGCATCTCTACGTGGTGCGGCAGCTGTACAGCTGCGGACTGGAAGTGCCTTCAGAGAGTGGTGAGGACAGCGGAAAAAATCACTGGGACTCCTCTTCCTTCCATCATGGACATTGGTTACAAGCGCTGTCTGATTAGAGCTAAGGGCATTTCCAGAGCCCCCACACACCCACAATATGGACTGTTCATACTGCTTAACTCTGGGAGGAGGTACCGCAGCATGAAGAGCGGGACAACCAGGTTCTGCAACAGCTTCATCCCCCAGGCCATAAGATTACTGAACAATCAACAAAACCGAGGCTAGAACTTTTTAAATATCGACACTTTTTAAAAAAACTTTTTATATATATTTATTTTACAGAACCATGCGCATGAGGCATTTTTATGGACGCACCTAGAACTTTTAACTATTACCTGATTTTGGAGAGTCAAATGCAACAAAATTTTGTTCAAGGTGCACTGTGTCTAGGTGTATATCTGAATGACAATAAAGTTTCATTCATTCATTCAAGTGTTGTTAGATAAATTGAATGGATTAAAGGCTGATAAACCCCCACGGCCAGATAGGCTGCATCCCAGAGTACTTAGGAAGTAGCCCCAGAAATAGTGGATGCATTAGTAATTTTTCAAAACGCTTTAGATTCTGGAGTAGTTCCTGAGGATTGGAGGGTAGCTAATGTAACCCCACTTTTTAAAAAGGGAGGGAGAGAGAAGACGGGGAATTATAGACCAGTTAGTCAAACTTCGGTAGTGGGGAAACTGCTAGAATCAGTTATTAAAGATGGGATAGCAGCACATTTGAAAAGTGGTGAAATCATTGGACAAAGTCAGCATGGATTTATGAAAGGTAAATCATGTCTGACGAATCTTATAGAATTTTTTTTAAGGATGTAACTAGTAGAGTGGATAAGGGAGAAACAGTGGATGTGTTATATCTGGACTTTCAGAAGGCTTTCGACAAGATCCCGCATAAGAGATTAGTATGCAAACATAAAGCACACGGTATTGGGGGTTCAGTATTGATGTGGATAGAGAACTGGCTGGCAGACAGGAAGCAAAGAGTAGGAGTAACCAGGTCCTTTTCACAATGGCAGGCAGTGACTAGTGGGGTACCGCAAGGCTCTGTGCTGGGACCCCACCTATTTAGGTGTTAGGTGTGAGGAGGATGCTAGGAGACTGCAAGGTGACTTGGATTGGTTGGGTGAGTGGGAAAATGCATGGCAGATGCAGTATGGAGCAACGAGATCTGGGTGCCATGGTACACCAGTCATTGAAAGTAGGCATGCACGTGCAGCAGGCAGTGAATAAAGTGAATGGTATGTTAGCATTTATTTTAAAAGGATTTGAGTATAGGAGCAGGGAGGTTCTACTGCAGTTGTACAGGGTCTTGGTGAGACCACACCTTGAGTATTGTGTACAGTTTTGGTCTCCTAATCTGAGGAAAGACATTCTTTCCATAGAGGGAGTACAGAGAAGGTTCACCAGACTGATTCCTGGGATGTCAGGATTTCATATAAAGAAAGACTGGATAGACTCGGCTTGTACTCGCTAGAATTTAAAAGACTGAGGGGAGATCTTATAGAAAGTTACAAAATTCTTAAGGGGTTGGACAGATTAGATGCAGGAAGATTGTTACCGATGTTTGGGAAGTCCAGAACAAGGGGTCACATTTTAAGGATAAGGGGGAAATCTTTTTGGACCGAGATGAGAAAAACATTTTTCACACAGTGAGTGGTGAATCTCTGGAATTCTCTGTCACAGAAGGTAGTTGAGGCCAGTTCATTGGCTATATTTAAGAGGGAGTTATATGTGGCCCTTGTGGCTAGAGGGATCAGAGGGTATGGAGAGAAGGCAGGTACGGGATACTGAGTTGGATGATCAGCCATGATAATATTGAATGGCGGTGCAGGCTCAAAGGGCCGAATGGCCTACTCCTGCACCTATTTTCTATGTTTCTTTGTTATTCTCCATGGGTGCTGGAATGGGCGTTACCTTCATGGTTACTGACAGGTTAGAAGACCAATCTGTTGATCTCACGATTTTTTAAACTTTCATAACCTTTCTAATATTTCACCGATCGGAACATAACTTGGTGAGCTTGGAGCAGAGGAGAATGGTGAGTAAGGTTACAAAATAGCCTTGCGATATACATTACCATTTTTGTGTAAATTAAAAAAAACACCAACCGGAAGTGGCCAAGATGAGAGTTTTAGCACTAGTGTGGGTGATCCTCAGTCTGTAATTTTGATGCAACAAATAAATTGTGCATCTGTTGATGCTGCCATCAGTTACAAGCACATCGTTGAGCTATACTTTAATCCATTAAAGTGCTGGAGTCTTCAAATATCTGTGCTATAATCCATATCTATTAATTGAGCAGCAAATTCAGCCTAGCCTCAGAATTCATTTTCCTCAAAAAGAGCAGGTTAGATGCTGTATCTGACACACCCTAACCCCAACACTCGGCCAAGAAATAGCGCATAACAACATTAACAGTAGCCAAGTACAATACATGTCATACCCTTGGAAAGACGTGAAGAAATGGGAAAAAACGCACCACCCAAAAATTTAAAACGTACGCACCCAAAAAACAGACGTTTAGTCAAAAATTACAACACTTTTTCACTGCTGTTGAAAGTCCAGACAGATTTATTCGGTGTTTACCCAATTTGATAACTACTTCAGAGAAAGGTACAAAGGGCTAAATTAAAAGAAAACTTTTAAAATTGAGAGGGGATAGCAGACCAAATTTCCCACTGAGAGTAAACGATTCAAACAAGGGGACATGACATGTTATCGCAGCTTCTTTAACTCAGAGAGTCCAGACTTCCAGTGATGGAGGCAGGTTCGTTTTTATCGGGATAGTTATAGGTGCCATTATAGTACTATTTGTGCAACTAGAAGGGTCAGATATTTAACAAGTCCTCCTCAATTCTTTTTCCTTTTTCTTTCTGTCCCCGCCCACCCCCGCCCCCGATCAGTCTGAAGAAGGGTTTCGGCCCGAAACGTTGCCTATTTCCTTCGCTCCATAGATGCTGCTGCACCCGCTGAGTTTCTCCAGCTTTTTTATGTACCTTCATATTTAACACTGTTCTGTTAACCTCATATCCTTCTGATGGATAAAAGATGGACTGTTGAGTATCAGTTCTATGAAAGAAAAGGGGTGCAAATGCTTATCTTGAATCAATGATTAAGAAAGAAAGAATCAGGTTTTCCACGTTCAATGCAAAGCATAAAAATGTCAGAGTTTAAATACCACTTGTACTGAGCAACAACTAGTTCCATTACACAATTTTTCCACTAGGTGGACCAATGAGTCCATATTTTGAGTCTGAATCAACTGTTGTAGTGTAACGATAAGGGGGAGTTAATCTTTTAGGACCGAGATGAGAAAAAGGCAGGTACATTTTTGGATATCAGCAGAAATTGATGGTGAATCTGGGTGGAATGGCCTACTCCTGCACCTGCCACAGAAGGTAGTTGAGGCCAGTCTTATTGGCTATATTTTGAAGAGGGAGTTAGATAGTGGCCCTTGTTAAGGGGTGGGGGAGATCAGGGGATATGGAGAGAGGAAAGCAGCTTACAGGATACTGAGTTGGATGATCAGCCATGATCATATTGAATGGCAGTTAGAGGCTCGAAAGGGATCAGGGTCGAATGGCCTACTCCTGCACCTATTTTCTATGTTTGTATGATACAATGCACTATATAGTGCTGAGGTCTGCAAACATTATGGCATACCTGTAGAAATACTTCAACAGCAACACCTATTAATATCCTCCCCCAATCTGTCATTCGTTGGAACTGGGCTGATTTGTTTCTGTAATTAGTTTTGCCCTCCAGAAGGCTGACTCATGATTTGTGCTGTAAATTAAGCACAGGCGCTGGATATCATGTTCTAAGCTGCAAACCACTAAATAAATCAGCAATTAGTAGGTTGAATGGACAGAAATGATAACAGTAATTGCTTTATATCATACTTCTAGCACTCAGCCTGAATACAATTCACACAAGTTTAATTAGCATCACATGTTTTTCTGCATAAAAAATAATCCCAGTTATGAAAATGTTGTAGTCTATAAAATGACTGGAATTCACCAGTTATAACTGTGGCACATTGTAGAAGAGATCAAAGGCTGGAGGCAATCTGTGTTTCACAAACTAGATTTAAATGATGAAGCTCAGCGATTGTTTTGCAGAACACTTCTGTTCAGTCCGCCTAAACCTACCTGATACCCTGGTTGCTAAACATTTTAACTCCCTTTCCCATTTGCACACTGAATCTTCCCGTCCTGTGCTTCCTCCATTGTCAGAGTGAGGCCCAGAGCAAATTGGAGAAACAGCATCTCATATTTCACTTGGGCAGCTTACATCCCAGTGCTATGAATATTGAGCTTTCTAACTTCAAGCAACTCTTGCTTTTCCCTCTTTCACCATTCCTCCCCCTTCCCAGTTCTTAGACCAGCCTGACTGTCCCCCTGATTCCATTTTATCTCTGGTAGACAAAAGTGCTGGAGAAACTCAGCGGGTGCGGCAGCATCTATGGAGCGAAGGAAATAGGCAATGTTTCGGACCAAAACACATCTTCAGATCCATTTTATCTCTGTTTGCTTTGTTGTCACCACCTAGCCAACAATGGTCTATTATACATTTATCTCTTACCTTTCATTATCTCCGTAACTCCTGCTCCCCTCTCATATAAAATCTGAAGAAGGGTCTTGACCCAAAACATCACCCATTCATTCTATCCAGAGATGCTGCCTGGCCCGTTGAGTCAATGATGAAAGTTGTGTTTGCGGATTATAATTCAATGGAGAAGTTGGGAAATACTTTATCCAAAGGATTGAATACATTTTATGGCATATTGATATTATCCTTTGAGAAAATAAATATACTTATGAAAGTGCAATGCATTTTGAAATTTCTGCAATGATGTATCTAAAAAAAAAAATGCATGTTTTTTGTTCCAGCACAGATGCACCATGCCTTAATAAGAACCATTAATCATATGGATTTACAAAAGTGTTTTGCTACTTGCAACTGCAAAAACAATGGGGAAAGATGAATGGGGAAAGATGAATGGGGAAAGATGAATGGGGAACGATGAATGGGGAAAGATGAATGGGGAAAGGTGAATTCCAGAAAGAACCTTGGGCATCAGCATTCACTTGCAGCTAAACGATTCGCAGAATTTTGTAAACTGTTATTCTCTTTTTCTTCTGTCCACAGTCTTCTTTCATTCTTAACAACACAACTAGAATTATATAATAACCTGACTGGAAAATTCCAAAAGCAACGTTTTCCAGCTCGATGCAATCTGGATTTGATAGTGGACCACAAATTGGGACAGGCCATGCTGGTATCAGAATGGCTTGGATTAATTTGAAGTATTAGGTTGAGTGATGGAGCTAACCAGCATCTGAGGCACATCAATTTACCGCTACCAAGTCTAAATGCAACATATGGAGCTGCATCTCTGAAAGGTTTTATTCTAGAAGTAAGGAATTGCAGATGCCGGTTTACAAAAAAAAAAAGTAACTCTGTGGATCAGGCAGCATCTCTGATGAATAAGGAAAGGAAATGTTTCGGGTCAAGATCCTCCTTCAGACTAATTGACAATCAGTTACCTATCCATATGACATTTCCCTTATCCATATTGTCCAGAGATGCTTGCTGACCCGCAGTTACTCCAGCACTTTGAGTCTTTGTAGTTTTTATTCTAATTTGTTCATTCACAATAAACACTCATTCTTCATCTACAATAAAGACTCACTTGACTAAAGTTACTAGCTAAACAAGCACTTTGGTTCTTTGTTCATGTAGGAAGACATAAACAATCTCCCAGAAATACTAGGGGGCCGAGGATCTAGTGGGAGGGAGGAACTGAAGGAAATCTACATTAGTCTGGAAATGGTGTTAGGTAACTGTTGGGACTTTTATTTTGTTGGGTGTGTGATGGGTGCGGTCACACCCCCCTTTTTTCCCAGAGTAAAAAAATAATATGTTCTATTCCATTTATGTGAGAAATACCGATTTCCCCAACAAAATACTGATTTTCAGCCATCAAAATACGGAAATGCGCGGTGAAACTTGGCAGCTCTGCAACTATTCACAATCACATTACGTTTGAGAATTCAAAATGTGATTTGTGATCTTGTTTATGATTCATTTTTGAACTAGAATTTGTTATAATAGTATGACAATAAAATAGGTCAGTTTGAAAGGGATCATAGTAATGTCAATGCACCATTTAGTTTGACTTCAATTTTCATGATGGAAATTGAAGTCGAACTAAATGTTGTATTCACATCACTATTCCATGTTGAAATTGATGTGATGTGAAGTTGTTAGGTCAGGAGGGCCATTAAAGGTGCACTGCACACACTAACACAGTCTAACAGTAACAGGCAATCAAATCAACACACAAAACATTTTCTAAAAAAAGGTTTTCTTTACTGCAAAAACTTACAGTCTTTTATTTGCAGTTTCTGCATGCTCCTTTATAACTTTTTACAACAGTACAACTTGTTTATTAAAACGACAACTTCAATTCTTGATGTTTTAAAAATCTATACAACACTGACCCCAATTATCCCAAACCACCCACTCATTACTCTTGACTCAACCAAATTATTTCTGAAATATTGGTCATAAATTTGGTGCACAAATGCTCCAAATAAGGCTCAGAATGCACCAGAGAGCATATAAAACCCAGAGCTTCCAGGGCTCTTAAACAGGCCCTGGACCCCGGCCGCGAGGGGTTTCAACCTTGTGATGTGCGCTGCGCGCACATTATTTCACATACATTTTTTGTAATCCTGTCATGGCAACCCCCTTTTTCAAAAGCTTCATACAGGCCTGTGAAGGGAGATAAATAACCATATAATAACCATATAACCATATAACCATATAACAATTACAGCATGGAAACAGGCCATCTCGACCCTTCTAGTCCGTGCCGAACACATAATCTCCCCTAGTCCCATATACCTGCGCTCAGACCATAACCCTCCATTCCCTTCCCATCCATATCCAAATCCACAGGTCTGCATCCAAAAGTACTCAAGGAGGTGGCCCTAGAAATCATGGATGCATTGGTGATCATTTTCTAATGTTCTCTCGACTCTGGATCAGTTCCTGTGGACTAGGGTAGCCAATGTATCCCCACTTTTTAAGAAAGGAGGGATAGAGAATACGGAATTATAGACCAGTTAGCCTGACTAGAAGAAGCAGCAAATTTGGAAAGCAGTGATGAGGATCCGTCAGAAAGCATGGATTTATGAAGGGGAAATCATGCTTGAACTAATCTTCTGGAGTTTTTTGAGGATGTGAAACGTAGAATCGAGTTTCACTGTACCTTAATTGCTACAGTAAACCTTTTTTGAACCTTTGAATGGATAATGAAGAGCCAGTGGATGTGGTGTATCTGGACTTTCAAAAAACCTTCGACAAGGTTCCACACAAGAGATGATTGTGCAAAACTAGGCACATGGTATTGGGGGTAGGGTATTGACATGGTTAGAGAACTGGTTGATAGACAGGAAGCAAAGAGTAGGAATTAATGTGTCCTTGTCAGAATGGCAGGCAGTGACTAGTGGGGTGCCACAAGGCCCAGTGCTGGGATCCCAGTTATTTACAATATATATTAATGATTTAGACAAAGGAATGAAATGTAACATCTCCAAATTTGTGGATGACACAAAGCTGGGTGGCAGTGTGAGCTGCGAGGTGATTGCTATGAGGGTGCAGGCTGATTTGGATAGGTTAGGTGAGTGAGCAGATGCATGGCAGATGCAGTATAATGTGGATAAATGTGAGGTTATCCTCTTTGGTGGCAAAAGCACGAAGGCAGATGGATGATTCAACGAGACATGAGAGTCCTTGCACATCACTCACTGAAAGCAAGCATGCAGGTACAGCAGGCAGTGAAGAAAGCAAATGGCATGTTGGCCTTCATTGTAAGAGGATTTGAGTATATGAGCAAGGAGGTCATACTGCAGTTGTACAGGACCCTGGTGAGACCGCACCTGGAATATTGTGTGCAATTTTGGTGTCCTAATTTGAAGAAGGATATTCTTGTTATTGTGAGAGTGCAGCGTAGGTTCACCCAGTTAATTGCTGAGATGGTGGGACTGGCATATGACGAAAGAATGGATCAACCGGGCTTATATTCACTGGAATTTAAAAGGATGAGAGGATATCTTATAGAAACATATCAAATTCTTAAGGGATTGGACCAGGCTAGATGCAGGAAATGTGTTCCCGATGTTGGGGGAGTGCAGAACCAGGGGTCACAGTTTAAGAATAAAGGGTAGGCCATTTAGGACTGAGATGAGGAAAAACTTTTTCACCCACAGAGTTGTGATTCTGTGGAATTCTCTGCTACAGTTGACAGTGGAGGCCAATTCAGTGGATGTTTTCAAGAGAAAGTGATATATAGCTCATCGGGCTCACAGAATCAAGAGATATGGGGAGAAAGTAGTAATGGGGTACGGATTTTGGATGGCAATGCTGGCTTGAAGGGCTGAATGGCCTACTCCTGCACCTATTTTCTATGTTTGTAAAGCGTTATCATTGCTCAGTAGCACCATACAAAATGCCTAACAACATCCTTGATGTCTGAAGAAGGGTTTCGGCCCGAAATGTCGCCTATTTCCTACGCTCCATAGATGCTGCTGCACCCGCTGAGTTTCTCCAGCAATTTTGTGTACCGCCTAACAACATCCGTCTGGTTGAACTCTCTTATCTGAAACGCAGCTCCATCAAAGACAATGGAAGGAATTTGATCCTGACAAAATGATTCTGTTAATGACTGGGGATGAATTGTTAGGCAACCAAATACATTAAAGGACATAAAACTCTGCCTTTATATGACACATTTCACAACTTCATGATTCCTAGACCACTGTTTATCCAAATAACGGCCTTTGAGGTGCGGCCACTGTGAGCTATGGGAGGTGCAGAAGCCAATGTTTACACAGCAAGTTCCAGGTTTACTCTCAGGGAATCTGTTAGTGTGATTGGTTGTGAGATAGCTATTGGCTGGAGCAAAATGTTTACCTCAGGCCACATCTTTGAAATCATCACTGTACCACCAGGAGGAGAAGAATAAATGGGCCATAAAGGGTCATTTGCACGTCATTTACGCGACATCATAAAAATTGATTGGCGCGCTGTGACACACGCATGGTGCGTGATGAGGCGTGGTGGCGTATGCAGTGACGTGCGGTAACGTGCGGCGCCCCAGGATTTTGGAATGCTCAAAATCCTCGCACGCCACCTGCGTGACGTATCCCTTGCGCACGCTGATGTACTGATGGCGTACGCTGACGTACTGACGCCGTACGTGTAGCGCGCGGTGACGCATGGTTACACACGGTGACGCACGAACATTGCCAGTGCTAATTTATTATGTGTCACCGTGTGTCAACGTCCATAACCGTGTGCCGCCTGTACGCCGTCAGCACGCTATTTGCGCATCATTTGAGCGCCGCACAACACGTGATCACCCGGGTATAAAGCGCGCGTAGTTTTGAAAAATTTTCACTGGGAAAATCCTTGCCACAGAGATTGGACTAGGTACGAACGACATCGCAAATGGCTCCCAAAAGAAGCAGGGCCCTCAAGAGCACTTGCCGCGCGACTGTCGTACTGCTAGACGGTTTTCGCGTGACTATACCGCGTCAGTCACTACCGGCCTGTCGCGTAAATGACGCTCAAATGACGCCCAAGTGGGACAGGCCCTTAAGAACAGTTTCCATTTACATTGTCCTTAATGTAGCAAAACATCCCAAAGTGCTTCCAAGAATGCAATTAAACAAAACTTGATGGTCATCCACATGAGAGAAATAAGGAAGATGATTGAAAATGTGAACGCATTTTAAAAATTAAAAGCTCATAAAAATCCACTGCATTTTGAAATAGTGTCTGAGGAAATGACAATTCACCAATAAAGGTTGTTTTTATGATTGAAGATATTGAAAAGCTCATTTGAATCACACGTAACAATGTATACAATATTCAGCTTTTACATAACACCCATGCGCAGATTTATTTCAGTGAAACAGCACGGGAACAAGCCCTTCGGCCCAGAGTCCACACTGACCCTTGATCTCCTGTCCACACTAGTTCTATGTTATCGCACATTCTTATCCACACCCTAAACACTTGGAGCAATTTACAGAGGCCAATTAACCTACAAACCCACGCGTCTTTAAGATGTTGGAGGAAACCAGGACACCAAGAGGAAATCCATGCAGTCTTGGGAAGAATTTGCGAATCCACGCTGGCAGCACCCGAGGCCAGAATCGAACCTGGGTATCTGGCAGCGTGAGGAAGCAGCTCCACCAGCTTTGCCACAAATGCTTGGAAGAATTTGTCAGATGAAGCTCTGATGAATTTGCAGAACCCGTCATCATCACTGCTCCACCTGGGGAACAACAGAAAATCATCGCCAGACACGTCTGCATTTCCCTGTTTAATTGTACTTGTTTGTTCTCTCGCAGCAGCCGTCTGCTTCACGGTGTAATGACAGTGAACATTTTCAAAAATGTTACATCCCCAGTAAAAACAAAAACCAAATCTGAGAATTTACAATCAGCCATCTGCTGCTCAGTTGCTGGAAGCCTAACTGTGCCCTTGCTATGTCTTGACATGGGACCTGACTTCAAATTGGACCAGACCAGAGATGTGGAGGTAATTTTAATGATTTCCTGCCATCACAAAAGTAGCGCTGCTAGAATTGAAATGGCAACCTTCTCTGGTTCATAGTTATATCAGAAACAAGAGCGGATAGAATGCTGATCCCATTAGTTCTGGCCACAATTCGTGCAGAATTAAATTAAGCGAAGGCCATGTATCAGATTATCCCCGCAACACACTTTTCACATAAACTAGGTGCAAACAGAAATAAATAAAGCAAATTCCACTCCCCACACCTCCGCTGGTCTCGGCACTGTTCAGGGCTGAGCTGATTGGGCTTCAGATTCTACATACACTGAGTGATCAATATTGTGATATCAGTACATACATGAACTACAATCATTAATAGGTAATGCCTTTGTCAACATCTAGTAATCATTTGAAAATGATAAATCATTTTCACAAATTATTTCAAAATTACCCAATTTGATATCCAATAAATATTTAAGGTATAATTTACAATCTATAAATATTTGTTGAGTTAGGAACCAAAACATGAACGATATACACCAAAAATAGACAAACTGTATTAAGCATTAAGCTCTTGACAACAATGTGCCCTTGCATTTATAAAACAAATTCATTGTTCCCAAGTATGGGAACACCACCCTGGGCATTTCTCGCCAAGAAAAGAGAACAGTTTTAATGTCAAAGTTCAGATTCCATTGCTCTAAACCCATACTTGCTTAAGTGTCCAGTGCTAATCAATCACTTGGGATTATGACTTGCATTTGTGGAAGAACAATGAATTACAGAGACCGTATTTTTCAAGTGACTGCACGTTTAATTGAGATGCTGAGAGCAGATTAACCCTTCAATGTGAGATGAGAGAGCTCACATAGTGACAACCTTTCACTAATTGCATCTCACAAATGTATCACTGCATTAGTTGAGAATTCCCAGCTTATATAAACCACTGGTTAATATCCACATAATATATAAGGAGGTGCAGAATTGTAGTAAATAAATTATGATATGCTATCTATGTTGACGGTTTATTTACTGTGTTCTGTGTGCTGATACATGTTTAAAATCATCATTATCTGATGGGACACAAACATCTAAAATTTGTACTTTTGGGTAATGTCAGATTTTTAGTGATTATCTGTGAATCGTTCTTCTGCAGGCAATTAAATAATAGTCAAAAAGTAGTTGCTTTTCGCCAGATTTCACTAGTCACGTTGAGTTTGTGGGGAGATAATATTTTAAAGGTGCCTGCTTTGGTCATTTCTGTGTGGGCTGAATTCCTGGAACAGCAAATAATCCGACTTGCAGCTGTTGAAATGGCTTCTGGCAATGTCGGTGTTGGTGCTGCCCCAGCTGTAACACAAATAAACTGAAATGCAATGTTCACCGAGCTGCCTTCATGTTCAAACCACAATACTTATTAAAAAATCAGTTTTACCACAAAGTGATCAATATTGTGAACATTCATCCCACTTCCCAGGAGATGGAGATAGAAGTGGAGATGCCATTTCTGCCGTTCGTCATTTAAATTCAGTTGACAATTAAATCAGAAATAAAAAGCTATCAAAAAGGTTGCTGTTAAATTGATGCAAACATTTGGCTGGTTCAGTAATGTACTCAGGGACATAACGCAGCTGTCTGGGCCATTTATGACTCCAGACACACAACAGACCCTGAAATAGCCAAGCTATCTGCTCAATTTAAGATCAATTAGGAATAGGCAATAGATATTGGGCTTACCAATGACATCCACGTTCTGAGAATTAATAAAGCAAATTGTTACCCTCTTTCATCCCTATCCTTCATTTCTACACTCGTTGCTCCCAGCCAATTTGTACAATGATGATATATATATACATTGAATGAATATATATAATGAACACTGCATAAGAGCCCACAGAATTTTAAATGAGATTTGAAAGTCATACAACTCTTGCTTGAAGTAATTTATTGCCACAACTAATACTTTGGGGAAAGCGATGCAATGCACAGATTCCATCTGTGGTTTCGTCATCGCTTATGAATATTAAATGATGGAGCTTAGCCTTAGAGGATATCGTTTATGAATTCAGAGGCCAGGCTCCAACTCATCCAGCTGTGCAGTAAGCATTCAGTAATCGATACCTTTGTTTCCTACTTATCCATGATTAGAGAGTCAATAAGGCCGTTTAAACTCCATTAGGAAAGGACAAAGGGCTATTGGAAACTATTTGGAATCAAATGCTTGAACCCAGGTAGGGAATTCTGATTATCTATAATTACCTAATGCAATTCAAAAATCAGAAACAGTCAGCAGGCAGATGTTGGCCACTTTCAGAAGCTGAGTCATGAGGGAAGACATGATGCTCATGTCTTGTACTCGCTAGAATTTAGAAGATTGAGGGGGGATCTTATAGAAACTTACAAAATTCTTAAAGGGTTGGACAGGCTAGATGCAGGAAGATTGTTCCCGATGTTGGGGAAGTCCAGAACAAGGGGTCACAGATTAAGGATAAAGGGGGAAATCTTTTAGGACCGAGATGAGAAAAACGCTTTTCACACAGAGAGTGGTGAATCTGTGGAATTCTCTGCCACAGAAGGTAGTTGAGGCCAGTTCATTGGCTATATTTAAGAGGGAGTTAGATGTGGCCCTTGTAGCTAAAGGGATCAGGGGGTATGGAGAGAAGGCAGGTACGGGATACTGAGTTGGATGATCAGCCATGATCATACTGAATGGCGGTGCAGGCTCGAAGGGCTAAATGGCCTATTCCTGCACCTAATTTCTATGTTTCTATGCTCGGTATCTCAAATGGAAACTAAAGTTAACAATGTAATCAGCCAGCATTATAAACAGACTAATTAGTGAAGAAGAAAGCGAGATCTTGTTGACCAAAATAGTTTCCATTGTCTGATTATAAAGGTCAAGATGCTACTTTGTTTTGAGGCAGTTGGACTATGTGTTGTATCTGGTTGGGTAAAATACTTAACCTGATATAGTTCCTCCAAATGTTCCTCCATATGTTCCTCCAAAAAGGCCAGTTTTTACCCTGCTCCACCCAACTAGACACCATTCTTTGCCCAAATGGACAATATTCTCTTCTGAACTGGACAACAGGTTTGTAGGTTGATTGGCTTGCAGTAAATGTTTTAAAAAATTGGCTTCTGTGTGTGTGTGTGTGTGTGTGTGTGTGTGGTGTGGTGTGGTGGGGGGGGGGGGGCAACCCGGGCCTACATGGAAAACACTCTCCTCACAACTGGACAATAATTTATCCTCACCTGAATAATATGGAAAACTCCCAGCTCTCCCTCATGTCCTCTCCTGCACAAATATCTCTGCTCAGGAGAAGCTAAACCTGACCCATTTGCCTGTGCAAACTACAGAGCACAACAACATTTCCTTTCCCAAAATGTCCATGAATGTGCTGTGCCAAATCTTTCCTAGAACTCCATGGTTGTCAAAATTCAGTTTGGTTGTAGTGTTGAGAAAGGCTCGGTAATCTGTTTAAATATCTGGGAGTCCACATCTCCGAGGATATGACATGGGCATCACACGCCTCAGCCCTCGTGAGTAAGGCAAGGCAGCGCCTTTACCACCTCAGGCAATTGAGGAAATTCAGAGTGTCTCCGAGGATCCTCCAGTGCTTCTACGCAGCGGCGGTGGAAAGCATCTTGTCCGGAAACATTACCATCTGGTTTGGGAATTGCTCTGCCAAGGACAAGAAGGCTCTGCAGAGAGTAGTGCGTTCGGCCGAACGCACTATGGGAACTTCACTCGCCCCCCTGCAGGAACTATACAACAGGAGGTGCAACTCCAGAGCAAATAAAATCATGGGAGACCCCTTCCACCCCAGCAACGGACTGTTCCAGCTGCTACGGTCAGGCAAACGCCTCCGTTGCCATGCGGTGAGAACGGAGAGGTTGAGAAGGAGTTTCTTCCCAGAGGCAATTCGGACTGTAAACGCCTATCTTACCAGGGACTAACTCTACTGAACGTTTTTCCTTCCATTATTTATTATGTAAAAGAATATGTGTGTTATGATTGTGTTTATAATTTGTTTGGTTGTTTTGTTGTTTGTCTTTTGCACAAAAGTCCGCGAGCATTGCCACTTTCATTTCACTGCACATCTCGTATGTGTATGTGACAAATAAACTTGACTTGACTTGACTTGACCTGACCAATGACATGTCATGTGATTGTGCTGCAAGCAACTCTTTCATCCCCATCCTCCTTGCGCCCTTTATCAGAGATAAACTCAACATCCTCTTCAGTGCCTCAGCACAGTTGTTCCAGCTGGGATGTACAACATTTGCATGGCTCTATTCTAGACTATCATGAATGTGTAACTTTTCCTATGTACCATCACAGAACAATTAAATTATAATTTTCAGCTGCATAAGAGGCCAATAAACATATTGCACATAGATAATATATAATAAACAAAAAATCAATAAATGAATAACCCTAGAGAACAAAAACCTGAAATCCTTAGCGCAACCCAAGACTGTCCATAGATCACAGTAGAGGTACAGAGAGAGTACAGAGGAGATTTACTAGAATGTTGCCTGGGTTTCAGCAACTAAGTTACAGAGAGGTTAGGTCTTTATTCTTTGGAGCACAGAAGGTGAAGGGGAGACTTGATAGAGGTCTTTAAAATGATGAGAGGGATAGACAGAGTTGACGTGGATAAGCTTTTTCTATTGAGACTAGGGAAGTTTCAAACAAGAGGACATGATTTGAGAATTAAGGGACAGAGATTTAGGGGTAACATGAGGGGGAACTTCTTTACTCAGAGAGTGGTAGCTGTGTGGAATGAGCCTCCAGTGGAAGCGGTGGTGGCAAGTTCGATTTTATCATTTAAAAATAAATTGGATAGGTATATGGATGGGAAAGGAATGGAGGGTTATGGTCTGAGTGCAGGTAGATGGGACTAGGTGAGAATAAGTGTTCGGCATGGACCAAAGGGCCGAGATGGCCTGTTTCCGTGCTGTCATTGTTATATGGTTATATGGTAGGTTTTGTGTAGTTTTCAAGAGCCTGATGGTTGTTCAGAAGAAGCTATTCTTCAACCTGGTGACAAGGGTTTTTGGAAAATTATATCTAAGATTCTAAAATATTTTTCCTGATAGTAGGTCAAATGAGAGCATGACCAAGGTGGTGCGGATGTTTGATGATGCTGGCTGTGTTTGATGATGCTGGCAGTGCCTCCTATAGATCCCTTTGATGATGTGGTCTATGGCTGTGATGGAGCGAGGCAGTGTCTACCACTCTCTGAAGTCTCCTTCAATCCTGAGTATTGGCCCACTGAATCTGTGCCGACCAGCGATTCCCACACACCAACACTATCTTACATACACTAGGAACTATTTACAATTATACCAAGCCAATTAACATTTAAATCTGTACATCTTTGGAGTTTGGGAGGATCTCGGAGAAAACCCATGCAGAAGAAAATAGAAACTTTGTACAGACAGCACCCAAAGTCAGGATCGATTCTGGGTTTCTGGCGCCGTAAGGCAGCAACTCTACTGCTGCACCACCGTGCCACCCTGATCTCTCAACTGAACTGACTCACAGTAACACCTCTGTCAGCTCAACTTCCCCATCTGCAACACCACTGCTTTGGGATCCACCCCCTTGCCAGACTAATTTAAACTCTCCCAACAGCACAAGCAAATTTGCCCGCCAGGATATCAATGCCCCTCTAGTTCAGGTGCAATCGGTCTCCCTTGTAGAGGTCCATCTGTCCTGGAAGAGACACCAGCCCCTCAGCACATGTTCATCAATATTGTCTTCCATGTCCTTGCCTCACTTGCTTGTGGCACAGGATGAAATCCTGAGATTGCAGCCATGGAGGTCCTGCTTTTCAACCGTAAAGTACTATCTAAAGTGTCATTTTTAAAACGATCTAAATTCTCATTACAGGACTGCATCCATTTTCCCACCTATATTGTTGGTACCAATCTACACCACGACCGCTAGATGCTCACCTTCCCTTTTCAGAATGTCCTATGGCTGCTTGAAACACCCTTGACCCTAGACATCCCTGGATCACACCCTGGAGTCTCATTCGCAGCCACAGAAATGTCTGTTCCCACGACTATAGAGTTTTGTACAATTATTTCTCACCTGGTCTCTGTCCTGCCCTGTTTTACAGCAAAGCCACACATGGTGCCAGTGATCAGGCTGCTGTCGTTGTTTTCCCTGAGATATCGTCTCCCTCACCCATACCCTCACCAAACAGGAACACTTGTTTCAGAAGGGAATAGTTACAGAGGACTCCTGCACCACCTGGCCACCTAGCAGTCACCCATCTATCTACCTGACTGAACCCACACTTGTACAGGGGACTTCCGGCCTTTGTTCTGTTTTGCGGGGAGAAGAAAGGAAAAAGGAGGAGGAGGAGCCCGAGGGCTGAGGGACAGATAGGAAGGGGAGGAGACAGCAAGGGCTAACAAAGTTGGGAGAATTCGATGTTCATGCCCCCAGGATGCAGACTCCCCAAGCGGAATGTGAGGTTCTGTTCCTCCAATTTCCGGTGTTGCTCGCTCTGGCCATGGAGGAGACCCAGGACAGTGGTCGGATACGGAATGGGAGGGGGAGTTGAAGTGCTGAGCCACCGGGAGGTGAGGTTGGTTAATGCGTATCAAGCGGAGGTGTTCGGCGAAACGATCGCCAAGCCTCCGCTTGGTCTCACCGATGTAGATCAGCTGACATCTAGAGCAGCGGATGCAATAGATGAGGTTGGAGGAGAATTTCCTTGTTCTGTTTTGGTACATATAACCGCCACCCTGTCTATAACACTCTGCTTCTGAGATGCTCAGTGTCAAAAGACACTGATTCTTTTCATTTTAGCAATTGCTTACATATAATCCAAAACCCAGTTGGATAAATTGTCACACCTATAGTCGTTTCCTTCCGTACCTTTTTTCTAATCAGCTATATAATGTGTATGTGATGACTGTGTAATAATATTTGCTATTTTCTGCTAAGCTATCATTGTCTCGTCCAACAGTGCAGAGATTACCGGAATGCTTTCATCAGTCTGAACTCAATTGATTTCTCACAGACCAGAAATTGAGTTTAGGGATTTACACTGTGCATGGAATATTATCAGCAGAAAAGAGGGCAAAGACATTTTCATTTATCGGGTTCCTAATCTGTCAGGAGGAGAGAAGCTAACTTGAGAGTAATTTTTGCAACTGGTGTAGAGCTGTGCACATCAGAAAATTATATCAGGAATTAATGGACAGCCGATTGGGGAGCAATAACCTTGGGAATTCCATCAATTAAAGGGTGGTAATAATTGACACGTATACCAAGTATACAAACCCAAGACATTTAAGCTACATACCTGTACGTCTTTGGAATATGGGAGGAAACGGAAGAAAAAGGAGACGGGTATGGGTGACTGGGATAGATATAGGAATACACTTTAGAGGAACTGCAAACGTTTTTATAGATATGTGAAAAGAAAGAGATTAGTTAAAACAAATGTAGGTCCCTTGCAGTCAGAAACAGGTGAGTTGATCATGGGGAACAAGGATATGGCAGACCAATTGAATAACTACTTTGGTTCCGTCTTCACTAAGGAAGACATAAATAATTTGCCGGACATAGCAGGGGACCGCGGGTCAAAGGAGTTGGAGGAATTGAGTGAAATCCAGGTTAGCCGGGAAGTGGTGTTGGGTAAATTGAATGGATTAAAGGCCGATAAATCCCCAGGGCCAGATAGGCCGCATCCCAGAGTACTTAAGGAAGTAGCTCCAGAAATAGTGGATGCATTAGTAATAATCTTTCAAAACTCTTTAGATTCTGGATTAGTTCCTGAGGATTGGCGGGTAGCAAACGTAACCCCACTTTTTAAGAAGGGAGGGAGAGAGAAAACGGGGAATTACAGACCAGTTAGGCTAACATCGGTAGTGGGGAAACTGCTAGAGTCAGTTATTAAAGATGGGATAGCAGCACATTTGGAAAGTGGTGAAATCATTGGACAAAGTCAGCATGGATTTACGAAAGGTAAATCATGTCTGACGAATCTTATAGAATTTTTCGAGGATGTAACTAGTAGCGTGGATAGGGGAGAACTAGTGGATGTGGTGTATCTGGACTTCCAGAAGGCTTTCGACAAGGTCCCACATAAGAGATTAGTATACAAATTTAAAGTACACGGCATTGGGGGTTCAGTATTGATGTGGATAGAGAACTGGCTGGCAAACAGGAAGCAAAGAGTAGGAGTAAACGGATCCTTTTCACAATGGCAGGCAATGACTAGTGGGGTACCAAAGGCTCAGTACTGGGACCCCAGCTATTTACAATATATATTAATGATCTGGATGAGGGAATTGACGGCAATATCTCCTAGTTTGCGGATCACACTAAGCTGGGGGGCAGTGTTAGCTGTGAGGAGGATGCTAGGAGACTGCAAGGTGACTTGGATAGGCTGGGTGAGTGGGCAAATGTTTGGCAGATGCAGTATAATGTGGATAAATGTGAGGTTATCCATTTTGGTGGCAAAAACGGGAAAAGCAGACTATTATCTAAATTGTGGCCGATTGGGAAAGGGGGAGATGCAGTGAGACCTGGGTGTCATGGTACACCAGTCATTGAAGGTAGGCATGCAGGTGCAGCAGGCAGTAAAGAAAGCGAATGGTATGTTAGCTTTCATTGCAAAAGGATTTGAGTATAGGAGCAGGGAGGTTCTACTGCAGTTGTACAGGGTCTTGGTGAGACCACACCTGGAGTATTGCGTACAGTTATGGTCTCCAAATCTGAGGAAGGACATTATTGCCATAGAGGGAGTGCAGAGACGGTTCACCAGACTGATTCCTGGGATGTCAGGCTGTCTTATGAAGAAAGACTGGATAGACTTGGTTTATACTCTCTAGAATTTAGGAGATTGAGAGGGGATCTTATGGAAACTTACAAAATTCTTAAGGGGTTGGACAGGCTAGCTGCAGGACGATTGCTCCCGATGTTGGGGAAGTCCAGGACAAGGGGTCACAGCTTAAGGATAAGGGGGAAATCCTTTAAAACCGAGATGAGAAGAACTTTTTTCACACAGAGAGTGGTGAATCTCTGGAACTCTCTGCCGCAGAGGGTAGTCGAGGCCAGTTCATTGTCTATATTTAAGAGGGAGTTAGATGTGGCCTTTGTGGCTAAGGGCATCAGAGGGTATGGAGAGAAGGCAGGTACGGGCTACTGAGTTGGATGATCAACAATGATCATATTGAATGGCGGTGCAGGCTCGAAGGGCCGAATGGCCTACTCCTGCACCTAATTTCTATGTTTCTATGTTTCTAAAATCAGGAGGGCAAAAGAGGAGATGAGATATCTCTTTCAAATACTGTAAGATAAAACTGTAACCCTAAAAGATTTTACAGATATATTATGAAAGAAACGACTCACTTAAAGATCAATCTCACTTGGAGACTGGAGGGTGGCTAATGTTGTACTGTTATGTGAGAAGGACTGCAAAGATAAGCTTATGGGCCTGTCCCACTTAGGCAATTTCTCAGTGGACTGCTGGCACATGCACACACACGCACGCACGCACACACGCACACACACACACACACACACACACACGCACATGCACACACACACACACACGCACATACACACACGCACACACACACGCACATGCACACACACACGCACACACACACACACACACACACACACGCACATGCACACACGCACGCACACGCGCACACACACGCACACGCACACGCTCAAGCACACGCACACACACACACACGCACACACACACACACACACGCACACACACACGCACATGCACACACACACACGCACACACACACACACACACACACACACACACACACACACACACACACACACACACACACACACACACACATGCACGCGCACACACACACACACACACACACACACACACACACACACACACACACACACACACACACACACACACACACCACTTCCTTCACCAGCCCGTTATGAAGGCGGGGGACAGGGCAAGCGGGGGGAGCGCTGTCTAAAAAATTCACACGGTGTAGCCAAGGTGAAACAGACACACACCGTGATGAACAGGAAGGTTGGCGCTGTAATTAAGATGGCTAAAGCACGGTGTACGGTAAGTCCTTTAAAAGAGGGAGGAGGGGGGAGAAGGAGTGGAGACAACTTTTAAGAAGCCAGAGGTACACAGCTGTGAAGCTCGGCGGACATTTAACATTTAACATCACCGATCGGTTATCCTTTTTTTCTCAATGAGCCAATGAGATTCACCGGTCAGCACCGGCTACAACCTATGAGAACCTCCGATAACCTTCGACCTCTTGGCAACCCATTAGGACCTCCTGGCGACCCACCTACAGCTCGAGAATTCTCGCCACTCTCCATGGCGGCTTCATTCTAGTCTCCGCCTATTTCTCATCATAGTAAGGCTGCGATTAGTTCCCAGAATGCGAGAACAACTCACGACCATGAAGGCGACTCCCGGGCAACCACTCAGCAAACATGTGGCTACAATGTGGCGACTGCATAGTTTCTTGCAGTCGCCTAAACAGTCGCCGAAGTGGGACAGGCCCATAAGGAACCACAAGCCAATGATCCTGATATCAGTGGTGTCACTGGTTACTGGAGGAAATTCTGAGGTGCAGGATCTACCAGCATTTAGATAGTCAATGACTGATTAGGGATAATTTGGATTGCTTTGTGCATGGGGGTTCATATCCCTGAAGAAAGTTCTTGACCTGAAACGTCACCCATTCCTTCTCTCCAGAGACGCTGCCTGTCCCGCTGAGTTACTCCACCATTTGGTGTCTATCATATCCCGCAAATCATATTTATATGAACCATAGCAGGGTCCTTGACAAGGTCATGCATGGTTAGCTAGTCCTAATGATTAGATCACATGGGGTTCAGGGTGAGATAGTCAACTGGATTTAAAATTGGCTTGGTGGAAGGGGTCAGAGGGTGGCGGTGGACAGTTGTTTTTCTGTCCAGAGGCCAATGAACAGTGGTGTGTAGCAGCGATCTGTGCTGGTTTGACTGTTGTGTGACAATGACAATTTGTTAACGTGCAGATTTGCAGTTGACATGGAAATTGGTGGTTTAGGAGGGCTATCGATTATCTTCTAGGCGGCGGGCCAGAAATGGCGGATGCAGTTTAATGCTGACAAGTAGGAGATGATGTAAATCAGAATCGGATTTGCATAGTACGCAGTCGGGCCCTGGTGAGAGTTGTGCTGCAGGGAGATCTCAGGATACAGGTGCACATTTTCCTTAAGGTAGCAATACAGATAAACAGGATGGTGAAGAAAGTCTTTGGCATGCTATCCTTCATCAGGAAAGGTTTTAAGTGCAGGAATTGGGACGTCATGTTAAAACTAAATGATGTATGGGTTAGACCACATTTGGAGTATTGTGTGCAGCTCTGATTGTCCTCTGAAAGGCAACCTTCTGAAAGGTTGAGGTCAACGGGTGGACAGGAGGCATCAGATTAATTACCTTGTATCCCTTATGTAAACAGATGACCTGGAGAACAAATCCATCTCTTAGGGAATCTGTTTTCACATTACCCTCAAGTCTGCTGCTAAGCCGAGTTTGCCTTTTGATGCTGTGAAAGGGTGCAAAGCCTTAATGTTAGCCACAACAGTAAAGCACAGAGCATGAATGTTTCACACAGCTTCAAACAGAATAACACTCTGTGAGCTGGTGCAGGAAACCTTGCACATTTCCTACAGCATTTCCCATAGTACCTTATAAAACGGGCGCAAGACTATAGAATTTGTCTACATTTTATTAAGTTTTAGAAAACCTGTGCGCTTCTCAGAATGCCATCTTTTGTCAAAAACACCAAGTTTTTAGCTGCACTTTAAATTTTTGATCATTGACATCTTAAAACTATTGCATGGACCATTGACAACTCTGTGCTTTTTTAATAGTGTGGAACCTCGGTCTTAAAACGAACTGGCAGCGCTCTCATATTTTATTTGCCTCAGTGTGAAAATAAATTCACAAAACACAAGCAGTGAATTTAATGAAAATGCTGAGCAACTGGGATAATGGTTGTTGAATCTTATATACCCTTTTCAGTGAGTAGTGATTAAAATTGTTGGAAGCAATGTCAATAGGGTGCTGGAGTGGGCCAAGCCTGCACTGCCACACAATGAGGACTCCACCAGTGCACAGATATTATGTGCAAGTGGAAGATGAGACCATCATTGGTTGGACCATCATCATTAGGTCCACATCACTGGCAGCATTGCTAATGCTAATTCCAACTGGAATTAGTGTCAATCTCAGCACCAATTTAAAAAATGGAAGGTTCACCCCAATACAAAATTACTTCAATTTGATGAGAAATTGACTTGATGCGTGCAATTACAATTGAGTAAATGTCCTTTCAAAACCCATTTTAGCTCATGAAATTGGTTCAATCACAATGGAGTAGAAACAGAGAGAAATGACTGAATGTATTTATTTTAGATATAATCACTAAATAAAAACATTTCTCTCCTATAGAGGGATAAAGTGATACGGTTTTGCCGTTTTAATTGTTTTCTAAACCTATAGGTTATTCTTCAATGTTTCATGTAAAAGGACACCTCTGAATATCAACACCTTTCAATTTAAAAAGTACTCATTACCAACATGAATTACCTTATTTCTTTTCCACATATTACATCTGATTTATCCTTTCCCAGTGACTTAACTTGTCGATTTCTCTACAAAGCCTCTTTGTATCATCCCCAGAGTCCAAACTCCCACTTGCACTTAATTCCTTCATCCAAATGATAGATGTTGATTATGAATATATTGATCGGTTGATATTGATGGTGGATATGCAATGGTAGACATTTAAAGACTGCATGGATGAACTACAAAAATTGTTCATCCCAGTTTGGCAAAAGAATAAATCAGGGAAGGTAGCACATCCGTGGATAACAAGGGAAATCAGGGATAGTATCAAAGCGAAGGATGATGCGTACATATTAGCCAGAAAAAGCAGCATACCGGAGGACTGGGAGAAATTCAGAGACCAGCAGAGGAGGACGAAGGGCTTAATTATGAAAGGAAAAATAGATTATGAAAGAAAACTGGCAGGGAACATAAAAACTGACTGCAAAAGTTTTTATAAATATGTGAAAAGAAAGAGATTAGCTAAAACAAATGTAGGTCCCTTGCAGTCAGAAACAGGTGAGTTGATCATGGGGAACAAGGATATGGCGGACCAATTGAATAACTACTTTGGTTCCATCTTCACTAAGGAAGACATAAATAATTTGCTGGAAATAGCAGGGGACCGCGGGTCAAAGGAGTTGGAGGAATTGAGTGAAATCCAGGTTAGCCGGGAAGTAGTGTTGGGTAATTGAATGGATTAAAGGCCGATAAATCCCCAGGGCCAGATAGGCTGCATCCCAGAGTACTTAAGGAAGTAGCTCCAGAAATAGTGGATGCATTAGTAATAATCTTTCAAAACTCTTTAGATTCTGGATTAGTTCCTGAGGATTGGCGGGTAGCAAACGTAACCCCACTTTTTAAGAAGGGAGGGAGAGAGAAAACGGGGAATTACAGACCAGTTAGTCTAACATCGGTAGTGGGGAAACTGCTAGAGTCAGTTATTAAAGATGGGATAGCAGCACATTTGGAAAGTGGTGAAATCATTGGACAAAGTCAGCATGGATTTACGAAAGGTAAATCATGTCTGACGAATCTTATAGAATTTTTCGAAGGATGTAACTAGTAGCGTGGATAGGGGAGAACCAGTGGATGTGGTGTATCTGGACTTACAGAAGGCTTTCGACAAGGTCCCACATAAGAGATTAGTATACAAACTTAAAGCACACGGCATTGGGGGTTCAGTATTGATGTGGATAGAGAACTGGCTGGCAAACAGGAAGCAAAGAGTAGGAGTAAAAGGGTCCTTTTCACAATGGCAGGCAGTGACTAGTGGGGTACCGCAAGGCTCAGTGCTGGGACCCCAGCTATTTACAATATATATTAATGATCTGGATGAGGGAATTGAAGGCAATATCTCCAAGTTTGCGGATGACACTAAGCTGGGGGGCAGTGTTAGCTGTGAGGAGGATGCTAGGAGACTGCAAGGTGACTTGGATAGGCTGGGTGAGTGGGCAAATGTTTGGCAGATGCAGTATAATGTGGATAAATGTGAGGTTATCCATTTTGGTGGCAAAAATGGGAAAGCAGAATATTATCTAAATGGTGGCAGATTGGGAAAGGGGGAGATGCAGCGAGACCTGGGTGTCATGGTACACCAGTCATTGAAGGTAGGCATGCAGGTGCAGCAGGCAGTAAAGAAAGCGAATGGTATGTTAGCTTTCATTGCAAAAGGATTTGAGTATAGGAGCAGGGAGGTTCTACTGCAGTTGTACAGGGTCTTGGTGAGACCACACCTGGAGTATTGCGTACAGTTTTGGTCTCCAAATCCGAGGAAGGACATTATTGCCATAGAGGGAGTGCAGAGAAGGTTCACCAGATTGATTCCTGGGATGTCAGGACTGTCTTATGAAGAAAGACTGGATAGACATGGTTTATACTCTCTAGAATTTAGGAGATTGAGAGGGGATCTTATAGAAACTTACAAAATTCTTAAGGGGTTGGACAGGCTAAGGGGATCAGAGGGTATGGAGAGAAGGCAGGTATGGGATACTGAGTTGGATGATCAGCCATGATCATATTGAATGGCAGTGCAGGCTCGAAGGGCCGAATGGCCTACTCCTGCACCTAATTTCTATGTTTCTATGATCATATTGAATGGCGGTGCAGGTTTGAAGGGCCGAATGGCCTACTCCTGCACCTATTGTCTATTGTCTATTGTCTAAACCATACCAACTGATCCCCCCTTATCTATTTGGCTTTTACAAATATAAACAGGATTTTAAACATGGTTTTGCTTTCACTAGTCCCTGTTGACTCTGTGTAATATCACAGCTGGTGGAGCTGCTGTCTCACAGCTCCTGTGACTTGGGTTCATTCCTGACCAAGGGTACTGTTTGTGTAGAGTGTCATATTCTCCCAGGACCCATATCGGTATCCTCTTGTTGTCCCTGTTTCCTCCCGCATTCCGTGACCTCGTAGGTTGGTAAGTTAATTGCCTGTAAAAATTATCTGGCAGCACAGTGGTGTAGCTGGTAGAGCTGCTGCCTCAAAGAATCCGAAATCTGGGTCGAGAGTCAAGTCCAGAGTGTTTTATTGTCATGTGTCCCCGATAGGACAATGAAATTCTTACTTGCTGCAGCACAATTGAATATGTAAATATAATACAGGAGATAAAAGTTCAGTGTGTCTATAGACCATATATGCACAATAAATAACAGATAAAGTGCAATAGTAATAATAGACTTAGTTCCGAACTTATTTGATGTTGTGTTTAATTACCTGATTGCTGTTGGGGAAGGAGCTGTTCCTGAACCTGGATGTTACAGATTTCAGGCTCCTGTACCTTCTTCCCGATTGAAACAGAGAGATGAGTGTGTGGCCAGGATGGTGTGGGTCTTTGATGAGGTTGGCAGCCTTTTTGAGGCAGTGACTGCGATAGATCCCCTCGATGGTGGGGAGGTCAGAGCCAGTGATGGACTGGGCAGTGGTCACAACTTTCTGCAGTCTTTTCTGCTCCCGGACGATCAAGTTGCCGAACCAGGCCGCGATGCAGCCAGTCAGTATGCTCTCTATTGTGCACCTGTAGAAGTTTGAGAGAGTCCTCCTCACAGTATGCACATTACAATTCTGACCTCGGATGGTATCTGTGTGGAATTAGCATGTTCTTCATATGAGTGGGTTTCCGACAGGTGCTCTGGTTTTGCCGATATCTCAAAGTCCTGTGAGTTTGTAGGTTAATTGGCCTTGTAAATTGTCCCTAGTATGTAGGGAGGGGAAGTGAAAATGGAATAACAAAGATCTAGAAAGAATGGGTGATCGATGGCGTCATGGGCTCAGGCCACCAAAGGGCAAGTTTCCATACTGTATCTTTCACTCCATCAAAAAAAAGCCTTTGTGTGCAGGTGAGTGATTTAATATCTGCAAGGAATTGATGAGTATGTTTGCCGTTTTAAATGGGAATGGTGTAAGATTGGTGTGGTAGATACTTAATGGATGGGTTAAGCTGTAGGATGTGTTTCCATGCTGTGTGGCTCTACAACTATATGACCTTATGGTGGTATTATGGTGGTGTTGAGAGCCTTCCCCCCAGATCGTTCATGTAAGGCCAGAGTCTCAGCACAACTGTGGGAGTTAGATCATCATCCATCACCTTATGGAATGAGCATTTGTCAAGAAGGTCTGTTCAGCAAGACAAGGCCCTTGTTCCGGATCATCCTGCACAGCTGCATAACACATAGCTCTTGCTCTATGGACAGTCCCAAGGGATGCTTACTGAGAACCACTGACCGCTGAGGGAAGGACACTAATTCAATGGGAAATGATTTTTTGGCTGCCTAAACCTTACTAGTGTTTCAGTGTAAGAACCTGTCTGTGTTGAAAGGTTGCAGACTCATGTATTCCATGGTCCAGGACTACACGCTGAGGGATGATGTGTGCTTGCCACAAAGCTTCAATGTAGAAAAGCAACATTTAAAGGCCCTCCTGTTATTGCTGGAACCCACAGTAAAACTCTTCATCTTTTCACTCATTAGGAAGGCGTTCGACAAGGTGCCGCATGGCAGGCTGTGTGGAAGGTTAGATCGCATGGGATCCAAGGAGAGATAGCTGAATGGATAGCAAATTTGCTCCATGGAAGGAAGCCGAGGGTGATGGTGGATGGTTGCTTCTCAAAATGGAGGCCTGTGACTAGTGGTGTGCCTCAGGGTTCGGTGCTGGGCCCGTTACTGTTTGTCATCTACATCAATGACTTGGATGAGAACATACAGGGCAAGATTAGCAAGTTTGCTGGTGATACAAAAGCTAGTGGTTTTGCAGATAGTGAAGATGGTTGTGAAAGATTACAGCAGGATCTGGATCGATTGGCCAGATGGGCGGTGGAATGGTTGATGGAATTTAATACAGAGAAGTGTGAGGTGTTCCATTTTGGGATGTAGAACAAGGGTGGGAGAACTAGGAGTACAGGTGCATGGTTCCATGAAGGTCGAGTCGCAGGTAGATAAGGTGGTCAAAAAGGCTTTTGGCACTTTGGCCTTCATCAGTCAGAGTATTGAGTATAGAAGTTGGGAGGTCATGTTGCAGTCGTATAAGATGTTGGTGAGACCGCATTTAGAATATTGTGTTCAGTTCTGGGCACCATGTTATAGGGAAGATATTTTCAAGCTTGAAAGGGTTCATAAAAGATTTACGAGGATGTTGCCAGGACTAGAGGGTGTGAGCTATAGCGAGTGGTTGACTAGGCTTTGGTCTCTATTCCATGGAGCGGAGGAGGATTAGGGGAGATTTTATAGAGTTATACAAAATCATGAGAGGAATAGATCGGGTAGACGCACAGAGTCTTTTGCCCAGAGTAGGGAAATCGAGGACCAGAGGGCATAGGTTCAAGGTGAAGGGGAAAAGATTTGATAGGAATCCAAGAGGTAACCTTTTCACACAATGGGAGGAGGGTGTATGGAACAAGCTGCCAGAGGAGGTAGTTGAGGCTGGGACTATCCCATCATTTAATCAACAGTTAGACAGGTGCATGGATAGGGCAGGTTTGGAGGGTTATGGACCAAACGGGAGGCAAGTGGGACTAGTGTAGCTGGGACATTGTTGGCGGGTGTGGGCGAGGTGGACTGAAGGGCCTGTTTCCACACTGTATCAATTTATGACTCTATGACGATGAATGTCTGTGAAAGAGAACCTGATGCCGTTCCATTGTGACATGAATTTTGTAAAGCAATGGAGTGCTGAGTCTTGTACAATAAATGGCAACATATGTAAACAGTCTGAGGAAAAGAGGTCGGAATGTTGTACTGAGAGTACTGCAGGAATGCCTTTACACAGAGAGCAAAATGCAACGTGCTGGAGGGAGGCTCGTGCGAGGCACCATGGGGGCGCACAGGAACGGATCCGGCAGCCGCCGTGAAGAACGGTCAGCCAGCCGAGAGCGACGAAACCGCTGACGGGAACGAATACGCGGCGTGCTGCCCAAGACCAGGCATCAGGCGTGGTTCACCGCTATGACATGGGGTCTAGTGGACCGCTGCCTACAGGGGGAATTTGTGAGTGGTGGACAAAAGAATTGGGTTGTGCAAAAGAATGTCACTGTGCTGTGCATAGGTGACGTTAAAGAAACATAGAAACATAGAAACATAGAAATTAGGAGCAGGAGTAGGCCATTCGGCCCTTCGAGCCAGCACCGCCATTCAATATGATCATGGCTGATCATCCAACTCAGTATCCCGTACCTGCCTTCTCTCCATACCCCCTGATCCCCTTGGCCACAAGGGCCACATCTAACTCCCTCTTAAATATAGCCAATGAACTGGCCTCAACTACCCTCTGTGGCAGAGAGTTCCACAGATTCACCACTCTCTGTGTGAAAAAAGTTTCTTCTCATCTCGGTTTTAAAGGATATCCCCCTTATCCTTAAGCTGTGACCCCTTGTCCTGGACTTCCCCAACATCGGGAACAATCTTCCTGCATCTAGCCTGTCCAACCCCTTAAGAATTTTGTAAGTTTCTATAAGATCCCCTCTCAATCTCCTAAATTCTAGAGAGTATAAACCAAGTCTATCCAGTCTTTCTTCATAACATAGACAGTCCCGGACATCCCAGGAATCAGTGAGTGGTGAAAAATCTCTGCCCTCTATGGCAATAATGTCCTTCCTCAGATTTGGAACCATTGAATCAGAACCATTGAATCAGTCAGCATATGTGGGGGGGGGGGGGGGGGGGGGGGGGATAGGCAGACAGTGCTTTAGGTCAGGGCCCTTCTGATGTAGTACAGGGGATAAGCTGATAAAAAAGAGGTGTGGGTGGAACAAAGCTTGGCAAGTGATAGGAGCATACAGGTGAGAGGGGTGCAAAGCAAGTGATGGGTGCAAACAGGTATTGGGGGAAGGGGGATGTCGGTGGATGACTGATGGGTGGAGTAAGTGACAAAAGCTAGAGGTGAGGAAAGAAAAAGGTTTTGGGTAAGAAGAGAAAATATATTCCAATGGAAGGTGGAAGGGGAGTGGATAGTAGGAGGGTAAATGGGAATTGATGATTCGGAGATGAGTGTATGGTGGAGGGAAAGGAGCAGTGTCGGAAGGAACTGCAGATGCTGGTTTAAACTGAAGTTACATAGAAACAGAAAATAGATGCAGGAGTAGGCCATTCAGCCTTTCGAGCCTGCACCGCCATTCAATATGACCATGGCTAATCATCCAACTCAGTATCCTGTACCTGCCTTCTCTCCATACCCCCTGATCCCTTTAGCCACAAGGGCCACATCTAACTCCCTCTTAAATATAGCCGATGAACTGGCCTCAACTACGTTCTGTGGCAGAGAATTCCACAGATTCACCGCTCTCTGTTGACACAAAAGGCTGGAGTAGCTCAGCGGGTCAGACAGCATCTCTGGAGAAAAGGAATAGGTGACGTTTCAGATCCAGGTCCTTCTTCAGGCTGAGAGTCGGGGGAAAGGGAAACAAGAGAGATAGTGAAATAGAGAGATATAGAACAAATGAATTAAAGATATGCAAAAAAAATAACAATGATAAAGGAACCATGCTATTATTAGCTGTGAGCTAGGCATGGGTTAAGGGGATGGGGCCAGAAAGTGTACTTGAGGCATTGGATCGTAAATGGAGAAGACTCAACGTATGATTTATTCATCATCCTATTTTTTTTAATTTTCTTATTTGATATTAAAGTTATTAAAAGGAATATAATGCATGGTGGTCCAATTATTGTCAGTACCAATGTTGTGCTCATAAGTAAAGTGGTAGATTGTTCCCGATGCAGGAAGATTGTTCCCGATGTTGGGGAAGTCCAGGACAAGGGGTCACAGCTTAAGGATAAGGGGGAAATCCTTTAAAACCGAGATGAGAAGAACTGTTTTCACACACAGAGTGGTGAATCTCTGGAACTCTCTGCCACAGAGGGTAGTTGAGGCCAGTTCATTGGCTATATTTAAGAGGGAGTTAGATGTGGCCCTTGTGGCTAAGGGGATCAGGGGGTATGGAGAGAAGGCAGGTACGGGATACTGAGTTGGATGATCAGCCATGATCATATTGAATGGCGGTGCAGGCTCGAAGGGCCGAATGGCCTACTCCTGCACCTAATTTCTATGTTTCTATGGTACTTTGTATAACATCTGGAGCTGCTGGCCATGTGAGAGAATGGTTATTGACTCCTATGCTTGGTCACCAACGTGATTGTTGGCCAGATGAAAGGATGTGAGTTAATGATCTCAAAGGACTGACATCTTTGTATGTTATTGCATTCATTAAATGAAAACCAAAGCTGCTTTGTGTCAGTGCTCATCAGGGGCCAATAACAGTTGTAATCATAAAAGCGCACCACTTAATGCCTCCCACTGAGGTTTATCTTGTACTGTAAGCCCTGAATAAACAAGTCTTGTGCGTTTCACTACATCCTCTGTGGCTGTAACTCGGACATGTGACTAGGGGAGCCATTTTGAAGCAATGCATTGACCACAAAACCAAGTGTATTTTGCAATGTTTTGTTTAAATAGCCTGAATCTGGAACACATTTATAATTGCACCATATTATCAATAGCTTAGAATTGTTTTATTAATGTGGATCTTGTTGATGATATGCAGTTTCATTGCTCCCGTTGTGTTAAGCTGAAAGTTACTGCAGTATCTACCATCTCATTATCCTCCCACTCAAGTACATGACCACATCGTTTTCAGTGAAGAAAGGCTCTACATTGTGAACATCTAGTCATCGCATTATGAGAAGGAAATAGAGGCTTTGGAGAGGGTGCGGAAGAAGTTTACCAGAATGCTGCTTGAATTAGTAGGCATTAACTGTAAGAAGAGTTTGGACAACCTTGGATTGTTTACTGTGCAGAATCAGATACTGAGGGAAGTTGTGGCAAAAATATATAACATAATAGACAATAGGTGCAGGAGTAGGCCATTCAGCCCTTCAAGCCAGCACCGCCCTTCCATGTGATCAGGGCTGATCATCCAAGATCAGTGCCCGTTCCCATGAGAGACATAGATAGGGTAGACATTCAGAACCTTTTTTTCCCCACAGTGGAAATGTCAAAGACTGGAGAGCATAGCTTTAAGGTCATACAGGGAAAGTTTAAGGGAGATGTGTAGGACAGGTTTTTAACAGAGAATGAAGGGTGCATGGAACATACTGCCGCAAGCGGTGATTTTAGCTAATACAATAGTGGCATTTAAGAGAATACCAGACAGGCACATGGAGATGCAGGAAGTGGGTCATGTGCGGGTAGAGGAGATTAATTTAACTTGGCATCAGTAATGGAACACCAGCAGGTTTTGAGGATTCAGATCAATGATGGAGGACGAATACTCCGACAACATTAAATCTAAAGCACAAATATTCATTAAAGCAACCACCACGCCACAAGAAGATAGCAATAGAATAGTAACATAACGTCTGTTAAAGTAACAATAACAACAAAGTCAAAGTCATACACCAGAAGGTGCAGTGAAATGAATTTGCCAGCAGCGATACACTTAAAAAGAACACACAATACACAATAAGATTTAACACAAGCATCCACCACAGCATTCCTCACAGTGGTGGAAGGCCCTCCTCCTTTGTTCACCCATGGTCGGGGCCACAAACCCTCTGTAGTCGCTGCTACGGATGGCTGGATCTACAGGCACTCTCGTCGGGATGATCAAAACTCCGACGTCGGGACGGTCAAACACAATAAACTGTAATATAAATAGCAACAGAAAAGAGCAAATAAACACGGAATCCCAGGTCCTTCAGCCTCGAAGGCTGTAATTTCGAGTTTTTTTGAACAGTTTAAAAGCTTCAACTGGGGATCTTACAAAGAGCCTGTGTGTTCTCCACAAGGTTGGCCGAGGGGAAGTCCCTCCCTGAAGTTGAAATTCACCAAAAATAGCAATGTCTCATGGCTTTCTGCCCATCAGGGACTCTTGCTTGCGATGACTAGTCTGGGGAACTTGAGGGGCTTGGCACTGTTCCAATCCTGGTCCAAGGTAAAGTCTTGTGAACATGTATAACAGGCATTTTCATACCTACATGCCTGAGCTTCCACCCTCATCTAACAAGAATAGTTGACATTATTTCACACTGGCTATCCTCCTCAGAGTCGAAAACAAGAGTTATTTGTCATATAAGACAGCGAGCTAATCTCTAACGTCTCTGGGAAGGGAAAAGTTTATCTCGGTGACCTTGCAGCCTGTCATGATTTATTGGTTCTTAGTCCAGTCATTTCCCCCAAACATCTAATTGTTTTTCTAAGTGAGCCTACTTACCAGATATGTGGTGCTGTTAACTTAGCTGAAATGTATGGTTGTTAGCTGACACCTTCATTTCAGCTGATAGAATTTACTTTAACCCTTACATTACAGCATCATGTTTAACCCTTACAAAATTCTTAAGGGGTTGGACAGGCTAGATGCAGGAAGATTGTTCCCGATGTTAGGGAAGTCCAGGACAAGGGGTCACAGCTTAAGGATAAAGGGGAAATCCTTTAAAACCAAGATGAGGAGAACGTTTTTCACACAGAGAGTGGTGAATCTCTGGAACTCTCTGCCACAGAGGGTAGTTGAGGCCAGTTCATTGGCTATATTTAAGAGGGAGTTAGATGTGGCCCTTGTGGCTAAGGGGATATGGAGAGAAGGCAGGTACGGGATACTGAGTTGGATGATCAGCCATGATCATATTGAATGGCGGTGCAGGCTCGAAGGGCCGAATGGCCTACTCCTGCACCTAATTTCTATGTTTCTATGTTTCTATGTTTGGCACAGATATTGTAGGCAAAGGGTCTCGCCCTGTGCTGTACTTTTATGTTCTATTTTCATAAATTCAATCCATATTGATGCAGTTGTAAACTAAAGAGCTAGCTGCTGTTCCAATGGCTGAGGTTAGCAATGTTATTAGTTGTCAAAATAGGTCTCTATTTAATATCTTGTTTAATATTTTTCATTTACCCAATTAATCAAAGTTCAATTTAATGGCTCATTCATTAGTTGTTGGCATCTGGCTGTGCAGAAATTAGCATCCATACAAAACCACAGCTATAGAGTCATGGAGACATACAGCATGGAAACAGGCCCTTCAGCCTGACTTGTCCTTGCCGACCAACATGCCCAGTCTTCACTAGTCCCACCTGCCCGCGCTTGGCCCAGAACCCTCTAAACCCATCCTATCCATGTACCTGTTCAAATGTCTTTCAAATATTATGATAGTATCTGCTCCAACTATTGCCTCCAGCAACTTGTTCCATATAACCACCCCACCCTGTGTGTAAAAAGGTTGCACTTCAGGTTCCTGGTAAATCATTTCCCCCTCACCTTAAACCTATGGCCTTTGGTTGTTGATTCTCCTACTTTGGACAAAAGATTCTGTGCATTTACACAATCTGTCCTTCATGATATTGTAAACCTCAATAAGATCATTCATCATAATCCTGTGCTCCAAAAAATAGTCATAGCCTGCTCAACCTTTAACACAGGCCCTGGCAACACATCGTAAACCTTCTCTGCACCATTTTCCAGCTTGACAACTCTTTCCTATAACATGGTGTTCAAAACTGATCACAATACTCCAAATGTGGCCTCAGCAACATCTTGTATAACTGCCGCATGACCTCCCAAATTCTATACTCAATACCCTGACTGATGAAGGCCAATGTGTTGAAAGCCTTTTTGACCACCTGTGATGCCACTTTCAAGGACCAATGTACATGCACTCCAAGATCCCTCTGCTCTTCAACATTGCCCAGAGGCCTAGCGTTCACTGTGTAAGTCCTGCCCTTATTAGACTTCTCAAAATGCAAAACCTCACATTTCTCTCTATTAAATTCCATCAACAAATCCTCAGCCCACCAGCCAAACCAATCAATCCTACTACAATGTTTGACAACCATCTTCGTTATCTACAATACCACCCATATTTGTGCCATTTGCAAACTTGCTAAACATGCCTGGTACATTCCCATCCAAACCATTGACATAGATGACAAACGGCAATAGGCCCAGCACCGAACGCTGAGGCACACCACTAGTCACAAGCCTTCAATCTGATAAACAACCTTCCACCATCACCCTTTGCTTCATTCCACAAAGCCAACTTTCTATCTAATTGATTATCTTTCTCTCCTTGGATCTCATGCAATCTCACCTTCCAAAGCAGCCTACAAATGTCACTGTACCTTGGTACACGTGACAATAAAGGATAATTAAACCATTGAACCATTGATTAGAGGCATATTTGCCATCCTCCAGTCTTCTGGCACCTCACCCTTATTTCACGACAACTTGTAAATCTCAGCCAAGGAATCCGCAATTTCCTTTCTGCTTCCCACAGTGTTCTCGGATATATCTACTCGGGCCTGGGCGATTTGTCTACCTTCATGCCTTTCTCCACAGTAAAAAAAAAGAGAAATATTAATTGAGGACCTTGTCCATCTTCTGTGCCTCCACACAGAATTGACTGCTTTGATTCCCGAGGGGTTCCATTCTCTCTCTGGCTGCCACTTGTTACTTTATGTACATAAAATCCCTTGGGATTATCTGTACTATTATCTGCCAGTTCTTGCATTTCAAAGTGCTGCACCTATGATGTTTTGCAGGGATATGATACCACTGGTCTTTCATTGCCACTCACCATGATCCAGATGGGACTGTATTAGTGAGAAGGCATTGAAGTTAAAAGCCTCAAATCAACATAAAACAACTCTACACTACCTGACTCAAGTAAAACATTGATGAATAATGTCTCACCATATTCCATCATACTTTAATCCAGGTTTTCTCATTAGCTAGGCAACTATTTGAAAACTATATACCATTATTGTAATTGAAAATATGAAACCACAGAAAAAATAAAAAGAGAATAAGCTAAAAAGTATAATAAAGACTTAACAAGAAAGATGACTCTTTCCAAATCCCTTTGATTGGGGATGAATGTAAAATCATGTGAATTATTCATTTAGGGATAAGTTGTCAAATTAGCATAGCTCATTAAACATAAGCAAACATTTCTCAATCAAATCTTATTTAACTTTCTAGCATGTCTACAATATTTTTAGGGTTCAACTAGACTAAGTGGGACCCGTTGGGTCCTAGTCACCACGGAGGGTGTGTGGTGGGAGTGGGTGTGGGGTGGGAGACAAAGTGTGTATGTGGGCTGGAGGGGTTTGCAAGGGGTGGTTTGGGGGAGGGGTGTGTGTAGGTAGGGGGTGTGGAGGGGAGAGGGTGTGTGTGTGTGGGTGGGAGGTGTGTGGGTGGGGGGGTTGTGGGGGAGGGAGGTAGTGCATGAAGTGTTGTGAAGGGGGGGGCGTGGGGGAGAGGGGTTGTGGGGGCGGGGGAGGTTGTACGCACAGGGTAGGTAGCATTGTTGCGGGTGGGGGGGGGGGGTTTGTGGGGGTCTGAGGGCAGGGGAGGTGTGGGGGGGGTGTGTGGGCAGGTATGTTGTTGCAGAACATATTGTGGGGGTTTGGGTGGGGGGTTGTGAGGGGAAGGGTGCAGGAGCCAGCGAGGGGGACCAGATGGGAAGGGGTTGGGGGTGTGATGGGGACTCACAGCCGGCTCTGGTCACTTCAATGGTCGTTCTCCTCTGCCGGGAATTTCCACTTTCCATTTGGCGACACAGGCGCCATGTCCGACTGGGCGCTGCCTGCGTTGGGGACCGGGAGAGGGGTGTGTGGGCGCTGCAGTAAAGATGCAGGGGGGGGGCATAGAAAGCTCAGGGAATGGGCAGGGGGAGGTTTGTGTGGGGGTGTGGGAGGGAGGGGTGTATGGGGGGAGGGGGGGGGGGTGCAGGAGCCAGCGAGGCTTGGGGAAAAGAGGGAAGAGCCTTGGGGAGGGGCGTTATTACGGGGGAGGGGGCTGGAGCCAGCGAGGGGTACTAGAGGGGAAGGGGTCACGAGGGGACTCACAGCGAGCGCTGGTCACTTCGCTGGTCATTCTTCTCCGCACAGCTTGCGGACTCAGCCCAGCCTCCGGGGTTTTTTTCCCCATGGATGCCGGAAGGGGAGTTACCTTCATGGTGACTGACAGGTGGGAAGACCAATCTGCTGATCTCACGATTTTTTTAAACCATTACTTTTGTAACCTTCCACCGATCGGGACAAAACTTGGTGGCTTGGAGCAGAGGAGAACGGTGAGTAAGCTGGCGAATAATCCTAGCGATATAGGGCAGTGTTTTTGCACAAATTTAAATACAACGCAGAATGGAAGTGGCCAAGATGCGAGTTTTCGTAATAGTATGGATTTTCAGAATCCTATGTTTTCCCATAAACACGTGTGTTCTCCGGTGACAAAATCCCACAGAATGATTATTTTCCTCCTAGGATGTGATGCATGGAACATCATCAGTTGCTGAAATAAAATATGACAACCATGAGCTGCTATAATTTCCCTATTGTGTAATTTTGATGCTGAATCCATTATAGAAAAGATGAAATACGGCTTGGTAAATCAATGTTGGAAAGAATACAGTAAGTCCTGCAATGTTTATCTGCCATAAACAGATATCGTAGTCAGATATCCTAAGGCTCATCCTAGGATATCAAGCACAATACTTCACTGACTCACAAATGTCAAGCACAATATTTGTCACATGAGATATTAGGGCAGATGGTAGGTTTTGAAGAGTTCCTTCAAAGAAAAGTAGAAGGGTGGAGGTATTATAATTTAGCATGGACATCTCGGATGGTTGAACAACTAAAGAAGATTAGTCAATTCAACAGAGTTTATTGTCATGTGTTCCAGATAGGACAATGAAATTCTTGCTTGCTGCAGCACGACAGAATATTGTCGGCATAAATACAGATCAGATCAGTGTGACCGTATACCATAGAATATATATACACACACATAAATACACAGATAAAGTGCAATAGGCTGTTATAGTTCAGAGTTTGTTTGAAGTTGTGTTTAATAGTCTGATGGCTGTGGAGAAGAAGCTGTTCCTGAACCTGGATGTACCAGATTTCAGGCTCCTGTACCTTCTACCTGATGGCAGCGGAGAGATGAGTGTGTGGCCAGGATGGTGTGGGTCCTTGATGATGCTGGCAGCCTTTTTGAGGCAGCGACTGCGATAGATCCCCTCGATGGTCGGGAGGTCAGAGCCAATGATGGACTGGGCAGTGTTTACAGCTTTTTGCAGCCTTTTCCGCTCCTGGACGCTCAAGTTGCTGTACCAAGCCACAATGCAACCGGTCAGCATGCTCTCTACTGTGCACCTGTAGAAGTTAGAGAGAGTCCTCCTTGACAAACCGACTCTCTGTAATCTTCTCAGGAAGTAGAGGCGCTGATGTGTTTTCTTTATGATTGCAGCAGTGTTCTGGGACCAGGAGTGATCTTTGGAAGTATGCAGGCCCAGGAATTTGAAGTCCTTGACCCTTTCCACCATCGATCGACCCATTTGATATAAATGGGGCTGTGGGTCCCCATCCTATTTCTTCCAAAGTCCACAATCAGTTCCTTGGTTTTGCTTGTGTTGAGGGCCAGGTTATTGTGCTGGCACCATTTGGTCAATCGGTCGATCTCACTTCTATAATCTGACTCGTCCCCATCAGTGATACGTCCCACAACAGTGGGGTCATCGGCGAACTTAATGATGGAGTTCGCACTGTGGGGGCTACGCAGTCTTGAGTATAGAGTGAGTACAGAAGGGGATGAGCATGCAGCCTTGAGGTGCTCCCGTGCTGATTGTTATTGAGGCTGACACAATTCCACCAATATGAACAGACTGTGGTCTGTGAATGAGGAAGTCGAGGATCCAATTGCAGAGGGATGCGCAGAGACCCAGTTCTGTGAGTTTGGTAACCAGCTTGCAGGGGATAATTTTATTAAATGCCGAGCTGTAATCAATGAATAACAGCCTGAGATATGTGTTTTTGTTTTTCAAGTGGACCAGAGCGGAGTGGAGTGCCAGCGAGGTCGCATCCACCGTTGATCTGTTGTGGCGGTAAGTGAACTGCAGTGGGTCCAGGTTTTGTCGAGGTAGGAGTTGATTTGCGCCATGATCAACCTCTATAACAAAACACTTAACATCACACGGAAACAGGCCATCTCGGCGTATAAGTCCGTGCCAACAATTTTTTTTTTCCCTGGTCGATACCATAACCCTCCAGGCCCTTCGTCATATGCCTATCCAATTTATTTTTAAATCCAATGAACCTGCCTCCACCTCTCAAAGCACTTCATCATCACAGACGTTAGTGCCATTGGTCGATTGTCATTGAGGCACGTCACCTTACTCTTCTTGGGCACTGGTATAATTGTTGCCCTTAAAAAGCATGTGGGAACCTCAGACCTCAGAAGTGAGAGGTTGAAAATGTCCATAAAAACTCCAGCCAGTTGGTCCTCACAGGTTTTTAGAACCTGACCGGGTATACCATCAGGACCAGGTGCTTTCCAAGGGTTCACCCATCTGAAGGATCTTCTGACATCGGTCTCTGTGACTGAGACTGAAATACCATCACAGCGAATGGGGGCTCGGGAAGGCACATCAGTACAATACAATACAATACAATACAATACGGGTTTATTCGTCACATTGCACATAAAGTGCAAGTGAAATGAATATGTCAGCAGCGATACAGTGTGAAAGAACACACAATACACAATAAACATGTAACACAAACATCCACCACAGCATTCATCACTGTGGGGGAAGGCACAATAATTGGCCAGTCCTCCTCCATTTCCCCACCGTGGTCGGGACCAGAGTCCAGAGCCAGCCCATAGTCGGCTCTTTCCCACCGGAGACCGCGGCTTCAGGATGGTGTAGGCCGCAGGCCGGCGGTCGAAGATTTAAAGTCCCCGCCACGCCGCAGCCAGAAGCACCGCAGACTGTAGGGCCGGCGGTCGAAGCTCCCCTCCAGGGATCCCCGGTGATGGTAAGTCCACACCGTGCCCGCGGTAGAAGTTGGCCGCGGGCCGACGGTGGAAGCTTCTTCTTCCCCCGGGTCCCCCACGAGGGATCCCGGGCTGTGGACGCCGCGCCAGCTGGAACTCTGCAGACCGCGGCTTCAGGCTGCCGGCAGCATTCTCCCTATCAAAGCTTCCGTAAAATGCATTGAGCTCATCAGGGAGTGATGCTTTGCTAACATTTGAGCTGCCTCCTGATTTTGCCCTGTAGGAGGTGATGGCATTCAAGCCCCACCACAGTTGTCCATCATCCGTCTCATCCTCCAGCTTGGAGCAGGTCCCCTTTGGCCTTTTTGATGGGTTTACCAAGGTCATATCTGGACTTCTTGTAGACCTCTGTATCTCCAGACCTGAGTGCCCAGGATCTGGTCTTCAGAAGAATGAGGATCTCATGGTTCATTCAAGGCTTCTGGTTAGGAAACACTCAGAAGGTTTTTGTTGGAATGCAGTCCTCCACACATTTATTTATGAAATCTGTAGCGACTGTGGCCGTTCAGGTCCATTGCCCAGTCTACAGACTCCAAACAGGCCTGTAATTGTTCTTCTGCCCCCACAACCCCCCGACCAGCTCTGTGCTGTCCTCACCTCAGGGGGTATGCTCTTCAATCGCTGCCTGTAGGCAGGAAGATGGTCGGATTTATTGAAGTGAGGATGAGGGATAGAGCGAAAGGCATCCTTGATGGTGGTGTATCAGTGGTCGAGGATGTTTGGTCCTCTGGTGCTGCAGGAGACATGTTGGTGGAAGTTAAGGGAAGTTGGAGGAACAAGTCCATGGGGGAATTGAACATATGGATTATAGTTTTAACAGAGATATTTCTGAACTAAGAGCCAACAAAGATCAATGGCCACGTAGGTGCTGGATGGATATGACAGTGCACAGATTCAGATTCAGATTCAGATTCAATTTTAATTGTCATTGTCAGTGTACAGTACAGATACAACGAAATGCATTATTTACATGCACCATGCACATGCACAGATTTACATGCACCAATGTCTTAGTTGCGAGCTTGAGGTGAGAGAAGGAAATGAATGCAATGGCTAGAATATGCGGTTTCAGTTCATGGTTAAAATCATAATCCTCATGTTACTTAATCACGTCTCGGATTTTTTTCTAATGTTTGTTCCTGAACCCAATGTTCATTGAGCTTTTCTCTTTAATTATTCAGTCCTGATTTTCCTAATGATTGACAGCACACCTGGCAAAAGTCAGTAAAGTTTCAAACCTTTAAACCTCCGTCCCACAGTACGAGTTCATTCCAAGAGTTCGCCCGAGTTTGCCCTGATTCGAACTCGGAGATTTACGGTAATGGCCACTCGTCGGTACTTGGAGCTCTCGTGGACATTTTTCATCACGTTGCCAAATCTTCACGAGTCTTCCCGTGCTTACCTGCCATTAGCGAGTCTTCCCGAGTACCTGCCGTTAGCGCTAAGAGACATCCCCGAGCTCCGACGTACCCGCTATGTTTATTCTATGTGCTTACCACGAGTTTGATTTTTTTAAACTCGGGAGAGATCTTGGAATGAACTCGCACAGTGGGACAGGGCTATTAGCAGGAAATTAAGAGAAGATACATTTTTTTTCAAAATCACAAAGCACAGCTTGAAGCTTCCAGTATCATTTGGACCACTCGAGAGAACATACATTAGTACCATTATCTATTTTTTCACCCCATTGCACATAGTTTAACTGTAGAAATTGATAATTTAAAAAAAAAACAGGAAATCTATTGTAATTCTCAGACATTTTGTTTTTCTCCATGAAAAGCATTAATGATTTTTAGTTAGTTAAAAAATCTGCATCATCTATTATCCCACTTGACTAGTTAGTAAATCTGGTTAGTGTTCTTTCAACAAAAAATTAACAGAGTTGATGAAATGCTTGAGTTTGGAAATTAGCATGACTTAATTTTAAATTGTAGGATATTTATTAAAATACGCAGCATAGATGTGTGATGTGTCAGTCAATATGCCTGGTTATGCTCCAATTTAAATATTCTCTGCTAATACAAATATTGGAAGTGTCCACTTACATTTCTATAAGGTTCAGGATGCCAGCGTTCAACAGAAAATATATGGCACCTTAATATTAAAAGATACTCGTATGCCCCTGTCCCACTTAGGAAACCTGAACGGAATCCTCTGGACACTTTGAGCCCCACCCAAGGTTTCCGTGCGGTTCCCGGAGGTTGCAAGTGGTTGCCAGAGATTGCAGGTAGTGAAAGCAGGTAGGGAGACTGACAAAAACCTCCGGGAACCTCTGGGAACCGCACGAAAATCTTGGGTGGGGCACAAAGTCTCCAGAGGTTTCCGTTCAGGTTTCCTAAGTGGGACAGGGGCATAAGGCATTGCAGTTGGATAATTAGTCAAAAATTAACTTGAAGCTGATATTCGGATAAGTGACTTAAAACTATGCTAAAGTTATGTTTTAGGCAGTCTTCTAAGGAAGAGAAAAGCAATACTTGGTTTATACTCTCTGGAATTTAGGAGATTGAGAGGGGATCTTATAGAAACTTACAAAATTCTTAAGGGGTTGGACAGGCTAGATAGAAGAGGGAGTTAGAAGTGGCCCTTGTGGCCAAGGGGATCGGAGGGTATGGAGATAAGGCAGGTATGGGATACTGAGGGATGATCAGCCATGATCATATTGAATGGCGGTGCAGGCTCGAGGGGCCGAATGGCCTACTCCTGAACCTAATTTCTATGTTTCTATGTTTCTAATACAGAGATTTGGAATGCAAATTCAGAAACTATTGGTCAGCTGGCTAAAGACAGGCGGTATCAATATTCTGGAGGATACCAGAAAAGAGCAGACTTTATTTACTGAATAGCTGTTGGTGATTTGAGAGATGGGGAGAAGTGTGCACTGCAGGTTCGAGTGGAGGAACGTTTGAAGCTTTGAATGGATCTGGAAAAGAATGGACTTTTAGAAGAACTGAGTCTGGATGTGGCATGTGTCAGGGGGTGAGCAAGACTCAGTACAGGGTTGCAGATTTACAGCAGAATTCTAGGTGAGGTCAACATCATGGAGGATGGGAGATGGGATGCTGACATGGGAAGTATGGAACAGTCCATTACATGTAGTTTTAAGTAGATTGAGTGGTAAATGACATCAACAAGGGTCACTAGAGGGCGAACGAGGTGGAAACGATATAGGAGACAGTGCCTATCAATCAAATCAAAGTCTGCAGATTGATCAGGATGATAAATTAATGTACATTGTCACACGGCGGGTGTCAATTGTCACGTTGGTTATGGTCACCTTAACCTACTGAGGAAACCTAGCTGAAGAGTTCAGACATGGAGACTGGGAACTAAATACACAAAATCTACATGGAGAAGCATTCAGTAAAAGTCTAATGCAACTGTACATTTAGATGGATGGCACGCAAAGCAAGTAGGGGAGAAGGATTTATGAAGTCAGCAGAACAAGGATGTTGTACTCCGAGATACTTCAAAAAACTGAGCAGATTAGATAGCAGAAAGCAGGGTGATATGTTTTACTTGGTCAGTACCAGCTTGATCTGACAAATGGTCAGACAGCTGTATTATTAGATGTTGATGTTACATTTGACAAATGTCTGTGGACATGGTAAAACCTGGCTCACAGCAGGCCCACAGTTCATTGTCTACTATGACTTATGCACTTATGAAATAATTGCTCATGGAATTATTTGAAATGTATTAATACCATAAATCTGATGTCATATGATCTACCGTATTGACTTAATGGTTTTCCCTCCCGAGCTGTGTGTTCCTGCAGATAACTAGTGATATGTAACATGAGCCTCAGTAAAGTATATGTTTCTGTGGGTCCACACCCAAAGACACTGGTATTATAGCAGAATCATAATACCCACAAGACTATGCTTGTTCTTGGAATGTCTGACATGAGGTTTAAAATCTCTCCATGCACGAAGTATAGACTCTGCAGGAGCAATGGAGTGAACGGTTACTAAGCGCAGTATAGGAATGCAGAATTGAGGTTAAAACCAGATCACCATATTTTGTGAAGCAGTTAAGGGCCTGTCCCACTGATGCTTTTCAGTGACTGTCACTCGCCTGAAAAACCTCCAGCTGGATCGACTGTCAACGATGAAACCGTGACCTGGATCGACCGTCTGCTCACACACATACTCACACAAACACGTCGCAAAGGCGAGGGCCAGGGAAAGCGGGGAAGCGCTGTCTGAAATTCACACAGATTAGTATGCAAAATTAGGAGGGGGAGAGAATAGACAATAGGTGCAGGAGTAGGCCATTCGGCCCTTTGAGCCAGCACCGCCATTCAATATGATCATGGCTGATCATGAATGAATGAATGAATGAATGAAAACTTTATTGTCATTCAGATATACACATAGACACAGTGCACCTTGAACGAAATTTTGTTGCATTTTACTCTCCAAAATCAGTTAAAAGTTAAAAGTTCCAGGTGCGTCCATAAAAATGCGTCATGCGCATGGTTCTGTAAAATAAATATATATATTAAAAAGTTTTTGAAAGTGACGATATTTAAAAAGTTCTAGCCTCGGTTTTTTTGATTGTTCAGTAATCTTATGGCCTGGGGGATGAAGCTGTTGCAGAACCTGGTTGTCCCGCTCTTCATGCTGCGGTACCTCCTCCCAGAGTTAAGCAGTATGAACAGTCCATCATCCCTAATCAGTACCCCATTCCTGCCTTCTCCCCATATCCCCCGACTCCGCTATTCTTAAGAGCCCTATCTACCTCTCTCTTGAAAGTATCCAGAGAACCTGCCTCCACCCCCCTCTGAGGCAGAGAATTCCACAGACTCGCCACTGTCTGTGAGAAAAAGTGTTTCCTCGTCTCTGTTCTAAATGGCTTACCCCTTATTCTTAAACTGTGGCCCCTGATTCTGGACTCTCCCGACATCAGGAACATGTTTCCTGCCTCTAACGTGTCCAAGCCCTTAACAATCTTATATGTTTCAATGAGATATCCTCTCATCCTTCTGAACTCCAGAGTGTACAAGCCTAGCTGCTCCATTCTCTCAGCATATGATAGTCCCGCCATCCCGGGAATTAACCTTGTAAACCTACGCTGCACTCCCTCAATAGCAAGAATGTCCTTCCTCAAATTAGGGGGCCAAAACTGCACACAATACTCCAGGTGTGGTCTCACTAGGGCTCTGTACAACTGCAGAAGGACCTCTTTGCTCCTAGATTCGATTCCTCTTTTTATAAAGGCCAACATGCCATTTGCTTTCTTCACTGCCTGCTGTACCTGCATGCTTACTTTCATAGGCTGATGTACAAGGACCCCCAAATCCCGTTGAACTTTCCCTTTTCCCAACTTGACGCCATTTAGATAGTAATCTGCCTTCCTGTTTTTGATAACCTCACATTTATCCGCATTAAACTTAATCTGCCATGCATCTGCCCACTCCCCCAACCTGTCCAAGTCACCCTGCATTCACATAGTATCCTCCTCACAGTTCACACTGCCACCCAGCTTTGTGTCATCCGCAAATTTGCTAATGTTACTTTGAATCCCTTCATCCAAATCATTGATGTATATTGTAAATAGCTGTGGTCCCAGCACCGCGCCTTGTGGTACCCCACTAATCACTGCCTGCCATTCTGAAAGGGACCCGTTAATCCCTACTTTATGTTTCCTGTCTGCCAACCACTTCTCTATCCATGTCAGCACTCTACCCCCAATACCATGTGCCCTAATTTTGCCCACTAATCTCCTATGTGGGACCTTATCAAATGCTTTCTGAAAGTCCAGGTACACTACATCCACTGGCTCTCCCTTGTCCATTTTCCTATTTACATCTTCAAAAAAAATCCAGAAGATTAGTCAAGCATGATTTCCCCTTCGTAAATCCATGCTGACTCGGAAGGGGGGAGAAGGGAAGAGAAAGAGGGGAGACACTTTCAAGAAGCCAGACAATGTTTAATAAAGTTTAGCCATAACCCAGAAGTGCTGACAGTAACACAAATACTACAACCTTAAATGAAAACATTACATAAAATCTATTCTCAATTTAGCATTCCATCTAATTTGTAATACGAAAGTAGTATAGGTTGGATGAATAATGAATCAGCTTTTGCCCATTCCAATATAATACAATACCATTTATTTGTCATTTGAACCTCACATGAAGTTCAAACGAAATTTGGTTTCTGCAGTCATACAAGAAAAGATCCAAGACCCACACCAACACAATTTACACAAACATCCATCACAGTGAATCTCCTCCTCACTGTGATGGAAGGCAAAGTCTTGTCTCTCCCCTGCTCTCCATTCCTCTCCCGAACTCCCATTATGTTTATGGCTAACATTAATTAATGTCGCTACTCTTAATGAATCTTATTCAACTAACATGGCAATAATAAGGAACTGTAGAGAAACTAAAAAGGTGCCTATAAAGGTTGTCATTTAATGTATTTGATTGGAATCCCGATGAGTGCTTAAAGGAAATCATTGATTTTGGTGAAGCAAAGCTCTTTGATTGTTCATTGATGTCTGTAACTGCAGGGAGTCTTATTCAACCTTGTGATAAAAGCATTAGAGAAATCTTTGCAAACTTGGAACAACTTACCACCTTTGTACATCCAATTTCGTTTTTTTGCTTCCACCTGTCAGCATCTCTGGATAAAAAGAATAAGTGATTTTTGGGTCCTGAAACATCACCCATTCCTTCTATCCAGAAATTATGCCTGTCCGGCTGAGTTACTGCAGCATTTAGAAACATAGAAACATAGAAATTAGGTGCAGGAGTAGGCCATTCGGCCCTTCGAGCCTGCACCGCCATTCAATACGATCATGGCTGATCATCCAACTCAGTATCCCGTACCTGCCTTCTCTCCATACCCCCTGATCCCATTAGCCAGAAGGGCCACATCTAACTCCGTCTTAAATATAGCCAATGAACTGGCCTCAACTACCCTCTGTGGCAGAGAGTTCCAGAGATTCACCACTCACTGTGTGAAAAAAGTTCTTCTCATCTCGGTTTTAAAGGATTTCCCCCTTATCCTTAAGCTGTGACCCCTTGTCCTGGACTTCCCCAACATCGGGAACAATCTTCCTGCATCTAGCCTGTCCAACCCCTTAAGAATTTTGTAAGTTTCTATAAGATCCCCTCTCAATCTCCTAAATTCTAGAGAGTATAAATCAAGTCTATCCAGTCTTTCTTCATAAGACAGTCCTGACATCCCAGGAATCAGTCTGGTGAACCTTCTCTGCACTCCCTCTATGGCAATAATATCCTTCCTCAGATTTGGAGACCAAAACTGTACGCAATACTCCAGGTGTGGTCTCACCAAGACCCTGTACAACTCCAGTAGAACTTCCCTGCTCCTATACTCAAATCCTTTTGCAATGAAAGCTAACATACCATTCGCTTTCTTTACTGCCTGCTGCACCTGCATGCCTACCTTCAATGACTGGTGTACCATGACACCCAGGTCTCGCTGCATCTCCCCCTTTCCCATTCTGCCACCATTTAGATAATAGTCTGCTTTCCCGTTTTTGCCACCAAAATGGATAACCTCACATTTATCCACATTATACTGCATCTGCCAAACATTTGCCCACTCACCCCAGCCTATCCAAGTCACCTTGCAGTCTCCTAGCATCATCCTCACAGCTAACACTGCCCCCCAGCTTAGTGTCATCCGCAAACTTGGAGATATTGCCTTCAATTCCCTCATCCAGATCATTAATATATATTGTAAATAGCTGGGGTCCCAGCACTGAGCCTTGTGGTACCCCACTAGTCACTGCCTGCCATTGTGAAAAGGATCCGTTTACTCCTACTCTTTGCTTCCTGTTTGCCAGCCAGTTCTCTATCCACATCAATACTGAACCCCCAATGCCATGTGCTTTAAGTTTGTATACTAATCTCTTATGTGGGACCTTGTCAAAAGCCTTCTGGAAGTCCAGATACACCACATCCACTGGTTCTCCCCTATCCACGCTACTAGTTACATCCTCGAAAAATTCTATAAGATTCGTCAGACATGATTTACCTTTCGTAAATCCATGCTGACTTTGTCCAATTTTATGTCTATCTTTGGTTTAAACCAGCATCTGCAGTCCCTTCCCACAACAATAAGAGTTAACAGTGTTGTGTGCTTTGGAGCTACATAGAGACCAGATTGTTTCGGAATGGCTGATTGCTTTTCATGATGGACATAAGTGAGTTTTGATGAATTCACCGCACACTGAGGATTGATCTTTCATCCTTACTATTCTGCACAAATTGGTTCCACACTGCAAAGGGAATTTACCACTGAATATTTAATGCCTGTAATCAATCTATATGTGAAGATGTAACGGATAATTATAAAGAGTCAAGAAGAAGTGCTTGCACAAAATTGCTGAAAATAACAAGCAAAATTATTTCTGGTATAATTTCTTATGAAATGTATTAACATTATTATCTTGCACAAAAAATTAGTATACACGGATTGTGTCTACTTTATTATAACATTAACAAGTGTGGTGCATAGTTATCTTTATAATATGCTATTGGAAGCATTTACAGAACAGTTCCAAGTTATTATTGACAAGGAGTGACTTTTGTGGTTGTTTTCTGATTATGTAGAGAAGGACCTGGGCTTCATTATTATTTCTCTGCTTCCTTCCTCAATTAAAGCAATCCTAAAACAACAAATGGTTGAGGAACAATACAATATCTACAAAAGTCACAAGGAGAAATATTATTTCAAGAAAATGGTTCTCAGAGGTGGCTATTACCATGTTGCACTAATCACGAGAGGAGTTGAAGTCAGTGACCTGCACCAATCCTCTCCTCTCAAATTTCATAAATAATTAAATTATCTTTTGTATCCCCGCAGTGCGTGCAGTTGTAGAAAGGCTCAGTGCAATAATTGAGTTGGCCGTGCCCATTTTTTGTATGTGTAACAATGCCCTTTAAATCTTGAGACAGGATCAATACAATGCACACACGGTACACACAATACAACACATTGTGCCCGGAAGTGCAGCTGTGATTTAATGACACCTTTGTAAACCTTGGAGCTCTGGAAACTGGTAGTGTTCAACCATATTCATCATGAGGAAGGACCTCCAGAAAGGTTATTTACAAAATCTTTAACCGCCTTGCTGGATTACTTATCCTGGCTTTTCATTCATCAGCTATAAGGATAGGAGCTGTGCAGAAGGATAATGAGGATGAATAGCAGGTGTGGAGATAGTCTAGATAGTCCTTTCCACATAGGCTACTGCCAAGGAAGTCTGGATGTGGCACTGTAAACCTGCCTTCAATCCCTGACCACCATATTTTCTTCTATTTGCCATTGACTGGACACTGTCAAATAGGAAAACTAAAACCCGCCACAAATGTAATATTCTTGCGGTATGTCATAGTGATACAGTGTGGAAATAGGCGTTTCAGCCCAACTTGCCCACACCAGCCAACATGCCCCATGTACACTAGTCCCACCTGCCAGCGTTTGGTCCATATCCCTCCAAACCTGTCCTATCCATATACCTGTTCAACTACTTCTTAAATGTTGGGACGCATTGGTGAACATTGAAAAATGATCACCAATGCGTCCACTATTTCTAGAGCCACATCCCTGCAGACCCTGGGATGCAGACCATCAGGCCCCAGGGATTTATCATCCTTCAGTCCCATTAGCCATTTCAATGTCCTTTTCAAGATGACATTTCAAGTCGGGACCCTTCTTCAGACGAGTTATAATTGCATTTCTAACACCCGTAGTGGCAGTGTGATGGTCAATGGCAAAGAGAACGAAACGCTGTGGTTAGGGATTGGATACTGAAGACACGGTGTCACATTCAGTCCTTCTTTATATTCAACTTGACCAAAGCATTGCCTGTTAATTTCCCTCCGCATATGCTGCCTGATCTGCTGAATGCCTCCAGCACTTTGTTTTTTCCTCATGATTCCAGCATCTTCAGTCTCTTGTGCCTGCTTGCAGATGCTGAAATTTGGAACAAAAACAAACATGCAAAAAGAACTTAGCCCGCCAAGCAACATCTGTGGAAAAAATAAATCAGTTTGTAATTGTTGATCCTTCCTCAGAACTGGGAGGAGAATAGATTATGGTTTTTAAAGCAGAGTTGGGCAAAAGGCCAAATGGAATTAGGTTATAACAGAGCAGGTGATAAGGAATATCACAAATTATTTTATAGAAATGGGGTGTCAAAAGGAGAAACATGGCAACAGTAAATTAAGAGAGAACAGTTTATTCAATGTTGTAAAATTCAGTTTTCATTCCAGAAGATCGTAAACTCTCTTAGTTGCAGATAAGATATTGTTCATTTAAGTTATATTCAGCCAAATAATGGCAGCGAAGGGGGCCACAGACAGATGGGTCAGAAGAGGAGTGAGATTGAGAACTGTGAAGTGCATGCAATTGGAAACTCTGGATTATCTGGGTGGCGGAGTGGCGGCGTGGCTCTGGCTGCAGCGGCTTACTGGCGGTCCCGTTGTCTTTGTGTTTTTTATGTTGTTTATTTGTTTGGTTAGTTTAGTTTTTTGGTTTTAGCTTGTGTTTTGGGGGGGTGGGGGGGGTTTGAAACGGGGTTTGCAGTCTCTCCCTGCGGGGGAATACGACCTTTTTGTCGTATTCCCCTTCTCTGCCTCCGTCTGCGCTGAGGCCTAAATGGAGCTGACGACCTCGAGGCTCCGGAGGCAGAGCACCGTCAGGACTCGCTCTGAGCTCGCTCCCGTGAGGGTGGTCCGACTCAGGGCTGGAAGAGGCTGGGACGCTCCCGTGAGGAAGGCCAGCCCGAGGGTGGAACGAGGCTCCCGTCGGAGCGGCTGAGCTCGGGAAGGTGCGGCGCTGGCAGCCCGAGGGAGGTTCGGCGCCCATGTCGGGGCGGCCCGGTCCGGGGGAGGTTCGGTGCCCAAGTCGGGGCGGCCCGGTCCGGGGGGAGAAGCGACGCCCAAGTCGGGGCGGCCCGGTCCGGGGGAGGTTTGGCGCCCAAGTCGGGGGCGGCCCAGCCCGAGGCTGAAGACGGCACAGTACTCACGTGAGGGTGGCTGGGACGGTGTTCTGGCAGTGGTGGCCCGAGTCCGGGGTTCGGCCGCGGGCCAGCAGCTGTTTCTGCAGGACTGGTGGGCGGCAGCTTCAACCACCCCGGGCCGCGGTGTTTGAGCCGCGGGACTGTTCTTAACATCGCCCCTGCGCAGAGGGAGAAGAGGAGGGAAGAGACTGCGACCTAAGACTTTTGCCTCCATCACAGTGAGGAGATGCTGGGTGGACTCAGTGGTGGATGTTAATGTGTGTTTATTGTTGTTTTATTGTATTGTATTATATGTATGACTGCTGCAATTTCGTTCAGACTAAGTCTGAATGACAATAAAAGGCTATCTATCTATCTCTGTGGACTGAATGCAGGTAGTCTGCAAAATGATCACCGATTTGGGGTTTGCTGCTCTGTTGTAGAGAAGGACACGTTATGAACACTGAATGCAGTAGAATAGCTTGAAGGGAGGGCAAGCGAATGCTGCTTCACCAGGTTTGGCTCTCTGGATGGTAGCAAGGGAAGAGATGGATGGGTAGATATTGCACCTCCTCTGGTTGCATGGAAGGGTACTTTTGTTCAGGGGCGGTGGGGGATCACAAAGTGAGCCAATCATTATGAAATGGGGAGAGAATAGGGGAAGCTGTGACTGGTGGTGGGATCTTGTTGGAGCTGGTGGGAATTGTGTTGCATAATATGTTGATTGTAAATGCTGGTGATGGTGTGGAAGATGAGTGCTAGGAACACTACCTTCGTCCTGTCACAAAGGAGAGGGGAGTGAGAGTGAGTGCAGGACATATTGTTGAGAGCTCCATTCATTACGGTTATAGGGAAAATTGCATTTCAGGAAAAAGGACATTTCATAGGCACCTCATGATTAGAACAAATAAAACAGAGAGAGTGTGTGGTGCAGTTTTGGTGATAAGACTACCATGGTTGATACTGTGCAAGTTGTATCTGAGATGGTGAAGTGGTGAAGAGTGGAGACATGAGGACCTGCAGCTGCTGGAATATTGAGCAACTTGCGTAACTCAGTGGGTCAGGCAGAATCGGTGCAGGGGATGGATAGGTGACGTTCCGGGTCTGGACTATTCTTCAGGCTAAACCAAGAGTCGGACTCAAAGTAGTGAAGAATGTTGGGTACAAACTCAACTGATTCAGATTTGGGGGAATGGGGAAGGGATGGCAAATGGAACAATATGTGCTGTTCATGGTACAGTTGCTGGTATCACTGAGATTGACTGAGGGAGGTCGCTGAATTCCTTAAGGCATTTAATGTGTGGCCTAGACCTCCAGGTGACCTGTACTCAGTACAGCTGAACCTCCTGTGGATATAGAACTAATCTTATATACATTTAACATGGTCATAAGTGCAGGTTCTAAATATTTAGAGACCATTCTCTCCAGTTTTGTACAGGGTTTTGATGATTATTCATGTCCCACCAGCAGCTACTCAGCCACATTCTAAAGGTGCAGGTTCAATCTGAGTAGCACCTGCACCTTTAATTGATTTCTGTTTCACACAATATTGCCCCCCAACCATCTACAAATGAAATAACCAGTCAAGAGGGTGTGATTACTTAGAATGGATGCTGGAATAATTTAAATGAGCGAGCAGCAAAATGCAGTTATAGCAGTTCAGAGGTGGGGGTTCATGACTCCACACCCACACTCATGTTCAAGACTTACTGGATGTCGTTTAGTGTTCCCTAGACAATCTCTGTAAAATACAAGCAGTCATCCCATTTGCAATCTAATGTGCTTTTTTTTATTTTGCCTTCCTTCAATCTTCTGCCACTTTCCCTTCAAAACATTGCCTTTCAAGTAGCACATTTATTTTGGTTCACTCAACATTAATGGCAATAAAGTAAGAAATACGTTTTATCTGAATTGCAAAACGTATGATAAAAGAGGCTGCTTCTAAAGGAATGGACAAGATTCACACCCAAAAGTCTCATCATTGCTCATTAACGAGCACATTTGTTGATTTTTGAAGCATTAACGGTAAATCTTCCTCTGAGGCCCTTCCTGTTCAGTTTGAAAGTAAATGGAGATGGAGATTTTCCAAAAGTCTTTGCCCCCCCACCCCCCCCCCCCCCCCCTTTTAAATTGGATAATGTCCTCTTGCATTTGGAGAATGTTTTTTAAATTTTATTTTTATTAGAAGTACGGTAAATTACAATACTACACAACACATATTTCTTAATACATTTTTTGTACCGCTTCATTTTTTTTGAGCTTTAAAAAAAGGGTAGAAGTAAGGAAAGTAAAGAAAGTGCGCGAGAGTCGTGAAGTGCAAGAGTGTTGGGAAAAGAAAGCCGCTTAGAAAAGAAGTTAGAGAAGGAAGTAAAGTGAGGAAATAGATCCTAGAAAAGAAAGAAAAAGAAAATAGGAACAATCGCTCTATTATAACATTAAACTCCGCAGAAAGGGGACTACCAACCAAGTCTGTTTTTGTTGTTTTACCTCCCGTTACCAGATCCTGATACCACTTATTTATTTATTTGGAGAATGTTGAAGCAAGTCTGCTCCCAATTTCTAGGTGGCTAATGTTGTGCAATGTTATTGCCTGAACATAATCAAAACAACCTAGTTCCCCTTTCAATTTTCACTGATTTCAAGTAAATTATCTTTTTTTCAGACACTAATTGCAATAATTACAAATATTAAGCTATTGATTAACAATAATTTCCAAGCAACTAACGTATAGACTAAAAGTTTACTTCAAGAATAAGCAGGGCACAAGGTATTTTTCACCAGGTTTACTCCCCATACAAACATCCTTTGTGTCCAGCATTATATTTCATATCCCCAGAGGAGATCCCACATGTCTGGATGATGAATAACATTGTATGCTGAAACTCCTTCAGTTTTTTTTTATTATAGAATTCTCATGGAACTGTCACAATTTGGAGTCATGGTTCAATTCACTCTGTAATAGAAAATACTCCATAACTATAACAGGGGAGATTTTCTCAGCTCCCTGCTTCCTATAGCAATCACACAATGGGTGCAGCACAGAAGAAAAAATGCTGCTAATCCTTAATTTCAAAGGCAGCCCCAAATAATAATGCCCACAAATTCCCTTAGTGATTTTTTGTTAGTAGCACCATCTGAAGAGCTCGCAGCATACACCTAAATTAATTCCAAAAGGTTTTGGGCTCAGATTTATTTCCAATGCCGGAAACTACAGTTTCACCTTCAGTTCCAAAGTTGGGTTTTTTGGTACCTGTGACACTGCAGTGGCAGGCTACTGAACTGCACAGGGCCCTTACATACCAACAAATGCTTTTCAAGTCAAGTCAAGTCAAGTTTTATTCGTCACTTGCACATAAAGTGCAGTGAAATTAATTTACCAGCAGCGGTACAATAAAAAAAGAACACACAATACTCAATAAAAAACTGTAACACAAACATCCACCACAGCATTCATCACTGTGATGGAAGGCACAAAGTTTAGTCAGTCCTCCTCCATTTTCCCCCGTGGTCGGGACCTCAACCCTCCGCAGTCGCCGCTGCGGGCGGCCAGATGTGCAGACAAGGTAAGTCCAAGTAAGTCCTGAATCGGTGCCTCCCCACCGGAGACCGCGACTTCAAGATGGTGTAGGCCGCAAGCCGTCGGTCGAAGATCTAAAGTCCCCGCCGCACCGCAGCCAGAAGCACCGCAGACTGTAGGGCCGACAGTCGGAGCTCCTCTCCAGGGATCCCCGGCGAGGGACCCCACTCCATATGGTAAGTCCCCGCTGCGCCCGCGGTAGATGTAGGCCGCGGGCCGGCGGTTGGAGCTCTTCTCCTCCCGGATCCACAAAGAGGGATTATGCAGGGGTCTTGGTGAGACCACGCCTGGAGTATTGCGTACAGTTTTGGTCTCCTAATCTGAGGAAAGACATTCTTGCCATAGAGGGAGTACAGAGAAGGTTCACCAGACTGATTCCTGGTATGTCAAGACTTTCATATGAAGAAAGACTGGATAGACTCGGCTTGTACTATTGTACTATTTTTAAATTATACCAATGAACCTGCCTCCACCAGTGGAAGTGGTGGAGGCAGGTTCATTGGTATCATTTAAAAATAAATTGGATAGGCATATGGATGAGAAGGGAATGGAGGGTTATGGTATGTGTGCAGGCAGGTGGGACTAAGGGGAAAAAAAGTTGTTCGGCACGGACTTGTAGGGCCGAGATGGCCTGTTTCCGTGCTGTAATTGTTATATGTTTATATGGTTACTCGCTAGAATTTAGAAGATTGAGGGGGGGGATCTTATAGAAACTTACAAAATTCTTAAGGGGTTGGACAGGCTAGATGCAGGAAGATTGTTCCCGATGTTGGGGAAGTCCAGAACAATAGGTCACAGTTTAAGGATAAGGGGGAAGTCTTTTAGGACCGAGATGAGAAAAACATTTTTTTTTCACACACAGAGAGTGGTGAATCTCTGGAATTCTCTGCCACAGAAGGTAATTGAGTCCAGTTCATTGGCTATATTTAAGAGGGAGTTAGATGTGGACCTTGTGGCTAGAGGGATCAGGGGGTATGGAGAGAAGACAGGTACAGGATACGGAGTTGGATGATCAGCCATGATCATATTGAATGGCGGTGTAGGCTCGAAGGGCCGAATGGCCTACTCCTGCACCTAATTTCTATGTTTCTATGATCCCATGCCCCAGGCGCCGTGCCAGCTGGAGCTCCGCAGACTGTGGCCTCAGGCTGCCGCGGGCCAGCGAAGGGAGCGCTCCCCTCCGGCGACCAACGTTTCCAATGTATCTTTCTGCATTTAAAAACTATGAGAATAACTGTGAGAATAAGAAACAGTTGGGGAAAGAATGTGTAAATTATGTTGAAAGATCAAGTTACTTGGTATTTACCTGGATGTGTCTAGGCATAAATTGAAGAATATTTAAAACGCTGACAAAGAAGAAATTATGCAGCAGCAGACAGAACTGTAAGACAATGTGAAGATTTCCTCCTTCAGAAATATTCCTCTTTTAAATCACACTTCTTTCTTTTTCTTATCCTCTCTTGGTTTCATTCTCTTTATTTTGCATTCTCTACCTGATTTATATCTAGGTTTTCTTGGTACCTGGTTTACATTCTACATGTGTGTCGAATGGAACTGCAGATGCTAGTCTATACCGAAGATAGACACAAAGTGCTGGAGAAAATATGACCAGGTCAGGCAGCATCTCTGGAGATGCTGAAGAAGGGTCACAAGCTGAAATGCCACCTATCTTTGTTTTACTCCAAAGATGCTGCCTGGCCCACTGAGTTGCTGCCTGGTCCAGCACTTTGTCAATCGTAGGTTCTGTACAGTTGTAATGAGGCTTCATCTTTCCAACTGAGCAACATATCGTAGAAACGTGTTGCAGGTTTCTTTCCAAATTTCCTTTTAAGTTTAGAGATAGCGCTTGGAAACGGGCCCTTCGGCCCACTGAGTCCATCCCAACCATTGATCACCCATTCACACCAGTTCTATGTTATCCCACTTTCTCATCCACTCCCTATACACTAGGGCCAATTTTGCAGAGGCCAATTGGCCCACAGACCCGCACGTCTTTGGAATGTGAAGCCCACTCAATCATGGGAAGATTGTGCAAACTCCACACAGATAGCGCCCAGGGTCAGGATTGAACCAGGGTCTCTGGCACCGAGGCAATAGCTTTACGAGGTGTGCACTCTGCAAGTCCCCACTCTCAAATATCTGGGATAAAAGTGAAGGTTTTGCAATCATTTTGACTTTCTTTCTTCACACGAGTGTGGGGGCAGCACAGTGGTACAGCTGGTGGAACTGCTGCATCCCACATCCCAAAGACATGCAGATTTGTAGCTTAATTGTAGGCAGCATTGTGGCGCAGTGGTAGAATTGCTGCCTTACAGCCACAGAGATCCGGGTTTGATCCTGATTACGGGTGCTGTCTGTATGGAGTTTGTACATTCTCCCTGTGACCTGCTTGGGTTTTCTCCGGGTGCTCCGGTTTCCTCCCAAGGTCCAAAGACAGACAAGTTTGTAGGCTAATTGGCTTGGTAAAATTGTAAATTGTCCTTAGTGTGTGTAGGATAGTGTGGGGATCGCTGGTCGGTGCAGACTCGGTGGGATATAGGGCTTGTTTCCTCGCTATATCTATAAACTAAACTAGTTGGGTTCTGTAAATTGCCCCAAGTCCATAGGAAGTTCAAGTTCAAGTGAGTTTATTGTCATGTGTCCCTGTATAAGACAATGAAATTCTTGCTTTGCTTAAGCACACAGAAAATAGTAGGCATTTACTACAAAACAGATAAATGTGTCCATATACCATGATATAAATATATACACACATGAATAAATAAACTGGTAAAGTGCAAATAACAGAAAGTGGTTATTAATAATCAGAGTTTTGGCCGAGCCAGGTTTAATAGCCTGCTGGCTGTGGGGAAGTAGCTATTCCTGAACCTGGTTGTTGCAGTCTTCAGGCTCCTGTACCTTCTACCTGAAGGTAGCGGGGAGGGGGATGAGTGTGTGGCCAGGATGGTGTGGGTCTTTGATGATACTGCCAGCCTTTTTGAGGCAGCGACTGCGATAAATCCCCTCGATGGAAGGAAGGTCAGAGCCGATGATGGACTGGGCAGTGTTAACTACTTTTTGTAGTCTTTCCCTCTCCAGGGCGCTCAAATTGCCGAACCAAGCCACGATGCAACCGGTCAGCATGCTCTCGACTGTGCACCTGTAGAAGTTAGAGAGAGTCTTCCTTGACAATCCGACTCTCCGTAATCTTCTCAGGAAGTAGAGGCGCTGATGAGCTTTTTTGATAATTGCGTTAGTGTTCTCGGAAGTGGATGAAAAAGTGGGATAACATAGAACTAGTTTGAATGGCTAATCGATGGTCATCATGGATTCAGTGGGAGAATGTATCTTTCAGGCATGTTACCATACTGTATCTCTCAACAACTTTATTCAGAGAATAGTTAATCTATGGAACTTATTGCCACAGTGGGCTGTGGAGGCCAAGTCGGTGGATATTTTTAAAGCAGACATGAGCCTGTCCCACTTACGCGACTTTTTAGGCGAGTGCAGGAGACACTGCGTCCACCACATGGTCGCCACATGTTCGCTGGTGGTCTCTGGTGAGTCTCCTTCATGGTTGCGAGGAGTTCATGCATTCTGGGAACTATTGGCGGCCTCAGCATGGTTGCCGCAAATTTTTCAAAATGTTGAAAGTTTTTCTGCGACCAAAAATTGGTCACCATGGAGAAAATCGATAACCCTGTAGTCGTAGGTGCAGTTGTAGTGGGGTCGCCATGTAGTTATAGGTAGTCAATGTAATTGTAGGTAGTTTTAGTTAATCGTCTTTGCTGACTGGGCATTTTCATTGGCTCATTGGGGAAAAAAATCGTAAGCACGAGTTTTCAGAAGCAAGGATAACCGACCGGTAATGTTAAATGTCCGCTGAACTTCACAGCTGTATATCTCTAGCTTATTAAAAAGTTGTCTGGCTTCTTAAAAGGTGTTCCAATCCTTCTCCCCCTCTTTTAAAGGACTTACCGTACACTGAACTAGCCGTCCTAATTACAGCGCCCACCTTCCTGTACATCACGGTGTGTTTCTGTATCACCTTGGCTTTGCACCGTGTGAATTTCAGACAGCGCTACCCCCGCTTGCCCTGGCCCCCGCCTTTGGTGTGTGTGTGTGTGTGTGTGGGTGTGTGTGTGTGTGGGTGAGGTGGTGGGTGTGTGTATGTGTGTGGGGTGGGGGGCGGGTGTATGTGTGTGTGTGTGTGTGTGTGTGTGTGACACTCTGAGTCACCGTTCCAGTTGCCGGTTTTTCAGGCGAATGCCGGCAACTTGACAATCGCCGGCAATCGCCGTCCGCTGAAAAATCGCCTAAGTGGGAGAGGCCCAATAGACAAATTCTTGTTTAGAACGGGTCAAGGGTTATGGGGAGAAGGCAGAGTGGCGGAGTGGACTCGATGGGCCGAATGACCTAATTTTACTCGTATAACTTGTGAACTGCAAAGTCCATCTGCGTAAATCATTAAAAGCCAGTGTATGGTCACAAAAAACAACCATAATATCCAAACAAATGTAGGCATTTAACTTCTGAAGAAGTGTTCCAAAATATTATCTGGGAGTCTGAGGAAAGGTCCCAACCCGAAACGTTGTCTGTCCATTCCCGCCACAGATGCTGCCGAACCCATCGAGTTCCTCCACTGCGGTTCTTTTCTCAAGATTCCAGCATCTGCAGTTTCTTGTGTCTCCTTTGTCCCTTATCTTCAGGGGTTGGAATACAAACAGGAGGAAGATGAATTATAGCTTTGGTTGAATTCCATCTGGAGTATTGTGTTAGTTTCACACAAATAATTTGTTGTCCTTGAGTTTGTGCAGGGATTATCTGCAGAATGATAAGGGGCTTTAGGGGCTATATTATGAAGGCAGATTGCATTGACTGAATTTTACTGAATACAGAAGTATGCTCAATAAACTTTATCTGTGACAAAATTCTCTGTGACTTTAAGAATAAGGAGTAAGCCATTTAGAAGGATGAGAGGCTCAAAAAATAAAATTTCATTAAACGCTGATGATATCCTTTTATATATTACTAATACACAAACGAGTATACCCACCTTATTAACACTAATTGAGGAATTCGGCTCTTTGTCAGGATATAGAATAAATTGGAATAAAAGCGAAATTATGTCTTTAAAACCACAGGATTCGAGACACTTACTAAAATTCCCCTTCAAAATTGCAACAGAAAAATTCAAGTATCTGGGTATTCAAATTCGATTTATAGGTCCTTAATTTGTTTCCTCCATCCGTTTTAAATAATGGAAGTTTCCAAGCATTGGAAGATTCTTCAATCCAAGTGGACAATTCCTGCATGGAACTTTGGAAGATTTAATGGGCGGCATGGTGGCACAGCACCAGAGCTGCTGCCTTACAGTGCCAGAGACCCGGGTTCGATCCCGACTACGGGTGCTGTCTGTACTGAGTTTGTACGTTCTCCCCGTGACCGCATGGGTTTTCTCTGAGATCTTCAATTTCCTCTCACACTCCAAAGATGTACAGGTACTGTAGGTTAATTGGTTTGGTATTAATGTAAATTGTTCCTGGTGTGTGTAGGTTGGTGTTAATGTGTGGGATTGCTGGTCGGCGCGGACTCGGTGGGTTGAAGGGCTTATTTTCATGCTGTATCTCTAAACTAAACTATCATGACTAGCACAACAGTTCCAAAACTGGTTCTCCAAACTTCTCCAGAGATGCTGCTTGATCTGCTGAGTTACTCCAGCACTTGGTGTCCACAGGTGTAAACCAGCATCTGAAATTCCTTGTTTCTACTCTAATTCCTTACGTAGTATCCGTGTGGGGAAAAAATTGATCATGGATATCCCATAAATCTTACTTGATTTTATTAATTTTTCTTTTACCTTTGGTTTTGGTTTACTTGCATTATATCTAATTATTTCACCATGATTTGTGTTTAGTTCACCTTCTACCTCCAATGCTTTATCCTCAGGCTCTGATCTGAAGTTAATATAAAAAGGTTGTTCCCCAAGCTTGTAATTTCCTGCTTTCCAATTATGATATCTAGGTCTATTATTGAAGACATTAACCAGCAATTTTAACTTTATCCACTTCTAAACACTCTTGACAGACATTGCAAGCTTTTTCTTATACCATTTTTATGTCTCTTGGACAAAGGACAAAGGACATTTATTGTCACGTACACCAATTGGTGTAGTGAAATTTGTCTTGCCATGCAGCACACTGATAAAGATAAGACACAACATTAAAGAATTGAACAATAAACATAAAAACATCCCCCCACAATGGTTCCCATTATGAGAGAAAGCACAAAGTCCAGTCCACATCCCCGTGTTAATCCATAGTCGGGCCTCTTGAGGCCTCCACAGTCGCCGCTGCGACGGCCCGATGTTCCAGGCCGTTCTCGCCGGGTGATGGTGCTCCGGCATCGGGAGAACCTTCTCAGCGGCTTGGGATACCTGGAGCGGCCGCTTCCTAACTGGAGACCGTGGCTTCCGAAGCTGAAAGGCCAAGATTTACTATCTTGTAAATCACTCTCATTAGAACATAGAATTGTACAGCACAGGAACAGGCCCTTCGGTCCATAATGTCCTTACCGAACATGATGCCAAATTAAATTAATCTCATCTGTCTACACATCATCCATATCCTTCCATTCCCTGTATATCCATTGCCTATTCAAAAAACCTCTTAAATGCCACTCTCAAGCCCGCCTCCACCACCACCACTGGCAGCACGTTCTTTGCATTTTATAAGCACTTTCTTTTGGTTTTATTCAACCTCTTGTTGATCTAGGTTGGCTGAAAACCTATGTCTACATCTTTAGGGGAATGCACAGTTTTTTGCCTCTCTGACTGTGATTTATTTCGGAATCATCTTTCTAAAGTCAGTTTTGCCTAAATATAGAAACTACCAGTGTGGGCAAATCTTAGAGTCAGCAGAAAAGTATTTCAGTATCTGCCAGATATTCCCTGTAGATGTTGGAAATGACTTCTAAAAAATTTATAGAAAGCACTAGATATAGAATCGCAGCAATAACCAGGAGAAATAAGCCAGCTAACCTGAAGTAACACGTGATCTTTGTAACTATCTCTGGCAGGAGGTCCTACTCTTGTTTAATCTACTAATCAGCTGTTATTAGCTATAAGAGATCAACAATTAATAAATCCAAAGGAGGTATGTAATCCTGAAATAAATCCTAAAATTAAGCACAGAACAGCAGCAATTCAGGTCTAGTTTTTAGATTGTGTAAAAAAAGTTTGCATACGCACATCACTAGGTTGCACCCTGTTCCCAATCATTCCTCAGATATACCCCTTTCTCATGTTCACAATGGATTTATTTCTATAACAAATGGCAAGGGCAATATATATTAATACGGGAATCAGTTAGGTTGCACCACATTCATCCTGACCAATTTTAACAAGACTTTTCACTTAATTTAGGAAAAATGGAAGCAGCTGACTCTTTAACGTCGACAATCTCCTGTTCATTCACCCATGCATTACAGAAAGCAGTATGCTGAACAATTATCCCTTTCTAAAAGCACAATGCTGTCAATGAACAATGCCACCCCCATGCCTTTCCCACAAATATTTGGAAAGCAAATATGCCATGACAACTAGGTCTTGAATTTTAACAACAACAAACTATTGATATCCAGGAATTACAATTACTACTTGAGAAAGCACTTTGCAGATAAGAGGCAATTGTAAAGCAGGGAAATATTCTGGGGAAAAGATTAAAATGACATAATCCTTGTATTTGCCGAAAGGTTTCTCCTCTTTTCTTTGCTGGAAAAATTGTGTAATAAAATTCTTCAGAGATGTTTACCTCCAAACTTTCTGCTAATCTCAGTCCTCATCTGTTTTCATTATCAGGTCACAGTATTTCATTGCCATTATTCCTTCCTGTTAACACAAAACTAGATGGCAAATGATTTGCAAATGTCTGTTTATATTTCTGCCCACAAAATTTTCACTGACAAACCGTAGAAAATTAACACATTGAAATAAATGGGGGTGATTTCTTTGCTTGGAAATAATCGTATTGCTCATCTAACATTATCCACACATTTCAGTATTGTGTATTAATGATACAGATGCCTCTCCGTACTAACTGGCAAACATCAAACAATAAAAACTCAGTTGGTTGAATACATCCTGTGAAAATTGCATATAACAACGCATGCAAATACATTCAAGAGCAGAATTCTAATTCCCAATTCAAAATTCTAATAAAATGCCAAATCAAGCATGAAGTTGGCTCTCTTATCACAGTGGATTTTGCCCTGTCTGACAGCCTTGGTGCAAATGATAGATTATTGATAATTGGCAACTTATTTCATTTTGAACAATCTCCCACATGTAAATGGTGCTCATAACGATGTGACATCATTCTGTCCCAAAACGACTTACTTTGATAACATAGCAGCCCTTCCATAAAATATTAATGTACCAATGTAGCTTATTTGCGCAGGTTCAGGAATGGATTTGAACTTAAATGCATTCATAAGCTTAGAGAACTGTGTCAAAATGCCTCATTAATATTGCCTATTGACGCGTAGAGTCATACAGTTTCATATAGAGTCATACAGGGTCTTCGGCCCAAATTGCCCCATTGACCAATATGTCCCATCTACACTGGTCCTCAAGTTGACTTTGCGATAATTCAGATTTAGATTCAATTTTATTGTCATTCCATTCTTTTCAGCGCAACAAAATGGTTTAGCCTGCAGTCTTGGAAACATAGAAAATAGGTGCAGGAGTAGGCCATTCGGCCCTTCGAGCTTGCACCACCATTCGATATGATCATGGCTGATCATCCAACTCAGTATCCTGTACCTGCCTTCTCTCCATACCCCCGATCCCTTTAGCCACAAGGGCCACATCTAACTCCCTCTTAAATATAGCCAATTAACTGGCCTCAACTACCTTCTGTGGCAGAGAATTCCACAGATTCACCACTCTCTGTGTAAAAAATGATTTTCTCATCTCGGCCCTAAAAGACTTCCCTCTTATCCTTAAACTGTGACCCCTTGTTCTGGACTTCCCCAACATCGGGAATAATCTTCCTGCATCTAGCCTGTCCAACCCCTTAAGGATTTTGTAAGTTTCTATAAGATCCCCCCTCAATCTTCTAAATTCACATAGAATAAATAACAAAACACACACTCAACACAGTTTAACATCCACCACAGTGCGTCCACCAGGACCCAATATTAACGACAATAAAAAAAATAGTCATTAAGTTTAATTTACTATCATCATTTAATATGTTTTATTTCTACTGACACTTCCTGGTTTCTCCCCATTAATATCTTACCCCCTTAATCATTGCTTTCTCTTCTGGAAGAACCTCCACATCCAATTTGATGCAATTGGATCAATAGCTCTCATACAGGTATTCAAGATAGAATACCACTTGGAATGAGTGAATATGTATTGATGGTACAGATGCCTCTTCCTATTCTCTGGCAAATAACAAACAATAATAAACACACATTCAGTCATTCAGTTGGTTGAAGCCATCCTGTGAAACTGTTGATTCAACGGACATACAGCAGTAACTTGAAGATGAAATTAATTGTAAATAAGAGGTGAGATATAAGCGATGATGAAGGGATGATCATGAATTTAATAGATTAATTAGGGAATAAGATGGTAGTTACAGCGCAAAATACGAAGACTCAGTGATCGAGAATGCTCAATTCAAGAAAAGCAGAATGATATTAGTTTATGTAAGAAAGAACTTCAGATGCTGGTTGAAATTGAAGGTTGATACAAAATGCTGAAGTAACTTGAATATCAGTGCCTTGGACCATCTGGTGTAGTCTGAGATGTAGCCGAAACAGCTGGCCAAAGGAATTAAATTTACTAAGCCCTCTTTTTTTTAATTTTTTTTTTAATAAAGTCAATGAAAGTCATAATTTACCAAAGATTGGATCTGCTAGGTGATCTATAGGCAATGAAGGTATTGAATTATTTTTGTGTGACACAGTAGTGCAGCTGGTGGACCCGTTGCCTCACAGCAGCAGAAACACATGTTCATTCCTGATGTCTGTCTGTATTTAATGTCTGTATTGAGGTTGCACATTCTCCCTATGACCACATGGGTTTCTTGCTGTTGCTCCAGGTTCCTCCCACATCCTAATGCCCCTGTCCCACTTAGGAAACTTGAACGGAAACCTCTGGAGACTTTGCGCCCCACCCAAGGTTTCCGTGTGGTTCCCGGAGGTTTTTGTCAGTCTCCCTAATGGTCAAAAGTGGTTTCCGCTTCTTCTAGGTTCTGGTGATTATTTCAAAAATTTCAAAACCGACCGTGACTAAAAATAGGTTGCCGTTTTAAAAATCGGTAATTTTTTAGTTGAAGCCGGTTGCGATGCTAGTTGAAGGTGGTTGCCGGAGGTTGCAGGTAGTGGAAGGTAAGACCTCCCACTACCTCCGGCAACCTCCGGCAACCAACTTCAACAAGCATCGCAACCAGCTTCGGTCTAAAAAATCACCGATTTTTAAAATGGCAACCTATGTTCCTAAGTGGGACAGGGGTATAAAGACGTGCACGTTTGTAGTTTAATTGATCTCTGTAAATTGACACCCTAGTGTGAAAGGAGTGATTGAGAAAGTGGGATAACATAAAAATAGTCTTCTTCCTGGTGTCCAGCCGTCTTCTATATCACGTCTTTCCGGTCGGTCAGTGACGGTTGACGGTCGGTGGTTGCAGAATTGGCTACTTCAGTCAGTCACTGTGGTACAGTTTTTGTCGTCAGCATTGCCCAGGATGCACCACGTGGGGGCTTCTGCTTGCACCCCATAAAAATAATGTGAACGGGTGATTGATGGTCAGCATGGACCTGGTGGGCTGTATTTTTTTTTCATGCTGTATCTCTAAACTAAACCAAACATTAATACATATATCAAAGTTGAATTTCTGTCCATATGAAGACTTAGTAAATTACATTTTGCCCCGTGTTTTCACTTCAGTGCTAAATTACACTAATTAAGGCTGATAAATGTGCGTGACTTTAACTGGTAAAAAATCCTCGTGACTGATATCTACAAAAGAGCAAATAAATAATACCCAAATGTACACTGTACTTGCTGGAAACTTTTGCATAACGTCTAATAGGCATTATATAGATTATTTTATATACCAAATAAGCTATTTTATGCAACGTACAGAGATTTCAATGGTTTGTGCTCGGTGAACATGGTTTTCCCTCCTGCTCTTGTGGATGGATAGAAACATAGAAATTAGGTGCAGGAGTAGGCCATTCGGCCCTTCGAGCCTGCAACGCCATTCAATATGATCATGGCTGATCATCCAACTCAGTATCCTGTACCTGCCTTCTCTCCATACCCTCTGATCCCCTTAGCCACAAGGGCCACATCTAACTCCCTCTTAAATATAGCCAATGAACTGGCCTCAACTACCCTCTGTGGCAGAGAGTTCCAGAGATTCACCACTCTGTGTGAAAAAAGTTCTTCTCATCTCGGTTTTAAAGGATTTCCCCCTTATCCTTAAGCTGTGACCCCTTGTCCTGGACTTCCCCAACATCGGGATCCATGAGTCTTGTTGCCTCGCTGTCCTGGAGTTTGTGCTCCTGCTCCCCAATCCCCAGAGCCGGCCTTAGGAGGTGCGGGGCCCAATTGGGAAAATTTTTCAAAGACATATATAAATAAATAATTATGATTGAGTCACGTGTCGTGAGTAACATGACAATTCGGGGGAGAGTTCCTTTCACAGCGTGTGGGGAGTCTAGCCAGGGGTAAAGTTGCGAGGAGGGAAGGAGCGTTGAGAAGGAGAGGGTCGGGGTTTATGCCAGTAACACTCACTCACTGCTGCCGCGGCGCTCCGGGCACCACCGCATTGTGGCCGGGGAGAGAAGCAGCTCGCGTGTCTACGAGCGGCCTCCATCACCGGACAGCGGAACCGACTGCCATCTCAGCACCTTCTGCCGGCCCGCTCACCTCTGGCAGCGACTCTGCAGAAAAGACCCTCCTTTAGACTGAACTGAACTCTCGTCGGTGAGAGTATTTGTGATTGTCTGAAGAAGGGTCTCGACCAGAACCACAACCCTCTCCCCAGAGCCCCTGCCCGTCCCGCTGAGCCACCACAGACAGGGAGTTAAAGGTAGACACAGGCGGATCCACCTTCAACTTCAGACAAAAAACTGAGTGCTGGAGAAACTCAGCGGGCAAGGCAGCATCCGCGGAGGGAACACATCACTTATCAGGAGCGCCACGGGCCAGGACTCTCCCCCCAAACAGAAAGGAACCGCAGATGCAGCCATCACCGCAAAACGTCTAAGAATTAACTGTAGATGCTGGAAAATCGAAGGTAGACAAAACTGCTGGAGGAACTGAGCGGGTGTGAGGCAGCGTCTATGGAGCGAAGAAAATAGCCAATGTTTCGGGCTGGGTCTGAAGAAGGGTTTCGACCTGAAACGTTGCATATTTCCTTTGGTCCATGGGGGGGGGGGGGATGCAGGAAGTCAGATAGACTGCGCAATGACAGGGGGGGGGGGGGGATCCCAGCGTGAGAGTGAGTCACCACCTGCGTACAGCGTTCCCACATCCCTCTTCTCTCCCCTCCTCCCTCTCACCCCTTCCTTCCCTCATCCTCCCCCACCTCTCTAAAGAAGGAGGCAAGGGGAGGGGGAGGGAGGTAGTGAGAGGTAGATCTAAAGGGTAACTGGTTTTGGTCTCCAATCACCTCACAAAAGGCAGCCAACAGTGGTGGTGAAATTGAAGCATCTGTTGACAGTGGCCTGATAGCTATTAAGAATCAATAAATATTTTTTAAAGTGTTTTTCTCCATTTATACGGAATTAATCATTAATACGGAATCCCATTGCTCTTAAATCCCACTTTTCCGAGTCATTCACGAACTCTCCCGAGTTTTCCCCTCGATTCAAACTCGGAGAATTACGGTAATAGCCGTTCGTAGGTACTCGGGGCTATTTTTGTAACTCGTGGACATTTTTTAACATGTTAAAAAAACGTCCCGACTTAACTGATGCCCCGAGTTCCTACGGCTGGCATTAAGAGCCGCTACGACACATCTACGGACTCTATCGGGCTACTACGAACTGGCTATCGACCTTACCCGACGTTCCCCGAGTTCGAATCAAGGGGAAAAAACGGGAGAGTTCGTGAGTAACTCGGGAAAGTGGGACAGGGCCTTTAGGTTTCTATGTGCACCGACGAGTGCTCAAGGTAAGGGAACATTGGAAAAATAGGGAGTTTGTAAATTTGGTCAAAAATTCAAAAAATGCATATGTTAAGTTTAGGAAGATGCAATCAGACAGGACCATTGAGGAATATAAAACAAGCAGCAATTGGACATGTACATTAAAAGCAAAAGGTTAACACGGGAGAAGATAGTACCAATCTAGGAAAAAGGACGGAACATGCTTGGAATCAGTTATTATGTAAGGTACTAAAATAATACATTGCATCCATATTTACCAAGGATAAGGGCATGTGGGGGATAGTGAGAACATTGTGGGGCACTAAGAGATCAAGAAGCTGGTGGGTTGGGGTTCTTGAAGAGCACGAAGCTGGAAAAACCTCCAAGGGGTCCAGAACTATCCCAAATTATTTAAAGAGAGGCTTTGACGAGTATCTTTGTATCTTCTGTAGCCACAGATGAGATACGGTAGGTCTGGAGAGTAGTCACTGCTGTTCTTTTATTTAAGGAAATGTAGAGATAACTCAGGAAATTGTAGGCCAGTGAGCCTCATGTCAGTGGGAGGGAAGCTATTAAACCCCATTCTTAGGAATCGGATTTACTTGCATTGAGAAGAGAATGAGATAATTAGGGACAGTCAGCGTGACTTTGACCGTAGCAGGTGATGTCTTATGGGAAAGTGACAAGGGTGATTAATAGGGGTATGGCAGTTTTAATTTTAGTAAGGTATTTGATTATGTCTTCTGATAGGATCATCCAAAAGATTAAGATTCTTGGTTTATTCTTAGAATAAAATGGTTTATTCTTAGAATAAAATGGTTTATTCTTAGAATAAAGGGGAGGTCATTTAAGACTGAGGTGAGAATAAACTTTTTCACCCAGAGAGTTGTAAATTTATGGAATTCCCTGCCACAAAGGGCAGTGGAGGCCAAGTCACTGGGTGGATTTAAGAGAGAGTTAGATAGAGCTCTAGGGGCTAGGGGAGTCAAGGGATATGGGGAGAAGGCAGGCACGGGTTATTGATAGGGGATGATCAGCCATGATCACAATGAATGGCGGTGCTGGCTCGAAGGGGCGAATGGCCTCCTCCTGCACCTATTTTCTATGTTTCAATGTAAGATGAATGAGATCCACATTTATTAGGTTTTTTGGATTTACCCATTGGAGACCGAGTGTTGTGGTGGAAGGGTGGTATTCTGTCTGAAGGTCTGTGGCCAGTGGAGGTCCACAGTGATCTGTGTTGAACCTCAATTGTTTGTGATATATTTAAATGCCTTGGACATAAATGGAGATGGGTTGTTAGTAAATTGGCAGATGGTGCCACAATCGCTGAAAGTGTGAACAGTGAGAAAGGCTGTTAAAAGATACAGTGGAATATAGATCAACTACAGATACGAGTGGAGAAATGGCAGATAGAGTTTAATCTATGTAGGTATGTAATGTTGCACTCTGGGAGGTTGAATGTCTGGGGAAATTACATAGCTCATGGCAAGAACCTGGGCATTGATTTACAGAATGGTTTCAGGGTCCAAGTTCATATTATTAAACACGACAACAAATAAGCTCTGAACCACAACAGATTATTATTATTATTGCACTATATTTGTTTATTGATTGAGTATGTGTGCATGTGTATATATACACACTGAACTTTTTACTCCCATTATGTACAATGTTTACCTATTCTGTTGTGCTTCAGCAAGCAATAATTCCATTGTCCTATCTGGGAAATATAACAATAAAACACTCTTGTCTCTTGAAGTGGCAACATAACTAGATAGGGTGGTAAAAAGGCATATCATTGGTCTTCATCGGTCGTGGCATTGTATAAGAATCAAGTGGTCAAGTGCAGCTTTTGGAGTATCGTTTGCAAGTCCAGTTCTCTCTATTGCAGGAAGGATGTGGCGGCTCTGGACAGTGTGTGCATACAATGTTTACCATAATGGTGTCTATATCAGAGGGTATTAGTTATAAGGCGAAGTTGGACAGCCTTGATTGTTTTCTCTGGAAGTTAAGGGCAGACCTGAGAAAATGTTATTAAATTATGAAAGTCATGATGGGACAGATAATCAGAACCTTTCTCTCAAGTTGGAAATATCAAAGACTCGAGGGCATAGCTTTAAGGTCAGAGGGGAAAGGTTTAAAGGAGGTGTGCAGGGCAGGGTTTTTACACAGAGGGTAATAGATGCCTGGAACTAGTAGTGGGTGATGGTGGAAGCAAATATCATAGTAGCATTTAAGAGGCTTTTAGATAGGCACATAGTTATGCAGGGAATGGAAGAATATGGATCACACACAGACAGAAGAGATTAGTTTAATTTGGCTTGATGTTCAGTACATACATTATGGCCCAAACTACCTGTTTATGTGCTGTACTGTACTATATATTCTATATAGGATAATAAAAAAAGCAACAACTCAACTGCAGACTGAGCAAGAAGTAAATTACATACAAATCATCTTGGAACCATAGAAAGATAAAAAAATATATCTTGTTTTAAGATGTGCAGAATTAGGAGAATACTTTAATCCTAAATTTGGGTCAGGGAGCAAATGACAATTAATAAGTAGATTGTTTCATGAAGGAATATATCTTTGATTTGAAATTTCGATCATGCCTTAAAGTTGTGGAAAGTTTATGTCATGTTTATGTTAAACTCTATCGTGTATTATGTTTTTTTATTATTCGTCTGGCTGTACGGTAACTCAAATCGCACTGTACTAGTTGGCGCATGTGACAATAAATGTAACTTGAACTTGCGTGGTCCAGTGGAAGGATGAATTTAGTCAAAGTTGTTGATTGAAAGGGCAGAAAGCGTTAGAGAATTGCATCCACCATCAGCAACTACAAGGCAGCTCACACTACTGTTAATGTGCTGTTGCAAAGTCTAGGGCTGAGAAGCCAAGCTCAGAATGCACTGGTGAAACAATTTCAGTTTGGTGCTATCGTCGCAATGTCCATCATTCGCCAAATTATTGGTGTGAAAGATCCGATTGTTTCAGTTGCCAAAAGAAAGGCCACGTTTTGACGATCAGCAAATCCAAGACTGAGATAAGCAACAGAATCAAAATCAGTAGCAATGTGAAACAGTAAAAACAAAAGGATTTTCATAGTTTGGCAACTCGTTAACATAATGAGCAACTGGGACTTTGCAATAGCTGTACTGAAAGCAGCAACAGGGTACATTGCACAAACTTGCAAACTTCAACAGCTTTTGAGTAAAAGTGTTGATTAACAATTAGTGCCTTGACGGGTAACTTGAAACTGCCACAAACTATCTGGTAATGTGTCCCAACATTTTAGCAAGTTCTGTTTTATACTATCAATGGAAAACAACATCAAACTGATGAGGTTTTAAAGAAATTAGGGCAAATGGGGTGCAATAAGCAATGAATAAAGTCACCCATTATTGTAGAAAACTGCAATAATCGGTGCAATTTTGATAGAAAAAGACCAGCAGAGCCAACTCAAGCCCCAAGATAGGAAGCATTCTATTAGCTGATCTCTGTTTGCAGAGATGTGCAGTCTTGAAAAAAGTAAAGGGCCTGTCACACCTGGGCGCCATTATCGCGTCATTTACGTAACATAATCTATGGGTCATGATGCAAGATGCGCGAGTCGTGACGCGCATGTGATGCGCGCATGGTGACATAGGCAGTGACACGCGGTCGCACGCGGCGCCCCAGGATTTTGAGATTCACACAATCTTCGCGCACCACCTGTGTGACGTGGAAATGACGCCCAAGTGGGACAGGCCCTTAAATGCGCTTCCTAAAGAATGAACTTTGCGGCAAAAGACACGTCCTAAAAGCATGGTGAGACTTACTGACTAGGAGAGCAGCCATTAACTGGACATTTAATTTTACATAAGTTATATACATTATTATTACATGGCTACAGTAATACAAACATGACAAAGAATCCAAAGGGAAAGGTGAAATTATGATGTTTCTTTCTCGACAGGTGATTAATTTTAACTGGAGGAGATTGGAATTCACCCAGGACTGTAGGCTGAACATATATACTGAGAACATAAAGGCAAGAAACAGATGAAATGCAATGTCCTGTCATAGAGTCATTGAGTGATACTGTGTGGAAACAGGCATTTTAGCCCAACTTGCCCACACCGGCCAACATGTCCCAGCTACACTAGTCTGCCTGCATTTGGCCCATATCCCTCCAAACCTGTCTGATCCATGCACCTGTCCAACTGTTTCTTAAACATTGGGATACTTCCTGCCTCAACTACCTCCTCTGGTAACTTGTTCCATACACTCATCACCCTTTGGGTGAAAAAGTTACCCCTCAGATTTCTATTAAATCTTTTCCCCTTCACCTTAAACCTATGTCCTCTGGCCCTCGTTCACCTACTCTGGACAAGAGACTCTGAAGATCCTGTCTTCACATATCTCCATAAGAACAGAGGTGAGTTGAGATACAGAAGGATGCCCAGGATATTGCAAGAGTTATTGAGCCTGGGTAGGAACTTTTTGTTGGAAATGCTTTGCTACAACTAAAGGCGCATAATAACATTCAAAGAAAAACAATAGCTTTTAATAATTAATAATAGAAGGTGCTAGAAACTCTCAGCAGGTCAGGCAGGTAGTAGAAAGTGAAACCGTCAATGCTTCATGTTCCTTTTAGTTTATTTTCTCTCCTTATCTGATCAATGTATTTCTTTCTCTGTACCTTGTAAGATATGGAATAAATCCACCCGAATGCAAAGAACCAGACCCAGCTAAAGCCCCAGGATAACGACATGATTGTGGCAAGGCATGTATGGTATCACAGGGTAGCAAGTGAAGTTGGGCAGCATCTCCAGCTCACTCATCACTGGAACATCTGGGTAACAAGGAAAATTACATCATAATCCCATTCAATGACTGTAGCTGTGCTTTTAACATTATAACTAGACTAAGTGGGACCCGTTGGGACCCAGCATCACACGGGAGGGCTGGTCACCAATGTAATATTCCACCTCTCCACCATTTCCAATACAGATCGCCAGTCCGGGGGGGGCCTGTCAATTGCGCTAGTATGGGTGTTGCGGGCCAAAGGTACTGGTTTCCAGAGGGCTAGTATAGACATTGGGGGCCGTATGGATGCTTGGGCAGGCATCCAACTGTTGCAACGATTTTAAAAGCCAAGCCAAGGCAAACAATTGGGCTGCAGCCACCCGACAACCAAAATTCATTTTGTGAACACAAACTTTTTAAAAAGGGCTGCAGCCACTTTACAGCCACATCGAGGGGACTCACCGTGGAGTAGACGTTATTCGCAGTTCAGAGAGCCGTGACCCTCTCGCTTCCTGGGTCTGGCAGAGACTGAGTGAGGCACGACACTTCCTGGTTTTATAGTCCCTCCCCCTGCCGCCAGCGGGGGCAGCAGAGAGAATGGGGAATTTTGTAAAAACATTAATATATCTCTCATTTTTCATCGATGGAAAAATCCTCCGCACTCATATGGCAGAGGGGGGCTCTGAACGAGGTAGCCAAAAATGACGGCCGTAGGTGGCGGCATTCTCTCGGAAATCGCAGCACAGTCGGCCAAAAGCGGTCAAGATCAGAGATTTAGTAATATAGATTTCAACCAAACTCGTGCAAACTGCTGGAACTAGGAGTCAGCACCCCCCTCTGCAAATGGATCTTTGACTCCCTGACCCATGGACTACACCCTATACACTCATGACTGTGCTGCCATATTCTTTTTTTATTTTCTTATTAAATCGTTGAAAATATTGGCGACGCAGTGGTGCTGGTTTCCGACGGGCACAGTGACAGACGCACAACACATCTGTCTTCCATGCAGCTGACTCCACAGTCAAAAAGGCACAACAGAGGATGTACTCCCTACGGCAGCTGAGGAAGCACAATCTGCCACAGGCAATAATGGTCCAATTCTATACGGCCATCATAGAGTCGGTCCTCACCTTCTCCATCATGGTCTGCTTTTGGCTCAGCCATCAAGCACGACACCTGGAGGCTGCAGCGAATCGTCCGATCAGCAGAGAAGGTTATTGGCTGCAACCTTCCCTCCATTGATGAACTGCACACTGCAAGGGCCAGGAAGCGAGCGGGCAAGATCATCTCTGACCCCTCTCACCAGGGCCACAAACTCTTTGAATCACTTCCCTCTGGAAGGTGACTCCGGATTGTCAAAGCTGCCACAGCCAGACACAGTTTTTATCCACGAGTAGTTGCTCTACTCAACAGCCAAAAATCTGTAGCGTCCCTTTGATCTAGAATTTTGTTGGTTCACTTGCTTGATCAATGGTGTTTTATCATTAATGTTTTATTATTATTAATATTTAGTGTTTTCTGAGTCATAGAAACATAGACAATAGGTGCAGGAGGAGGCCATTCGGTCCTTCGAGCAAGCACCGCCATTCATTGTGATCATTGCTGATCGTCTCCTATCAATAACCCGTGCCTGCCTTCTCCCCATATCCCTCAACTCCACTAGCCCCTAGAGCTTTATCTAACTCTCTCTTAAATCCCAATCAATCGCAACTGTCACTGTATATGGTAAATGGTAGGGAATTGAAGAATACAGTTGGACAGAGGGATCTGGGAATAACCGTGCATAGTTCCTTGAAGGTGGAATCTCATATAGATAGGGTGGTAAAGAAAGCTTTTGGTATGTTAGCCTTTATAAATCAGAACATTGAGTATAGAAGCTGGGATGTAATGTTAAAATTGTACAAGGCATTGGTGAGACCAAATCTGGAGTATGGTGTACAATTTTGGTCGCCCAATTATAGGAAGGATGTCAACAAAATAGAGAGAGTACAGAGGAGATTTACTAGAATGTTGCCTGGGTTTCAACAACTAAGTTACAGAGAAAGGTTGAATAAGTTAGGTCTTTATTCTCTGCAGCGCAGAAGGTTAAGGGGGGACTTGATAGAGGTCTTTAAAACGACGAGAGGGATAGACAGAGTTGATGTGGATCAGCTTTTCCCTTTGAGAATAGGGAAGATTCAAACAAGAGGACATGACTTCAGAATTAAGGGACAGAAGTTTAGGGGTAACATGAGGGGGAACTTCTTTACTCAGAGAGTGGTAGCGGTGTGGAATGAGCTTCCAGTGGAAGTGGTGGAGGCAGGTTCGTTGGTATAATTTAAAAATAAATTGGATAGGCATATGGATGAGAAGGGAATGGAGGGTTATGGTATGAGTGCAGGCAGGTGGGACTAAGGGAAAAAATTTGTTCGGCACGGATTTGTAGGGCCGAGATGGCCTGTTTCCGTGCTGTAATTGTTATATGGTTATATGGTTATAAGATCCTGATCAAGGAAAGGTGAAGCCCACAATGGTCCATTGTTGACTGTGGGGAAGGTAACAATGAGTGATACGAACAGAGAAACTCAGCAGGACTCAGTGAAACTGGTAGGGTGACTAGGGTGGGGGAGGGATGAAGAGAGGGGAGATGCAAGGGCTATTTGAAGTTAGAGAAATCCTAAGTACTTCCTTTTTAGTCTATGTAATGTTCATTTCATGCACTTTAATTTGGTCTAACAATTTTAGCTCCTACCTTTAGTCACTGGCAAAGACAAATATTTGAAACTTAAAACCTCTTGGATAAGTCAATAGACAATAGACAATAGGTGCAGGAGTAGGCCATTTGGCCCTTCGAGCCAGCACCACCATTCAATGTGATCATGGCTGATCATCCCCAATCAGTACACCGTTCCTGCCTTCTCCCCATATCCCCTGACTCCGCTATTTTTAAGAGCCCTATCCAGCTCTCTCTGGAAAGCATCCAGAGAACCTGCCTCCATCGCCCTCTGAGGCAGAGAATTCCACAGACTCACCACTCTCTGTAAGAAAACGCGTTTCCTCTAATTGGCTTACTCCTTATTCTTAAACTGTGGCCCCTTGTTCTGGACTCCCCCAACATCGGGAACATGTTTCCTGCCTCTAGCGTGTCCAAGCCCTTAACAATCATATATGTTTCAATAAGATGCCCTCTCATCCTTCTAAACTCCAGTGTGTACAAGCCTAGCTGCTCCATTCTCTCAGCATACGACAGTTCCGCCATCCCGGGAATTAACCTTGTAAACCTACGCTGCACTCCCTCAATAGCAAGTATGTCCTTCCCTCAAATTAGGGGACCAAACCTGCACACAATACTCCAGGTGTGGTCTCACTAGGGCTCTGTACAACTGCAGAAGGACCTCTTTGCTCCTATATTCGATTCCTCTTGTTATAAAGGCCAACATGCCATTCGCTTTCTTCACTGCCTGCTGTACGTGCATGCTTACTTACATAGACTGATGTCAAGGACCCTCAGATCCCGTTGTACTTCCCCTTTTCCCAACTTGACGCCATTTAGATAGTGATCTGCCTTCCTGTTTTTGCTACCAAAATGGATAACCTCACATTTATCCGCATTAAACTTCATCTGCCATGCATCTGCCCACTCCCCCAACCTGTCCAAGTCACCCTGCAATGGATAACCTCACAGTTCACACAGCCACCCAGCTTTGTGTGATCTGCAGATTTGCTAATGTTACTTTGAATCCCTTCATCTAAATCATTGATGTATATTGTAAATAGCTGCGGTCACAGAACCGAGCTCCAAGTTTACTTAATAATTGATACAATCAGATAACGTGCCTTGACAAATGCTAGCCCACTATATTGAATCACCAATAGTGGCAGCGTGTGCTTTTCCAGAGCATTCTCGCAATATAAAATTCTGGACAAGTCTAGTTTATTGTTCCCAGAGCTCATAATACAACCCAATAATAGAGTCAGTTTAATATCTGGTGTTCAACCAGAAGATGTTAGCAAACTGTAAACAAACAAAGCTGTTTGATTTAACAAGATAATTGTACCATAGTCATAAGATATAAGAATGGGATTGGGAGGGATTAATTGCATGACAGCAATAGTAATGGTAAAAGTTAAAAGTTTTGAGTAGCTGATCCCTCAAAGCCACATATGAGATTATATTTATGAAACATAAGAATCGTAGGGTAAGGTTTTGCATAATGCATGTACCTATTAAAGTAAGCTACGAGGAAATTTGAAAAACTAAGGCACCTCCAATGGATGGACACAAAATGCTGGAGCAACTCAGTGGGTCAGACATCATCGCTGAAAAAAATGGACAGGTGATGTTTTGGGTTGGGACCCTTCTTCAGCCACCTCCACTGGAACTTGTTTGAAAAAAGTACATGAGAAAATAAGGTAAATAAAGTTAGTAGGATATCGCAAGAAGCTGAAAATGGTTTATATCTTATGGTGTTGGGAAGGAATGGAGAAATAAATCAAAAGAGAAGGCAGTGCACTGAAACTATTGCCTAGATAGAAATATTACAGCAAGCTGAGATGGGTTGTGATGATACCAAGAAATGATAGAAAGTTATAAGATGATAAACCTATTATACCATCTGAAGGGTTGGTATTATAGAGAATGATAATATAACAGGTACTCAAAGGGAAGGAATATTGTCTGAAAATGAGACAGCAAAAGCAATTTGGCTCAAAATTATTAATGATTCAGTGAAATAATACAATCATTAGACCCAGTTAACTGCCAGCACAAGATGAACAGATCAAACAGTAAGCTGTCCAGGCATGTATGGGACTACAACAGAACATAATTTGATAGTCATGTAGGATTTCAATCTGCCACAGGCAATGTGCAGAGATCTGGTAGGGAAAGAAAGGATTGCAAATATTTTTTTGAAAGAAGTGAATAATATAACACATAAATGAGAAAGTCAAGCCACATGTTAGGTTTAATATATAATGGCCAACTCAGAATCACCAGTGAGTAAATAGTGGCCTTGAGAAGAAACAGGCTGAAGTTATGAAGGTGACATTACAAATTAAAATGACTGGGGAGAAACTTGATTATGGAATTAGTCTCACTAAAACACCAGGGCCAAAAACCTATTGGCAGCCTCCCACCCTCAATTCAAGGATGTGCAGTGAATGATTGCAATCCAGCCAGAAAAAGTGTCAAATGTTACTAGTGGGGTGATCAAAGAACTGTGGATTTTCAGTATTGTTGCATTATTTGGAAAATGAAAGAAAAGATATGCACTACAAAGGCCAAACTACAAAGTCAAAAAGCAATGATTTTGAAAAAATAAATCATAAGCTAAATAGCGAGGGAGAGGGGATGACAAATTGGAAGTATAAGGATGGAGTTAAACGGGTAGAGAGTACAGGAAAAGTAACGAAAGACCTGAATTAATGGGACGGAAAGTACAAGAAGGGATAAGAGAGTAAAGTTATGTGAAATAGGAACCGGTGTGAGATGGGGAGTGAATACCGAACTAAAAGTGTTATATATGAATGCGCAAAAGATAAGAAATAAAGTGGATGAGCTTGAGGCTCAGTTAGAAATTGGTAAGTACAATATTGTGGGAATTACAGAGACATGGCTGCAAGAGGATCAGAGCTGGGGACTGAATATTCAGGGATATACGTCTATCGAAAAGACGGACAGGTGGACAGAGTGGGTGAGGTGGCTCTGTTGGTAAGGAATGAAATTCAGTTCCTTGCGAGGGGTGACATAAAATCAGAAGATGTAGAGTCATTGTGGATAGAACTGAGAAATTGTAAGGGTAAAAAGACCCTACGGGGAGTTATCTACAGGCCCACAATCAGTAGCCTGGAGATAGGGTGCAAGTTGTATCGGGTGTAAAAATTAGCATGTAACAAAGGTGATGCTACGGTAGTTAAGGGAGATTTCAACATGCGGGTAGACTGAGAAAACCAAGTTAGAGCCCAAGAAAGGGAGTTTGTGGAGTGCCTCCGAGATGGATTCTTAGAGCAGCTTGTATTGGAGTCAACCAGGGAGTAGGCAATTCTGGATTTAGTGTTGTGTAATGAACCAGATTTGACAAGGGAACTCAAGGTAAAGGAACCATTAGGAGGTTGTGTCCATATAATAAGTTTTAATCTGCAATTTGAGAGGGAGAAGGTAAAATCAGAAGTGTCAGTATTGCAGTTCAACAAAGGGGACTATGGAGGCATGAAGGAGGAACTGGCCAAAATTGACTGGAAAGGGACCCTAGCGAGGATGATGGTGGAACAGCATTGGCAGGTATTTCTGAGGATATTCCAGAAGATGCTGGTCATAGAAACATAGAAAATAGGTGCAGGAGGAGGCCATTCGGCCCTTCAAGCTAGCACCGCCATTCATTGTGATCACGGCTGATCGTCCGCAATCAATAACCCATGCCTGCCTTCTCCCCTTATCCCTCGATTCCACTAGCCCCTAGAGCTCTATCTAACTCTCTCTTAAATCCATCCAGTGATTTGGCCTCCACTGCACTCTGTGGCCCCTGGTTCTGGACTCGCCCAACATTGGGAACATTTTTCCTGCATCTAGCTTGTCCAGTCCTTTTATAATTTTATGTCGCTACTAGACTAAGTGGGACCCGTTGGGTCCCAGCATCACACAGGAGGGCTGGTCATCCAACGCAATATTCCACTTCTCCACCAATATTATTTTCATTGATGGGAAGAATTATCTGCACCTGCACAGCAGAGGGGGACTGAGTAAGATGGCCAAAAATCACAGCCGTAAGTGGTAGCTTTTATCTAAAATCAATATACAGTGCAAACAGGAAGTAAGTGCATTTACAGTAGTGCCTTTCAACTTCAAACCAAAGCACCCAAGCCACCATTTGCAGTAAGTAGTGCATTTCAACTTCATGCCACCATTTGCAGTAAGTGGTGTCTTTCAACTTCAAACCAAAGCACCCAAGCCACAATTTGCAGTAAGTAGTGCCTTTCAACTTCAAGCCAATGCACCCACGCCCCCATTTGCAGTAAGTAATGCCTTTTAACTTCAAACCACACCCAAGTCACACCCAAGCCACCATTAGCAGTAAGTAGTGCCTTTTCTACTTCAAGCCAAAGCTCCCAAGCTACAATTTGCAGTAAGTAGTACCTGTCAACCTCATGCCACCATTTGCAGTAAGTAGTGCCTTTCAACTTTATGCCACCATTTGCAGTAAGCGGTGCCTTTCAACTCCAAGCCACACCCAAGCCATCATTTGCAGTAAGTTGTGTCTTTCAACTTCTTGCCATAACACGCAAGCCACCATTTGCAGTAAGTAATGCCTTTCAACTGCAAGCCAAAGCACTCAAGTCACCATTTGCAGTAAGTAGTGCCTTTCAACTTCAAGCCAAAGCTCCCAAGCCACCATTTGCAGTATGTAGTGCCTTTCAACGTCAGAACCAATAGGCATTGTTTTGCAAGCTTTAGAACCAATAGACATATTTTGCAAGCTTTAGAACCAATAGAGACACTTTTTTTTGCAAGCTTTAGAACCAATAGACGTTTTTTTGCAAGCTTTAGAACCAATAGACACTTTTTTGCAAGCTTTAGAACCAATAGACGTTTTTTGCAAGCTTTAGAACCAATAGACGTTTTTGCAAGCTTTAGAACCAATAGACGTTTTTTGCAAGCTTTAGAACCAATAGACACATTTTTTTAGCAAGCTTTAGAACCAATAGACATTTTTTGCAAGCTTTAGAACCAATAGACATTTTTTTGCAAGCTTTAGAACCAATAGAGCATTTTTTTGCAAGCTTTAGAACCAATAGACACATTTTTTGCAAGCTTTAGAACCAATAGACGTTTTTTTGCAAGCTTTAGAACCAATAGACATTTTTTTGCAAGCTTTAGAACCAATAGACATTTTTTTTAGCAAGCTTTAGAACCAATAGACGTTTTTTGCAAGCTTTAGAACCAATAGACATTTTTTTGCAAGCTTTAGAACCAATAGACACACTTTTTGCAAGCTTTAGAACCAATAGAGACACTTTTTGCAAGCTTTAGAACCAATAGACATTTTTTGCAAGCTTTAGAACCAATAGACATTTTTTTGCAAGCTTTAGAACCAATAGACATTTTTTTGCAAGCTTTAGAACCAATAGAGACACTTTTTGCAAGCTTTAGAACCAATAGACATTTTTTGCAAGCTTTAGAACCAATAGACATTTTTTGCAAGCTTTAGAACCAATAGACATTTTTTTGCAAGCTTTAGAACCAATAGACATTTTTTTTGCAAGCTTTAGAACCAATAGACATTTTTTGCAAGCTTTAGAACCAATAGACACACTTTTTGCAAGCTTTAGAACCAATAGACATTTTTTGCAAGCTTTAGAACCAATAGACATTTTTTTGCAAGCTTTGGAACCAATAGACATTTTTTTGCAAGCTTTAGAACCAATAGACATTTTTTTGCAAGCTTTAGAACCAATAGACATTTTTTTGCAAGCTTTAGAACCAATAGACATTTTTTTGCAAGCTTTAGAACCAATAGACATTTTTTGCAAGCTTTAGAACCAATAGACATTTTTTGCAAGCTTTAGAACCAATAGACATATTTTTGCAAGCTTTAGAACCAATAGACATTTTTTTGCAAGCTTTAGAACCAATAGACATTTTTTGCAAGCTTTAGAACCAAAATAGACATTGTTTTGCAAGCTTTAGAACCAATAGACATTTTTTTGCAAGCTTTAGAACCAATAGACATTTTTTTGCAAGCTTTAGAACCAATATACATTTTTTGCAAGCTTTAGAACCAATAGACATTTTTTGCAAGCTTTAGAACCAATAGACACTTTTTGCAAGCTTTAGAACCAATAGAGACACATTTTGCAAGCTTTAGAACCAATAAACATTTTTTCAAGCTTTAGAACCAATAGACATTCTTTTATAGAAAACATAGAAACATATAAAATAGGTACAGGAGTAGGCCATTCGGCCCTTCGAGCCTGCACCGCCATTCAATTTGATCATGGCTGATCATCCAACTCAGTATCCTGTTCCTGCCTTTCCCCCACACCGCCCGATCCCTTTAGCCACAAGGGCCATATCTAACTCCCTCTTAAATATAGCCAATGAACTGGCCTCAACTACCTTCTGCAGCAGAAAATTCCAGTGATTCGCCACTCTCTGTGTGAAAAAAGTTTTCCTCATCTCGGTCCTAAAAGATTTCCCCTTTATCCTTGAACTGTGACCCCTTGTTCTGGACTTCCCCAACACCGGGAACAATCTTCCTGCATCTAGCCTGTCCAACCCCTTAAGAATGTTGTACGTTTCTATAAGATCCCCCCTCAACCTTCTAAATTCTAGTGAGTACAAACTGAGTCTATCCAGTCTTTCTTCATATGAAAGTCCTGACATCCCAGGAATCAGTCTGGTGAACCTTCTCTGTACTCTCTCTATGGCAAGAATGTCTTTCCTCAGATTAGGAGACCAAAACTGTATGCAATACTCCAGGTGTGGTCTCACCAAGACCCTGTACAACTGCAGTAGAACCTCCCTGCTCCTATACACAAATCCTTTTGCTATGAATGCTCCTATACTCAACTCCTTTTGCAAGCTTTAGAACCAATAGAGACACTTTTTGCAAGCTTTAGAACCAATAGACATTTTTTTGCAAGCTTTAGAACCAATAGACGCATTCTGCAAGCATTTTAGAACCACTAAGGGCACTTACATTTGAGTAGACATGTGTTCAGTGTTATTCACAGCTCAGAGAAACGTGACCCTCTGCCTTCCTCCAGCTTGCAGACACTGATTGAGGCACACCACTTCCTGGTTTTATAGTCCCTACCCCTGCCGCCAGCGGGGGCAGCAAAGAGAATGGGGAATTTTGTAAAAACATTAATATCTCTGTCCTTTTTAATCAACGGGAAAAATCCTCGGCACACATCCCGGGAATTAACCTTGCAAACCTACGCTGCACTCCCTCAATAGCAAGAATGTCCTTCCTCAAATTAGGGGGCCAAAAGTGCACACAATACTCCAGTGTGGTCTCACTAGGGCTCTGTACAACTGCAGAAGGATCTCTTTGCTCCTATACTCGACTCCTCTTGTTATAAAGGCCAACATGCCATTTGCTTTCTTCACTGCCTGCTGTACCTGCGTGCTTACTTTCATAGACTGGTGAACAAGGACCCCCAGATCCCAATGTACTTCCCCTTTTCCCAACTTGACGCCATTTAGATAGTAATCTGCCTTCCTGTTTTTGCTACCAAAGTGGATAACCTCACATTTATCCCCATTAAACTTCATCTGCCATGCATCTGCCCACTCCCCCAACCCACGTTTGTCATGGGAGTCAAATGCAGAACTTCATATTTTGGGATATTTCAACAATACCATCGATATAGGTTTGGAAACCCCATTGATTTGATATAATTTACTTTTCTTAAGTTTAATGTTTTTATCAATTTTAAATTATAAGCATCTTTAACTGTTTTTCTATTGACATTATTACTAAGCAAACAAATGTGCCAGTTTTACTAAATGTCTTTGAATATCAGGGAGATTTAAAAACTGTTAAATTACAGTTCTATAGCTTTAACAAGAGGGAAAGCTTTGTTTCTTTTTGTTTTCAGTCAAAGCCTGTCAGAGGTGTCAACAAACTGCACTGCACTAAAATAAATGTCTTTCATTATCCAACACTTTTTGTCTCCTTATCATCGCTAGCTTATGTCACTTACTTCATCCATCCGCCAATCAAGCTCTCCTCACCTGTAAGCCATCTATCACTTTTCAGGATTTCCAACCAGACCCAACCCGATCCACCCAAAGACATCCAACCTGAAATGCCACCTATCAATTTCCTTCACAGATGCTGCCTGTTCTGCTGAGTTACTTCAGCAATTTGTGCTTTACTCCTTGCATCTCCAAATGACTCTAACTGATTCATTCCCAAAATGGAGTTTCCATACACATTTCTTGCAGGAATCGGTATTACATTATGTGTAATATTGGTTACAAACAATAAATGTGTTATTCTTGTTTCCATGTGTCTGAGTTAATACATTGAACAATAGGTTCCTTGGAAATTAAGAACGCAACGAGGACACGTATCTCTTGTTGAAAAAAATGATTCCAGAAGTATCTGTTAACAATGCACCAATACCTGCTTAAGAAAGAACTGCAGATGCTGTTTTAAATCGAAGACACAAAATGCTGGAGTAACTCAGCGGGATAGGCAGCATCTCTGGAGAGAAGGAATGGGTGACGTTTCGGGTCGAGACTGAAGAAGTCTGAAGAAGGGTCTTGACCCGAAATGTCACCCATCCCTTCACTCCAGAGATGCTGCCTATCCCACTGAGTTACTCCAGCATTTTGTGTCTACCAGTACTTGCTGCTTTAAAAAGCCTTCACTTTTCATAAGAGTAAACAAAAGCAGACCGAGTTAGGGCCGGGGGTACTTTTGTTTTAATATAATGAAAGCAACGTGAGATATCAAGTTTTAAACTAGAATTCTTTATTCGATGAAAAGTAGCCACTCCAGCTGCCCTTCATTCTAGCTGACAGAGAATGAGTGAGAGCAAAAAAATCAGAAAAGGGATAGAAAAAAAAACCTAGTAAGAATTAGTCAGTGGGTTAGAGAAAATATATATGTAAAACTGAGTATAGGGCCTGTCCCACTTTCACGACCTAATTCACGACCTCTGCCGAGTTTGCCCTTGACTCATACTCGCAGCATGGTCGTCACGAGGTCGTAGGTAGGTTATAGGAAATCGTAGGTAGGTCATAGCAGGTCGTGATGCTAGTCGTAAGCACTCGTGGCATCAAGTAGGTTGTTTCAATATGATGAAAAATGTCCATGAGTAAGAAAGGTCGTGAATTAGGTCGTGAAAGTGGGACAGGCCCTTTAGCAAGAGAGGTAGCTCAAATATATTTTGGGTATATCGTGTTAATAATATGCCCGTTATCATGCAATATTGCTATAGAAGCAAGCAAGGATTCCGTTCTTTAATAGGTCTTGAATTCCAGTGGCTGACCTAATTTCCCAAGAGATACAACAGCACTAAATTCTTATTAATAAAAAGGATCCAGCTATGTAGATATCGGGACTGTACTCTATGGGGTTCCAGAATCTATGTGTTTTCACAGAGCAGGAAATGGTTAGCGGCTACATAAGTGTCATTTCTCATATGGAGATCTTGGTCACAAAGTTCCTATAATAATCAGGATTGGATCAAGATAAAGAGATTGTGAGGCTCTTTGAAATTAACTTTTCCATATATCTCTGCAACAATCATATTCATACTGGGTTCCCATTCACAGGAGCTGTTTCATGTGGATTGTGCTGCAGTAAACAAACAGCATTTTATAGCTGAATTTGAAATGGCTGAAAGTCCTTCCCACACAACTGACTACTGCTGAGTAGGCTGTCGATCTCCCATCTCTTTTAATCTTACTGTTTACTAAAAGAGCTGTCAAACAAGTTAGCAGCACATGAAATAAAACTCTTCCTCAAATAAAGTAGGGTCTACCATATTTTGTCCTTAGCATATCAAGGTACAAATATCACTACAGCTGTACGAACTTTCAAGAATGCTTAGATGATTCTCAGTCCGTTCTTTCTTCCCAAAGATTTTCTTAAGTTCTTACGTGCACAAGGAAAAGCATATCCGCCGAGTTGTTTTTAAAACATGAACTTCTCACTTTCTTGGCCTTGATTGAACCTGATTTGTGTTCTTCTATTTCCAAAATCAACTATATGCTTATGACAAGGTGACTTAACCTGTCCTTACGTTCTGCTCTGAGGTGAGGGTGGTTACAGACACCTGGCTGGAGGGCCTGTTTTCCCTGTTGTATGACTTGGACTCCGACTCAAAGCACATGTGGATTTCTGGAGTCATCAAGCATAGTATATTTGACTGCACAGTACATTGGAAACTAGACAATGACAAATTATTTATGTGGACCACCTTTTACCTTCACAAACTCCAACAGAGCTGGGAATTGATCTTCCAGATCAAGGCAGAGACCCGGAAGATCTGTTTCACGTGGTAATGATGTCCTGGACTCATCGACAACAACAACTCCCTCACACAGATACTCCATAGGGCAATGGTAAGCACAAAAGAGACTGGAGTTTTAAATTGGATGGATATGATTATGTTTTGTTCTTGAGCAGAATAACCCTACAAATCTTTTTTCTGGGGTTAAAATTCAGTATAGTGGTAACTGTCACTTTAAATGTTAATGAGCAAACATAAGATAAATCCTCTTGTTTCGGATAGTTAAATTTAAGGGGAAAGAGTGTTGTCTCCTTGCAGTTATGCTGTACGTGAATATAGTGCTGGCTGACAACCAGTTAGCCAGCAGGGGAAGCCAGGAGGAGAAAAATATTGTCACATGCAGATGCACAATACGTGCCTTCCTCTGTATGATTATAAAGTTATTATAAGAACAGAGCAATAAGAGTGAGAAAGAAAGAGAGGGAGAGAAATAAATTTAGGGCCGATAGGTGAGATAGTGAGCAGTAAATATTTAGATAGGGTGGGTGAAGACACAAAAACAGGAAAAATAAAGAAACAGAGTTGGTAAAAAGATAGATTGAGAAAATCAGAAATGGAGAAAGAGAAATAATCAGCCGCGAAGAGAGAGAAATAAACAATAGCAGGGAGGGAGACATTAGGGAGAGTCAGTAACAAAGAGAAACAGGTAACATGTTGAAATTGGTAACAGAGAGGACAGAGGAAATCAGTAACAGAGAGACAAACAGGGGGAATGGTAATAGTGAGGACAGGGAGTGCTACCAAGAAGAGGGGCACAGGGATTGGTAAAAGGGAGAGAGACAGAGGGGTTTGCAAGGTGGGGGACAGAGGAATTTGTAATTGAGAGAGCAACATGGGTTTGTAACAGGACAAATAATAGATGGCATCAGTAATGGAATGGATGGAGAGAACCGGTAACAGGGAGGGACAAAGAATCAGCAACTGGGAGAGGGAAGGAGGGAAGGAGGGAATCGGTAACAGTGTGACAAATAAAAGGAATTAGTACAAGAAAGAGGGATAGAAGGAATTGTAACTGGGAGAGGGACAACAATCAGAACAGGGTCAAGGATAGAGGAGTTTGCAAGAGGGAGAGAGGCAGAGGGGTTAACCTGAGAGAGAGGGGTAGAGAGTCATATGAGGGATGGAGGGAATCTATTAAAGGGAGAGGGACAGAAGGAATTGGTTTAAAAAAAAAAGAGGGTCAGAGGGAGTCACAAGAGGCAGATGGACAGTGGGGTTGGTAAGTAGGAAAAACACAGTGTTTGTAACGCGGAGATGTACAGCCATTCATAAGAGGGAGAGGGGCAGAGGAGGTCATAAGAGGCCAGGAAATGGACAGAATTTGTAACTGGGAGCAGAATTGAGGGAAGGATAGGAACTGATGGAATCTGTAACTGGGAGCGGGATAGAGGGAAAGTAACAGGAAGAAGGACAGAGGGAATAGGTAACGGAGAGGTGTGGAGGGAATCTGCAACAGGGAGAGATACCGACAGAATTGATAACAGGGAGAGGGACGAAGGGGAGTTGGTAACAGGGGAAAGGAATGGAGGGAGGGAATTGGTAATGGGGAAGGAACGGGGGAATTACTAATGGGGATTGGAGGGAATTCGTAACGGAGAGAAAAGAACAAGTAATAAGGGTAGAGAAAGTGATAAATACGAACAGAGGGAGCGAGGCAGAGTTGCAGGGAAGGAATAAATAAATCAGCAACAACCAGGTGGTGAGGGGGATTAGCATTTATGGGAGAGTAAAACAGAATTACGAACATGGAGAGGGGACAAAATAAAGGGAGAAAGAATCAGTAAAAACAGGGAAGAGGATAGAGAGAACATCAGCCAGAGGGATATCAAGAGGGAATCAGTAACTGGCGTTGAGAAAGTGATAGTCGGAGAGAGGAGAGGGGGGGGGAGAGAAGAGAGAGAGAGAGAGAGGAAGAGAGAGAGGAAGAGAGAGAGGAGAGGGAGAGAGAGAGGGAGGGAGGGAGAGTGGGAGTGTCAGTAACAGGGGGTGGGGAAGAGAGTGAGTCGATCAGTAACAGCCGTAGAGAGAGAGCGTGGGGAGAAAGCTAATCATATTGTGTTGGAAAAAGGCAGTGAATCACGAACAGGGAGCGAAAATCAGTTGGAGAGCGAGCAGAAGAAAATCAGTAAGGAGGTTAGAGAAAGTGATGGTCATGTTCGAGGGGGTGGGGGAGTCAGTAAGTAAGTAACAGGGGTGTGGGGGAAGAGTGTGAGTGGATCAGTTACAGCCGTGGAGAGAGCGAGGGAGAGAATCACTTTCTGGGAGAGTAGTAAGGCGAAGAATTAGTTACAAGGAGAGGGAGCGACAGACAAGGGAGGTTGTGAACATAATCTTTGGGTGTGAATGCCCGTCCGGCGGCTCTGACTGAGCGCCCCGGCGGCTGGGCTGGGTTGAACTGGGCCGGGCTGTGTTGAGCTGGGTTTAGCTGGGCTGGGTTGGGTTGAGCTGGGCCGGGTTTAGCTGAGTTGGGCTGTGTTGAGCCGGGTTAAGCTGGGCTGGGTTTAGCTGGGCTGTGCTGGGCCGAGCCGGGCCGGGTGTGCCCAGTGTCCCGGGCCTGTCTCCGCGGCCCCCCGGACCGAACAGATGGCGCAGCCGAGCTGGGGTTGCGGATACTGCGAGGTAAGAGGGGAGGCGGAGGCGGACGTGGGTGTGGGTGGGGGAGGGAGGGGGAGAGCAGGAGAGGCCGAGGCCTCCACTGGGCCTGCGCTCAAAGCCGCCTGGCGCTGAGTTAGTTGCTGGTTTGTCCGGCGGCCTTGGGCTGAGCGGGTCCGGCTCGGGCTCAGGCTCACGGGGCCTGGCCGGGGTTTGTAAAGGCAGCGAGAGAGGGAGGGGGGGCAGGGGGGGGGGGGGGGGGGGGGGGGGGGGTAGTGGGGGCAGGGGGGGGGGAATGAGGGGGGGAATCTGGGGGAGGGAGTGGGAAAGTGGGAGCAAGTGGAGGGAGGGAGAGCAAGGGGGGAGGGGGAGGAAGGGAATGGGTGAGGGGAAGGGGAGAGAGAGGGAGACTGGCTTTAGGAGGACTGGCCTGGGGCTGAGCCTGGGGAAGCCAGCATTGGATGAGGATAACCTGTGGCCAGATATTAGATCTGTTCCCCCCTCTCCCCTCCCCCTGGCCACGGTATCGGTTCACCACTTGGCCAGCAGTTCTGCGGGTGAGTAGGACCAGTCTGGCTCCTGCTTATTATTTAGATTCAGATTCAGATTCAATTTTAATTGTCATTGCAGTGTACAGTACAGAGACAACGAAATGCATTTACTGGGATTTTGTGAAACGACTGCACTTTCAACTTAATTCCCATCACTGGGGAAAAGGCCACTCACTCCTGTGCTGTGTGTGGAGTGTGGAATCCCTTAAAATATATCCATCGTGTTGCTGTTGTGGGCCTGTGTATTTTATTCAACAATCTACCCTTGCTTTGGGCACAATTTTAATATTTGACCTCTTCATTGTGAGAGTTTGTATGTTTGCTATTATTGGTGTTTTTTTTTATTTTTCTGTGAAGTTTATTCTGGATCCAAATGACAAACATTTACATGTGTGTGTGTGTCTGTGAGGCCTCCAAAGGAATGTTTGACCTGAGGGGGAAAATACTGTGCACTGAATAACATTTCTTGTCATAGTCTTTGTCAAAGGAACTTGCCGAGTCTTGAGGAAAATAAACTTTGATCTCATGGACTGTGATAGCAGGCTGAGTCTCAGTATGTCTTTGTAGTTGACTGCCTGTTCTTAAACTAAGTTTTGAAGTACTTTGCAGAGTACTGTTCACAGAAAATTAAATACTTTTCATATTAATTTCAAAACCTCTTTATCATCTTCCCTCCACCCTGTTTCCAGCCCTGGTTAAATGACTCAGATCATAAAATTGTGCTTCTGCCAAACTGAGTCAGATAAAGCTGCAGGAATACAGTCAGACCTCTTGTTGTTGCTGGCCTGGGCAAAGAGCAAAAGATTTGGTTTTATTATGTTTAATGTTCCTTTGCACGTTTGTGTATCTTGCTTAAAAAAATGTTGCAGCAATTTTCTGTGTCATATTTATTTAGAATTGGAACGGAGCATGTTGGCTTTGATTTGTTCTGTACGTTTAATATCTCTTAATTTCCCTCTCCCCTGAATCTCAGGATGAAGAAGGGTCTTGACCCAAAATGCCACCTATTCCTTTTTACCAGCCTGTCCCGCTAAGTTATTCCTCATTTTGTATGTATCTTTGGTGTAAACCAGCACCTGCAGTTCCTTCTTACAGATTTTGGACCATTTCTGGTTACAAGTTGGTAACCCAGTTGTCGGTTGAGTCTTGCATAAGGTTGGAGCAAAAGAAAATCTTGAATTGACTGGCTGGTACTTGGGTTGTCGGCCTAATTACGGCAGAAAACAATTTGCTTGTCTGATTCAAAAACAAAGTGCTGGAGTAACTCAGAGGATCAGGCAGCATCTATGAAAAGAACGGAGAAGTGGCATTTCATGCCATGATCTTTCTTCAGTCAGAAGAAAAATCCCTAGCTGAAATGTTGCCTATTCATTCCCTCTACAGATGTCACCTGACCTACTGAGTTCCTCTAGGACTTTGTTTTGTTCAAGATTTCAGCTACTTATGTTTTGGTTGGTTGGTTGGCAGTCACGTTTTCTTAGCTTAAGATTAGATGTCCAGTAACTTAAAATTCTTCCAGGTAAAGCAATTGGAAAGATCATGTGGAGTCCAGAATGCACCAAATTTCTTTCAATCTATGTATTTTTGCTAGTGGATAACTAAGTGTGTGATCAAACTGTATTCCTAATGACCTGAACAGATTCAGTCTTAAGTTGAAAGTGCATGGTATTCGACCAGTGCAGGCGGAATATAATGCTGGAAACACTTGGCAGGTCAGGCAGAATCTGCAGAAGGAAAACCCGAGTTAACAATTCATGTCGAAGGCCTTTCGCCAGAACCATTTCAGATCTCCGACGTCTGTAGTTTTATTGTTTTATTTTCACTGTAGGAGGAATTCTGATTATGTTTTCTTTTGATGGATAATAGTAGAAGACTCTCATAATGTCAGAAAATATATTGTACAGATGTTAAAATGAAAACTTCAAAATCTTTTTCTCTCTCTGAACATCAATGACGTTGTTTTGTTAAAAGGAGCCTGTTATAATGATATAAATGTCACACGGTAGTTTACGGATGGTTTGAAAATCTGGCATAAAACAGCAGAGGTAAATGAATGCAATTTCTCTCATATATTGGGCACAGTATTAATTGGCGTTTGTTGGATTTTCAGCAAGAAATCTAATGTTGGAAATTGGCATTTTGTTGATCTTTCCATGATTCCAAGTGCCGCAGAAGGATGGAATGAAGGAAGATTGTTGTTTACTTGAGTGCATGATCGACTCCAATCATTGTGCATCGTGTGTTCTGTCAGTCAGCATCTCTCACATACTTTCCTCGCATTGACAAAAGAAAGTATTGGCGTGTGACCAAATATTTATCTAATCTCCTGCTTGCGCCAAGTTTCATGTCTTGGTGGTAGTGCTTTAACCTTTGGAATGGAGTATGGTAAGGTTGCGCTTGCAACTCTCCATAAACTTTGTCCGAAGTTTAACAGTATAGGGCCCATCCCACTTTCCCGAGTTATTCACAAATTCTCGTAACGAGTCCGTAGGAGGCCATTGGGGTCCGTGGATATACCGTAGGGGCTCGTTATGCCAGCTGTAGTTACTCGGGGCATCAGTTAAGTCGGGACGTTTTTTCAGCATGATGAAAAATGTCCACGAGTAAAAAAAAATAGCCCCGAGTACCTACGGCTGGCATAATGAGCCGCTACGATATATCCACGGACTCCTACAGCCTCATACAGACTTGTTACGAACATTCTGCCAAGTTGAAAACTCGGGAACATTTTGTGAATAACTCGGGAGAATTTAACTGTCCCTTAACTGTGCCACAATGTGTATGTTGACTTTACCTTGACATTGAATAAATTGTTTTTGGAGGTTATAATGGAGTGGGATATACATCAGCTAGGATTATGGCTCAAAATGATTCTGCTGGGAGTTGAGGTTGTAATATATAACTGCTGAGCTCCATTGTAGAGGATTGTTGATACTATAATTTATACACTGGCATTGTGGCAAACAGTATCGTCCCTGAAGGTTCTGGATGAACTGTCGCAATGGGACGAGTTTCTGTTGAATTTGGGGCAAAATTGCCTTTTTCTTGAAGGGAATGTTGTATCTATAGATTTTTTTGTTAACAAACTGTTGGAAGTGCTTTGGATGTCTTTGCCTATGCTGTGTGTATTGAAGTCTCCAAGAAACGGCAGGTTTAATGTATTTTGTCTTCCAGTGGAGGTAATGGGAGAAAATCATCACCAGTCCATCTCTGAAGTACATAATTACATTTCAGTCCTCGATGGTACGTTTTACAGTGCCCTCCATAATGTTTGGAACAAAGACCCGCCATTTATTGATTTATTTGCCGATGTACTCCACAATTTGAGATTTGTAATGGAATAAAAAATAATAGCTTATGCTTGTTTTAAGGGCTAGTCCCCTTCAGTTTTCTCTTCAACATATAAAAGGCATGCTCAATTGGGTTCAGATCGGGTAATTGACTTGACCACTCAAGAATTTACCATTTTTTAGCTTTGAAAAACTCCTTTGTTGCTTTAGCAGTATGTTTGCAGCCATGATCTTATTGAATGGCGGTGCCGGCTCGAAGGGCCGAATAGCCTACTCCTGCACCTATTTTCTTTGTTTCTATGTTTGGGATCATTGTCTTACTGTAGAATGAACAGCCGACCAATTAGTTTTGAGGCATTTGGTTGAACGTGAGCAGATAGGATGTCTACACACTTAAGAATTCATTATGCTACTACCATTAGCAGTTGTATCATCAATGAAGATAAGCGAGCCAGTTCCTTCAGCAGCTATACATGCCCAGGCCATAACACCCCCACCACTGTGTTTCACAGATGAGGTGGTATGCTTTGGATCTTGGGCAGTTCCTTCTCTTCTCCATACTTTGTTCTTGCCATCACTCTGATATGTTAATCTTTGTCTCATCTGTCCACAAGCCCAACTTTGGTTGCTCTTTTAAGTACTTCTTGGCAAACTGTAACCTGGCCATCCCATTTTTGCGGCTATCCCGTGGTTTGCATCTTGCAGTGTAGTCTCTATTTCTGTTCATGAAGTCTTCTGCAGACCGTGGTCATTGATAAATCCACACCTCAAGTTCAAGTGAGTTTATTGTCATGTGTCCCTGTATAGAACAATGAAATCCTTGCTTTGCTTCAGCACACAGAACATAGTAGGCATTTACTACAAAACAGATAAGTGTGTCCATATACCATGATATAAATATATACACATGAATAAATAAACTGATAAAGTGCAACTAACAGAAAATGGGTTATTAATAATCAGAGTTTTGTCTGAGCCAGGTTTAATAGCCTGATGGCTGTGGGGAAGTAGCTATTCCTGAACCTGATTGTTGCAGTCTTCAGGCTCCTGTACCTTCTACCTGAAGGCAGCAGGGAGATGAGTGTGTGGCCAGGATGGTGTGGGTCTTTGATGATACTACCAGCCTTTTTGAGGCAGCGACTGCGATAGATCCCCTCGATGGAAGGAAGGTCAGAGCCGATGATGGACTGGGCAGTGTTTACTACTTTTTGTAGTCTTTTCCGCTCCAGGGCGCTCAAATTGCCGAACCAAGCCACGATGCAACCGGTCAGCATGCTCTCGACTGTGCACCTGTAGAAGTTAAAGAGAGTCTTCCTTGACAAACCCACTCTCCGTAATCTTCTCGGGAAGTAGAGGCGCTGATGAACCTTGTTGATAATTGCATTAGTGTTCTCGGACCAGGAAAGATCTTCAGAGATGTGCACGCCCAGGAATTTGAAGCTCTTGACCCTTTCAACCATCGACCCATTGATATAAATGGGGCTGTGGGTCCCCCTCCTACTCCTTCCAAAGTCTACAATCAGTTCCTTGGTTTTGCTGGTGTTGAGGGCCAGGTTATTGCATTGGCTCCATATGGACAGTTGCTCGATCTCTCTTCTGTACTCTGACTCATCCCCATCAGTGATACGGCCCACAACAGTGGTGTCGTCAGCGAACTTGATGATGGAGTTCGCACTGTGATTGGCTACGCAGTCATGGGTATAGAGCGAGTACAGCAGGGGGCTAAGAAAGAGAGAATTCTTCTGTCATCAGCTGTCGAGGTCTTCCTTGGCCTGCCAGTCCCTTTGCGATTAGTAAGCTCACCAGTGCTCTTTCGTCTTAATGATGTTCCAAACAGTTGATTTTGGTAAGCATAAGGTTTGGCTGATGTCTCTCTAACAGTTTTATTCTTGTTTCCAGTCTAATTATGGCTTCTTTGACTCATTGGCACAGCTTTGGTCCTCGTGTTGATAAAGAGCAATAAAAGTTTCCAAATGTGATGAAGGAAAAACTAGGTGCTGAGAACTCTCTTATACCTGCATTAAGGAGGCAATTCAACCCATCTGAGCAATCAGTCGGAAGAAGGGTTTCGGCCCGAAACGTTGCCTATTTCCTTTGCTCCATAGATGCTGCCGCACCTGCTGAGTTTCTCCAGTACTTTTGTCCACCTGAGCAATTACAAATAGCTGTGAAGCCATATGTCCCAAACATTATCTTGCTCTGAAATGGGGGACTATGTATGAACACAGCTGTAATTTCTACATGGTGAGCAAAATGTATAAAAATGGCCTTTATTAAAATCTGACAATGTGCATTTTAACCACATGATTTTTTTTTTCTCTATTATAAATCTCAAATTGTGGAGTACAGACGTAAATAAATAAATGATGGGTCTTTGTCCCAAACATTAAGGAGGGCACTGTGTTCCTCCACGCCGATCCAGAATTGATCCAGTGGAGCCTGTTTCGTTTCCAAGAGAGCTTATGTGCCCCATATAACTCAAGAATACTTGGTCAGGTTTTGCTTTTGGGATAATTACACAAGAAACTCTGCCATCTGACTGAAAAGTTTCTTCCAGATATTCAGCATCTAGTTTTTAATAAATAGTGAGCAGTTTTTTAAAAAAAAGTGAAAAACAAAAAACAAAGAAGCAGTGAAAAATAAACCTCGACCAAAGAGATAGCAGTTCGAAGCTAAGACACTTAATGAGAAGAGACTCTTGAAGTTGACTGCTCTCTTCAGTTGCATATTTGCTGCCACACCCAAACAGACAATAATAGATGCTTTTGAGGTGAACGCATTTGGAAGATGCGCTTTTAAAAAAAAGAGTACAGTGTATGTTTATATAGTTGGCCAAATAGTGCTACTTGTTATTGAGGAAGTGCCACACTTAAAAAGTGCTGTCTCTCATGAGTCAAATGTGTTTATTTGTTATTTACATCGGATATGAATCGGAGCAGTGAGATTTTATCTTGCTGCGATGTTATCGGCAATTAGATGCAACACAACAATATACAATGACATCAGTTATAATAAGTAAACTAGACCATGATAGTGAAAAAACAGGAAGTGATGCAACTATTGTAATGTTTAAGAAGGAACTGCAGATGCTGGAAAATCGTAAGTGGACAGAAATGCTGGAGAAACTCAACGGGCGAGGCAGCATCTATGGAGCGAAGGAAATAGGTAACGTTTCGGGTTGAGACCCTTCTTCAGACCGATGTGGGGGTAGGGGGTGCCTCGCCCGCTGAGTTTCTCCAGCATTTTTGTCTACCAACTATTGTAATGGATGGTTTGTAGTGGTTTTGTACTTCTAGTCCAGTCAAAGTACAGGTGCACAACCTTTTATCCGAAATTCCAAATAACGAAAAGCTCCGAATAGCGGACTTTTTTTCGGTCCTTGAAGAAAAGTCCTTGAAGACGTTCACCGAGGGCGGCCCGCGGAGGTGACAGCGGAACCTCCGGTTGGTCCTCGAAGAAAGGGGAACTAAATCCCCATTCATAAAACAGAAGGTGAGGGTATATTGCGCGGGAGGGTTAATAATTGACAATCTGCTGCTGCCTGCCCGCTGAGTTAAAAAGTTCCAATGGTAGACTCACGATACACAGTGTATCATGACTCTTGCGTGTGAACTTTTTAACTCAGCGGGCAGGCAGCAGCAGATTGTCGCTCCCTTCAGTTTCACCCCACCTACACCCCTCTGCTTCCCGGCCATGTGTGTGACCCCTTCCCTCTCCAGCTCCCCGCCCATTGCACCGGCGCGGGGGCTTTGCACTGTCTTCATGTCGGCGATGCCAGCTGGTCAGTACCAGTCACTGGAGACGTCAGGACCAACTGGACACCGACCCCCAGGCCCACTGCAAGCACGGAGATCCCAGAGACCCACAGCCAGCAGCAGCCCAGCTCCGTTCCAACTCCAGAGGAACACGCCGCTTGTCGCTGTAGCGGCCCATCAGGGAGCGGGTTCCTGTTGGTCCTGACGTCTCCGGCCACCCCCCTGTACAGGAGCTGAGACTGGGAACTGTACCGCCCTTGCCCCCTCCCTCTGCAACTGCAAACAACCCCACTCTCCTGCTCACCTGCAAGGGCGGTACAGTGTAGTCTCAGCTCCTGTACAGGGGGGTGGCCGGAGACGTCAGGACCACCAGAAGCCGCTCCCCGATGGGCCGCTACGGCGACAAGTAGCAGTTCGCCCACAGCCCGAGCTGCGCCCCCTCATCGGGACACCGACCCCCAGGCCCACTGCAAGCACGGAGATCCCAGATCAGCAACTCCAGCCCCGCTCCAACTCCAACTCCAGAGGAGGGGCAGAAGCTGATGGTGTGCAAGGTGCGTCTTGTTCTTGGGGTGGCGTAGCTCGGGCTGTGGGCGAACTGCCACTTGTCGCAGTAGCGGCCCATCGGGGAGCGGATTCCTCTGGAGGGGAGAGAGGGGTATTGTGCTGTTTGATCGCCCCCTGCTATCCCAGGGACAGGGAGACAGCGGCTTTTGAGAATGGTGGGCAATCACTTCCAAAGTTCTGCCCACACAGTCCGTACACCTCTCCTACACTTGTCTCCCGCACTAAGATCATCTCGCAGAGAATGATCCCAGCCTAACCCTCCCTATTCTCTCCTATTCTGCAAGAAAAAAACTACATTGAAGACTCAAACTCGCAATCGAGTAACTGCCGGGATCGAGGCGCAAACTCGTGACCTTGCGGATATGAGCCAAGCACTCTACCACTGAGCCAGCCATTAAAATCTACGCTAAAAATCTTCCATTCCGAATTACAAAAAGTGTCTGGTCCCAAGGCTTTCGGATAAAAGGCTGTGCACCTGTAGTACCTTTACCCACCACTAATTGCAAAATAATTTATTTTACTGCGATGAATTACAGTATGGTCCACTAAACACCATACTAAAGGTCATACTAAAAAATCCTAGCATGGGAAAGTGGTCTAATTTGCATAATATTTATATTAGCTTTCGCCATCAGTGAAAATTTGTAATATCACTATAACTTTGGATCTAAGTTCCTGATTGAAACAAATGAAGTATCCAAAACCATGTTTTTATGATCTGTGAAAATGATGAACATATTCACAGGTTAATATTATGAGTTTAACTTGCATGGTTTAACTTTTTCAATCGTGGAAAATAAAAAAAAAATCTGATATCTTTGCATCCATGCATTTGATACAGAAAAATGGCATCTAAACATAAAATCGTAAGAAAGCAAGCATGAAAACTTGGATAAAGCAGCAAGAAATAATACCTGAATATTTAAGGCGGTGTCACCCAATCAAGATGAGAATAGCCATATTTTACATTTGTTTTCACAACTATAACTTGGCTAGTGTTCTTCGTGAAATTGCAGGCAACATCACTCAGCAGCACCACTGTCATCTATCTCCACCCAAAATGAATTTCCACAACTTAGACCTTTACACACTCCACACATCCATGTGCAGTCAATGGGAATACTCTTGCAGGTGCATCTTGTGGTGCTGCACCCGGTTACACCTGAATATCTTGGTCAACTTCTCTGGTGCAGTGAGGAGATATGTCTGTACTGGCATTAATTGACCATCGGTGATCTGCCATCCCCATTCTTCTGGTTTCAATTGTCCAATTGTCTCATTCCAAGTCTGAATCTGAAAATATGCTCGCAGACGATGATAGCAGCAGATGTTGGCGGCAATGTCTGAGGCTCCACGAATGTGTTGCTTTTTGCCAACTTCTCACAGAAACACTTATACCGCAGAGCATCTATACATTACCCTTCTTGCCAATAAAGATGTAGACCAGAGCTTTCTCTCTTGCATCGATGATATCTTTCTTTGCAGCACCCTCTTTTGTAAACAGGTCGGCAACTTGCTGGAAATCAACATTGTTCTGGACTGGCCTCGGGGCTTCTGCTTTGCCTACACCAAAAACTCTTGACGTATCACATCCAAGCAATGCATGTAAGAATAGTCTGGAACAGATTTTCTTTCCCTTGATCCTCATTGTCTTCTTTATGTTCCATGCCCTGTGGTTTTTGGTGTTGCCTTTAGTTTCAGGTTTCATGAATAGCTCCTTCTCGATTGCATCTCCATGGTAGCACAAGAGGATTAGCAGATCTGTATCATGATCACCAATAAGAATGGTGTCAACAACCTTTGCTGACTCTACTTCTGTCTTGACAATCAGGATGGCTGCATCTCCTTTGGCATGAATCGTTATGCAGCCCCCCCCTCGAGGAAGGAACCCAGCAGATGAAGAAACCTTTGTTTGTTTACTTTGTTGACGTGAAATTCATTTTTCTTTAGCTTCAGCGAAGTCTCTCCTGTGAATATCACATTTGGTCCCTTGGAGCTGCCAGTGCGTCTGCAGTGTGTAGCATCCTTGATGGCAGGCCCATCTTCATAACCATTGAAGACAATGGTTGCCTTTCCATACCGATTTGTCACATATGCAACATATATATGATAAATGCTCTCGAAGGTTTGACCTCTTGACCCTGGTAGACGTTGCATGAGCGCACCACCATCAAGCACGTAATGTAGATCATCACCAGTAGCGTCTGTCTGATTGTGTTTCACCATCTCCCAAAGGGCAACACCAAGTGCCGCTTTGTTTAGCTCTCTTGGTAGCCCAACATTGTCAAATAACGTGATGTGACAAAGATTTACAAATTACAAAGATGTAATTATAGCCAGAAATGTGTGGTTATAAAGTGCCCTGGGATAATTAGAGTCTGAAAATCCTATTTTTTACATTTCAACAAGGGCCTCAATGATCTTGGTATATTGGTGAATGCTGTCAACATTTTCTGACACGTAAATTTTAAAAATTGAGAAAGAAATGGAAGAAAGCTGCACAAGGACATAAGTTAGTTTTCAAATTGATATCAAGAGAGGAAAAATAGATTTGAGGGAAGATGAAAAGGACACAATGGAATTATTTTTTTTAATTCCCAGGAAGAATTTATCATAGTAGTAATGAATTTATGGTATCTTTCGGGACCAGTTGAATTGATTGACACGAGAGTGATAGTTTTGCAGCATAAAAATTGACCAATCCACCACACCCACAGCAACCTTTTTGCCCATCCACTCTCCCACATTGAAACCATATCCTGCTTATTAAGTGTTTGTCTAAATGCTTCGTAAATGTAGTAATTGTATGTGATTTCACCACCTCCTTTAGCAGCACTATCAAGATGCCAACTACTCTCAGTATATTAAAAAAAAAGTGATTATCTGCTTCTACCACCCAATTTATCACTGTTCTTGATTCAGATCATTGTAAGTACTCAACTTCCTTTATTTTTCATTATTATTCTTCCTTTATATTCATTGGCTTCACTTCCTTTACCGGCAGCTCTCAACCCGTCACAATTCCTTCCAACCAGATATGTGTAATATCGAATCTTGGACCTCTTAATCATCACTTTCCGCATTTAGTGGTTCTAGGACACTATAAAATCCCACGTATGAGTTAGTGTATGAAAGATACAGTACCTTTTGCAGTTCTTGTTACATCCCTCGGTCTGGCACCTGCTTTTTATGGGGATATTTAAAATTAGCCGATGGGGAACTTGCATCAATCAATTTTGCTTGGCTAACACGGTACATCTACTTGAATATTAATAGTCGGTTGCCTGGTCAAAGGGTAACTTAACGTGGCATTCGAGGGCGCCTCTTTAGAATTACAAATGAGGGGTGAATGTTGCAAACTTTCTCTGGAAAGCAAATGGCAGTGAAATATGTAATAACCAGTAATTCTTGACTTTTGCAACCCATATCTCATCTTTTAATTATCTGAACTTGCCGAGCAAGTTGCCTTTAAGAAATAGTTGTGCAGTTAATTCAGTTATTCAGTTTGGCCACAAACCGTAAATGGTGGATCAAATGAACTGTCCTGTGAGAATATAAATGTTGTTCAGGGCAAACATTGACCTGATTGTTGATGGTCAAGTACAATTTCCTTTCCATGAAATGAATAATCATAACAAAATTCACTTTGATTGTGGAGATTTGCTGTCGTGCTTGTACAATCACAATTGCTATTGTGTCACTGAATAGGCATACTTGGCCATGCTCCCATAGGGAGGTGACAAATAAGGAATGGCAAGGATATCAGAGGGGCCAGGCATTCATTGCTTGAATGCGTAACCAGCCAGCTCAGAATGACATTGATGATAAACTCGGTTGGAAAAAGTAGAACAACCAGTGGGAAATAAAGGGAAGCATTTATAGAGCTACCACGAATAAAAATGCAGCTAAGCTTTTGCCGCTCAACTATTTTATAATTAGCCTGGTCCCTGATTATATGTAAGTCAGGGTGCCATCCTCCATTATAGTCATTATACAGTGCCCTCTATAATGTTTGGGACAAAGACCCATCATTTATTTATTTGCCACTACTCTACAATTTGAGATTTGAAATACAAAAATCATATGTGGTTAAAGTACGCATTGTCAGATTGTAATAACGGTCATTTTAATACATTTTGGTTTCACCATGTAGAAATGACAGCAGTGTTTATATATAGTCACCCCCCCATTTCAAGGCACCATAATGTTTGGAACCTAGCAATGTCATGTAATTGAAAGTAGTCATGTTTAGTATTTTGTTGCATATCCGTTGCATGCAACGACTGCTTGAAGTCTGTGATTCATGGACATCACCAGTTGCTGGGTGTCTTCTCTGGTGATGCTCTGCCAGGCCAGTATTACAGCCATCTTTTGCTTATGCTTGTCTTGGGGGCTAGTCCCCTTCAGTTTTCTCTTCAGCATTTAAAAGGCATGCTCATTTGGGTTCAGATCAGGTGATTAACTTGGCTACTCAAGAATTGACCAATTTTTTTGGCTTTGAATAACTCCTTTGTTGTTTTAGCAGTATGTTTTGGATCATTGAGGCATTTGTTTGAACTTTAGCAGATAGGATGTGTCTATACACTTCAGAATTAATCATATTAATCTTCTTCAGTGTTCAATCACCATTTAATCTGCAATATTCAAGAGAATGGAACCTTAACATCGAAACATAGAAAATAGGTGCAGGAGTAGGCCATTCGGCCCTTCGAGCCTGCACCGCCATTCAATATGATCATGGCTGATCATCCAACTCGGTATCCTGTACCTGCCTTCTTTCCATATCCCCTGATCCATCTAGCCACAAGGGCCACATCTAATTCCCTCTTAAATATAGCCAATGAACTGGCCTCAACTACTTTCTGTGGCAGAGAATTCCACAGATTCACTACTCCCGGTCCTAAAAGATTTCCCCTTTAACCTTAAACTGTGACACCTTGTTCTGGACTTCCCCAACATCGGGAACAATCTTCCTGCATCTAGCCTGTCCAACCCCTTAAGAATTTTGTAAGTTTCTATAAGATCCCCCCTCAATCTCCTAAATTCTATCAAGTACAAGACGAGTCTATCCAGTCTTTCTTCATATGAAAGTCCTGCCATCCCAGGAATCAGTCTGGTGAACCTTCTATGGCAAGAACGTCTTTCCTCAGATTAGGAGACCAAAATTAGGAGACTAATCTATATAACCTGCTTTAACATTTTAACAATTTTACCTTAAACTATCAGACGTGGTAGCACTCTTGCTTTTTAGATGATTTATAATAATCTAGACAATAATCTGATGGTGTGTTGCACCATTGCAGGTGCAGCCTTTCCTAAAATTCAGAATAGTGGATCTGTATGCTCATTTTGGTACATCTATAAGATTTCATGACACCGTTATCAAGCAGGAGAGATATCCCTGAAATCCTGGCCATGATTCATTGCGCAATTAATAATACTAAAACAGCAGGCCATTTTTTGTTGCTGTTGGTGAAAGTTTGTTTTGTGCAAATTAGCTGCTTCATTTCCTAAATTATAGCAATAATACCATCTAAAGATATTGGCTGAAAAGTAAATGTATTATGCTATATAAATGAAAATCTATTTTAAACATTATTTGGTGAATCGGATTTAGCTACAATCAATTCTTCTGATATATACTGTTGCTATTAGCAGCAGTGGTGTTGTCTGCAAACATCCTACATTTTATTATCTAGTGACTCAGTTGGAATTATGAGTACTCTGCTTAGCTAAGGACTATGCCTAATCTTTCCAAAGAGTTATGTAAACATGTCTTCATTTTGATTCTCAGTAAGTGATAAAGGAGTGGCTCACCCTGATGTATGGGAAATCTTAGTTTGATTTATGATGTGAATGTGGGCAATAAATGTGCTTGTAGACATGAACTCGTATACGAATGGGACAAGAATTGCTAATGAGTATGAGTCTGCTGTGTTGACTCAATATATTGAGATATGACATCACTGAAAAAAACATTTGGGGAAAACTCTTAACGTGCAAAATGTTTCAAATTCTTTGTACATTACGTGGCAGTGTATTAAATTTCAAATAAGTGGGTAAGTTATGAATATAATAGAGGTACGACCATATGTATTATTTTAGTGGTTGATTATGGTATTTAGCTAAATGTGCTGCTAATGGTATTTCTTTGTGGTTGAGTGCTTGTGTCTGTTGGTTTTGCTCAAATAAAAACTATTTCAGACCAGTGCTCAACTACTGGAGAAATAAGATAGACACAAAATGCTGGAGTAACTCGGGGTCAGTCAGCATCTCTCAATAAAATGGATAAGCAATGTTTCTGGTCAGGACCCTTTTTCAGTTTGTTGTTCAAAAGATTTATCAAGAAATACGGGATTAATGATTTCTATTTCACCTTGCTGCTAGTTAAATGATTATTTTCTATATATTCCGAGTTAAATTTGTTTGTTTTTCCAGATAAAATGTGAGCCAAGTAACTCCAACATTTCCAATAGCAAGGCTGTGACCCTGGAAGTATGATGTGGGTGAATACATGCAATTTGTAACTTGGTCCAAAAGTTCCTGGAAGGTTCTCCTGCTGTGACACTGACAGAGAATTAGTGAAATAATGCAGAACTCACCATTCGCCTGAGTTTGTTGAGGTTTCCAGCTAAAGGATCAAACTTTATGGACTTGTGGTATTTAAATGTCACTAATTGTAATGTACGGTTTTGGTAAACACTCCTCAATGCTAATAACAATTTTGTCGTAATTTTTTTTAATTGCATTTGGCCACAGATGCTTGGCTAAAAAATCTAATATTTCTTTAAATTTAGTTAGGGGATGGGAGTGGCGGCGCCTAACGGCAGCGGCTCGACTACAGTCGTCTGTCTTTTTTTTAATTTTTTGTCTTGTTAAATGTATGTCTTTGAGTCAGTTATTATTATTTTTTTTAGCTGGGTATATGTGGGGGGGGGGGGGGGGGGGGGGGGGGGGGGGGGGGGGGGGGGGGGGGGGGGGGGGGGGGGGTGTGGGGGAAACCGTTAATCTCTTCCCTGTGCGGGGACCCGACTATTCCCTGTCGGGTCTCGGATGTCGTTGGGCCTAACATCGTGGAGCCGGCGGCGACCTCCGGCCGGGACTAACCTGGGGGCTCCAGTTGCAGAGCCTGCGGAACTGACATCGCGGAGCTGGCCAACCGGAGCGGGAAGAGCTGTGGTGGCGCGCGGCTGCGACCCGACTTTTGGAGTTCAGAGGCACCGGCCGCAGACCCGGTGGACGGGAACATCGGGAGCTCGCAGGTCTCTGGTGGGAGACCGCTTTTCCGAGCTCCGCAACGGCGACTTCTCCCGCTGGAATCGCGGGTTTAAGGACATGGAGTCGGGGCCTAACATCACCCGGCGTGGCTTAAACGGCCTCAGGACTTACCATCGCCCGCCGGGGGCTTTAACATCGGAGCCCCAGTTCGCCTCGACACTGCAGTTGGACTGCTGGACGACGGGAGAAGGAACAAAGGGAAGAGATAAAGACTTTGCCTCCCATCACAGTGAGGAGATGTTGGAGACTCACTGTGATGGATGTTTATGTAAACTGTGTTAAGTGTGGGTCTTGGATTGTTTTGTAATGTAAAAAAAACTGTAGAAATTGAATTTTGTTCAAACCCAGGTTTGAATGACAATAAATAGCATTCTATTCTATTCTAAATTTAATTTCAGAATATTTGTCTTTCAAAGTTATTTCTGTTTTCATTTTATCTCTGAGGGAGAAGTTTGAAGCATTCTTGAGTCCAGACCAGCAGCTGGGAATTAGAACACCTTAAACTGCCTGCTGTTTTACAATCAAAGCATCAACTCAACAGTTAGGGTTGTATTATGATTACTTTGACGGTGGTGCAGATGAAATATGTTTTCATAGTCCAATGAGTAACTCTCATTGCTCTTTCTTTGGGGATGTTTAGTTTTTTACTTTGGAGATACAGTGCGAAATCAGGCCCCGAAGGGCCTACACCGACCAGCGATCCCCGCACGTTCACACTATCTTGCAAACACTAGGGACAGTTTTACATTTACACCAAGCCAATTGACCTACAAACCTATTCGTCTTTGGAGTGTGAGTGAAAACCAATGATCTTGGAGAAAACCCACACAGGTCATGGGGAGAACGTACAAACTCCATAAAGACAACATACTTAGTTCGGATCGAACCTGGGTCTCTGACATTAATAGACAATAGACGCACGAGGAGGCCATTCGGCCCTTCGAGCCAGCATTGCCATTCAATGTGATCATGGCTGATCATCCCCAATCAGTACCCCGTTCCTGCCTTCTACCCACATCCCCTGACTCCGCTGTTTTTAAGAGCCCTATCTAGCTCTCTCTTGAAAGTATCCAGAGAACCGGCCTCCACCGCACTCTGAGGTAGAGAATTCCACAGACTCACAACTCTCTGTGAGGAAAAAGTGTTTCCTTGTCTCCGTTCTAAATGGCTTGCCCCTTGTTCTTAAACTATGGCCCCTGTTTCTGGACTCCCCCAACATCGGGAACATGTTTCCTGCCTCTAACGTGTCCAAACCCTTAATGTCCTTGGTATGTACCATAGTGAGAATTAAATCACTTAAGGGCCTGTCCCACTAACGCAAATTTTCAGCGACTGTCTTCGACCTTCAAGCTCGAGGGCAGTCGCCTGAAAAACCTCGAGCTGGATCAACCGCCATTGATAAAATCGCGAACACGCACGCACGCACGCATTCCCCAGCTTGCTATTATAAAATTACTGTCTTGAGGTTCTATAATGATTCATCACCATTCATGTAATTAGATATTTAGCAATTTGACCATACCATTCTGTTCAGATTAAAATGACTCCAATTAAAATATCAGCATACAGAAAGCTTTAAAAGCTTCTTAAATGCCACTCTGGTAGCTGTTTCACAATCTCTGCTTGACAGCGCTTTGGGGCACCCACCACCCTCTGTATAATAAAATGTTCCCCAGGACATCACCTTTAAACCTTCCCTCTCTGAACATAAACCTATGCCATCTAGTCTTTGAGATTTCCATCCTGGGAGAAAGGTTCTGAGTGTCTACCTTCTCTATGCCCTCATAATTTTTTTTAAATACTTGAATTGGTCTCCACTCAACCACCTGATGCTCCAGAGAAATCAATCTAAGTTTGTCCAAACTCTTCTTGAAACTAATCCAGGCAGTATTCTGGTAAACCTCTTCTGCATCTTCTCAAATGCGTCTGCATCATTCCTACAGTGGGGCAACCAGAATGGCACGCATTAGTCCAAAAACATTGTAACTAAAGTTTTATAAAGCTGCAACATAACTTCCTGATTTTTAAGCTCAATGCCCTGATTGATGAAGGCAAGCATACCACACTTTTTTTTACCACTCGATCTACTCTTGTTACCTCTTCCTTGTGATAATCCCAACTGACTGACAAAACTCCACCAGTGAATGTAGATGCAAGGAACTGCAGATGCTGGTTTACTAAAAAACTCACAAAGTGCTGCAGTAACTCAGCGGGTCAGGCTGCATCTCTGGAAAACAGTCTGAAGTTTTAGAGATACAACATGGAAACGGGTATTTCCACCAAGTCCACCCATTCACACTAGTTCTGTTATCCCACTTTCGGATCCATTTACAGAGGCCAATTAATTTATAATCCCGCACGTATTTGGGATGTGGGAGGAAACTGGAGCAGTCGGAGTCAGCAACCAAGGTTGGGATTTAATCCAGGTCTCTGGCGCTGTGAGGCAGCAACTTTACGAGCTGTACCACTGTGTTACTGAAGAAGCCTCCCAACATCTAACGTCACCCATCCTTGTTCTCCACAGATGCTGCCTAACCTATTGAGTTACTCCAGTATTTGGTGTCTTTTCTCCACCAGTGGATACTTGGTATGACTTTGGGCAGTTTCCCAGTAGTAATGGTGGCACGTTGACCTGGTCAGTTAGCTGACCTGATCAAACTTGTCTCAGGAATACGAAGTCCATTCATTTGAATGATGACGAATAAGGATACATTTAAAGAAAACTACATTTAAAAATATATATTTTCCTAGTCTTTTTATTTGTTTGAATATGAAAGTAAACGTGCAGATACAACCTGCCATCAGCTCAGTGAAGAAAGCGAATGGCAGGTTGGCCCCTCCCTCTCTACCCCTCCCTCTCTACTCCTACTCTACCCCCCATTCCTCTCTACCCCCCCCCCCTTCCTCTATTCCCCCCCCCCCCTTCCTCTATCTTCCCCCACACCACCCCCCCCCCCCCCCCCCCCCCCACCCCTTCCTCTATCTATTCCCCCCCCCCCCCCCCTTCTCTCTGGGGATTGAAGAGGAGGGAGTGCAGGGAGTTGAGGAGAAATGAGCCATGCCTGCGCAGTTGGGGGCTATGCTTGAGTGGTGCAATATTGCGTTGGGGAAATGGCTTGCGTTTGGGGAACGGGTGAGTGGTGGAATCTTGTGTTGGGGGGGCAGACTCTACGGGTCTGCACTTGGTCTGGTTAATATTAAATCTGTTCCCAGCTGCTGTAGTAAGTGATACCCAGAATCTGAGAGCAAGAATGGGCCCAACATATTCACTGTCAAAATCCTTCATAATTTTGTCCATGAAATCTGCCCTTAACCTTCTCTAGTGAGAATAATTCCAAATTTCCATTTTTTGAGGCAGAAGGAGCATAGTATTTTACATCTGCTTGCTCCCATCGGGATCCTTTTATCCCAATTTGTAGAAGTCTGATTCCTCCAATGCCCTCATCTGCCATTTCAGAACTAGAATGCAAGGAAGTTATCCTCTATCCCAAGAGAATGCTCAAGAAGGAGAACCCAAAATGAGAACCAACTCTATTTAAAGTCTTTAATCGTCATACGTAGTGACTGGTAACAATGTAGTTGAGGCCAGTTCATTGGCTATATTTAAGAGGGAGTTAGATGTGGCCCTTGTGGCTAGAGGGATCAGGGGGTATGGAGAGAAGGCAGGTACAGGATACTGAGTTGGATGATCAGCAGGCTCGAAGGGCCGAATGGCCTACACCTGCACCTATTTTCTATGTTTCTAATAGAATTCTTACTTGCAGCAGCTGAAAAGGCTTGTAAATCTAGACATAAATAAAATAATCATAAAAGTTCAATAAATTAATGATTGTAAAACCACTGCCAAAAACAAAATAGGTGGTGCATCTAGAGAAATGATCCATGGAAGTTTGTCTCTGCTGAGTTTAGTGTTTTGTAGTGTTCAAGAGCCTGATGGTTCCTGGAAGAAGCTATTCTTGAATCTGATGGTCATGGTTTTCGGGCTCCCGTAACTTTTTTCCTGACGGCAGGTACCCTTCTGCAGACAAAAATGCGAGACGTAATCTCTGTTTAATGTTGCCTTGTCAATGTTTGTGAGGTGGTTGACTTGTTAATGTAATGAGAATATATTTGTTCTTGAGTGTGACTCTCAGCAATGCAATGCACATTTTAAACAAATTAAGGCTGGTATTTATATGGCACCTTCTATGACCTCTGATTATCCTACTGCACTTTACTGCCAATGAAGAACATTTAAAATGTTAGTGTAATTTAGGATATGCAATGTTTCTCTGCTTATATCTTAATTTAATGGGAGGTGGTGGAGGCAAATATGATTGTGGCCTTACAGAGGCCACTATCACTAGTGGCCTTGCATAATTATTATTGAAACATATGATTATTAAGGGTTTGGACACGCTCGAGGCAGGAAACATGTTCCCGATGTTGGGTGAGTCCATGAACCCAATTCTCCATGCAGCTCTGTATGTACCTCGCTCTCCACAAATCCCATACAAACTAATCTTCCAGAGCAGGAACTTTCTCAAAGGGCTTGCTGAAGTCCATATAGATCCCATGCTCTTATCAACCTTTGATTACTTCAAAAGACTTAATCAATTTTGTGAGGCGCGTACAAAACCATGCTGACTAACCCAAAACAACCCCTGAGTATCCAAATGCATATATATCTTGCCCCTCAGAATTATATCCAGTAACCTTTCTACAACAGATGTTAAGCTTATTGGTTCAAACGGGTCAAAGGCATTCTTGGAACTGATTCCCTGTTAGTTGAAAAAAAACACGTGGCGTAATCATCAAATTTGCAATCAGCTGTTGCTTTGTTTCTGAATGTGAGAAAAAACTGCCACACGGATCTAACTAAATCTGTGGTACGAACTTCAGACACCAGTTCGACAGCTGTGATATCATCAGGCTCGCTGATCAGCTGGTCAGTCTCAGAGTCTGAATAAAACAAAGCGGTTTTTCATTCGCTTTCTGAACATTCTACAACATACTGAATGAAAGTTGAAAAATACATTTTATTTGCGTAAAAGTTGAAAACCTATTACAAATAATTTTTTAAAGCATTTTATTTTGGAATGCTTGTGTTATGAACTTACAATACATTACTTTTTGTTTCTAGGCATAAGTAGTTTACAGTAATTATGAATCACTTAAACCCCCAGCAACTAAACTAAAGATTTGCTGGATATTTTATCATGGAACAATTTTGTTAATATCATAAATTGGCATCTGTGCTGGTGACCTTTTTTAATTGCAGTGGAGAATGGAAACTGATGAGTAGAAGTTTGCTGAATTGTAGGCAAAAATCAATGGTCTGACATTAAATGTTGCATATGTGAAAATATGGACATGGTGGTCATTATCATAAAGTAATGCCAACCAACAGCGGTTGTTTCAGCCTCATTTCGGCCAAATAGAGACTCAAGGAACAGCAGACGCTAGAATCCAACGTAAAGCACAAAGTGCTGGAGTAACATAACTGGGTCTGGACCCTTCTTCAGGCTCAATGCTGCACTTCAGGGCCCTTCTTCAGATTGAATCACAACACAAAACATTGCCTATCCATTCCCTTCAAAGATGCTGCCTGCTGAGTTACGTGAGCACTTTGTGTTTTAATTATTTTGGCCAATAATTGCATTAAACTTTCAGAAAACAAAGTGCAAGCGTCAATCTTGGATGTGACAATGTTGATGATTTTTGGATAATTGTTCTAAAAGCCTCCATAATTTGGGATTCTTTTGTCATAACCTCTTATGGATTTGTGTAAATTTACTAGTAAAAATTGAAATGTTAATATTTCAAGCTTCTGCAAGCTCAGAAAATTGCAATGATGAATTTAATCAGTTTTTAAGTAATAATTAAACAAAGTTTAGAGATGCGGGTCTTGGAGAGATTGATTGCAGCTCAATAGTCAATAGTCAATAGTCTATTTATTTGTCATTTGGACCCCTGGAGGTCCAAATGAAATGCCGTTTCTGCAGCCATACATTACACACAAATAGACCCCAGACACAACATAATTACATTTTACATAAACATCCATCACATAGCTATGATGGAAGGCCAAAAAAACTTATCTCTCCACTGCACTCTCCCCCCCCGATGTCAAAGTCAAAGCCCCTGGCTGGCGATGGCGATTGTCCCGCGACCATTAAAGCCACGCCGGGTCAGTGGTGTTAGGCCCCGCTCCACGAGCTCTTCGACCCCGCAACTCGGGCGGGAGAAGTCGCCGTTGCAGGAGCCCCGAAAAGCGGTCTCCCCCCAGGGAGCCATGGGCTCGGCGCCGTCGTCCACAGACCTGTCGTTGGAGCCTCCGCATCAGCAGCAGCAGCAGCAGCAGCAGCAGCGGCAGCGCTCCTCCACCGCTCCACCCGCTCCGGTCTCGGCCAGCTCTGCGACGGCAACGGTGAGTCGGCACCAGAGTCCCCGGCTTCTTCCTGTTGGAGGCCGCTCCTCTTTGCGGCCCCAACGACACCTGAGACCCGACGAGAAAAGGTCGGATCTCCAGTGCAGGGAGAGATTCAAAGGTTTCCCCCCCCCCCCGCCCCCCCACACACACACCCCAACATAAAATAACAAAAACTACATAAAAACACAGACAAAAATAATAAAAAAAACGCGGACAGGCTGCAGTGGCCGCTGCTGACCAGAGCCGCGCCGCCTACCGCATGCTAGGTCATTTTCCTATGGAAGTTTTCTTTTAAGATTTGTACTTAAAGGAGTTTCAAGAACCCCCGTCTCAGCTGGTGTTTCAGGAACGTGTATTAGATTATTTTTTTTCTGTTATTATTTTCTTTCTGACTACCGTAAGTGTGCTGCAAGTGTGTTTGAAAACGCAAGAATTATTTTGATCAGGCCTACAACTGACTTCATTCAAAAAGATAGGGTGGGTGTTAAAATGTCTGCTCTCAGACACCGTATCATAATTAACACAGAATTTAAGTGTTAAATTGTAAAGGAAGTTTGACTGTTTCTCCAATCTCCAGCCCTCATTTTTATTTCTCAAATGTCATCTTGTGGTCAGGAGGCTGAGTATTTTACACAAATATAATAGATCCCTTTGTGTAAAATTTTAATTGAGAATATTTATTTAAAAAAAAATCATGGTCAGAAAATATTGTTAGGATGTAAATTACACGTAAATATATATATATATAAATAGATTCTGGACTACCTGGATTTGTGCCTGGAAGGTCATGTTTGACTAATCTTCTTGAATTTTTTGAAGAGGTTACTAGGGAAATTGACGAGGGTAAAGCAGTGGATGTTGTCTATATGGACTTTAGTAAGGCCTTTGACAAGGTTCCTCATGGAAGGTTGGTTAAGAAGGTTCAACTGTTGGGTATAAATGCAGGAATAGCAAGATGGATTCAACAGTGGCTGAATGGGAGAAGCCAGAGGGTAATGGTGGATGGCTGTTTATCGGGTTGGAGGCAGGTGACTAGTGGGGTGCCTCAGGGATCGGTGTTGGGTCCTTTGTTGTTTGTCATGTACATCAATGATCTGGATGAAGGTGTGGTAAATTGGATTAGTAAGTATGCAGATGATACCAAGATAGGGGGTGTTGTGGATAATGAAGAGGATTTCCAAAGTCTACAGAGTGATTTAGGCCATTTGGAAAAATGGGCTGAAAGATGGCAGATGGAGTTTACTGCTGATAAATGTGAGGTGCTACACCTTGGCAGGACAAATCAAAATAGGACGTACATGGTAAATGGTAGGGAATTGAAGAATACAGTTGAACAGAGGGATCTGGGTATAACCGTGCATAGTTCCTTGAAGGTGGAATCTCATATAGATAGGGTGGTAAAGAAAGCTTTTGGTATGCTAGCCTTTATAAATCAGAGCATTGAGTATAGAAGCTGGGATGTAATGTTAAAATTGTACAAGGCATTGGTGAGGCCAAATCTGGAGTATGGTGTACAATTTTGGTCGCCAAATTATAGGAAGGATGTCAACAAAATAGAGAGAGTACAGAGGAGATTTACTAGAATGTTGCCTGGGTTTCAGCAACTAGGTTACAGAGAAAGGTTGAACAAGTTAGGGCTTTATTCTTTGGAGCGCAGAAGGTTAAGGGGGGACTTGATAGAGGTCTTTAAAATGATGAGAGGGATAGACAGAGTTGATGTGGACAAGCTTTTCCCTTTGAGAATAGGGAAGATTCAAACAAGAGGACATGCCTTCAGAATGAAGGGACAGAAGTTTAGGGGTAATATGAGGGGGAACTTCTTTACGCAGAGAGTGGTGGCGGTGTGGAATGAGCTCCCAGTGGAAGTGGTGGAGGCAGGTTCATTGGTATCATTTAAAAATAAATTGGATAGGCATATGGATGAGAAGGGAATGGAGGGTTATGGTATGAGTGCAGGCAGGTGGGACTAAGGGGAAAAATATTTGTTCGGCATGGACTTGTAGGGCCGAGATGGCCTGTTTCCGTGCTGTAATTGTTATATGGTTACCTCATAACCACAGTGTGAGCTATTTCTTTTGCGGAACTGAAACCAGTGTCGCAGATTGCAATTGTTTGCTTTCTGATGTATGTGGTGGAAGTTTAACCCAAGTGGAAAAGTAGATTTTCAAGAACAATTGTGAAGTTAACATTACTTAACTGCTTATCTGTTTCTTTGGAAGTGATGCAGCTGCACACTTGATGGGTCTACTCTTTTAAAAGGAAGTTTGGCTTGTAAAATGTTCAAGATTGGAGCAGACTGTTTATGAAGAAAAGGCCTCAAATAACTTGCCAGCCATTTAGGCAAAATAATTGATGCAAGTCAGAGGTTGTCTGACACTTTTATTTAATTATCGTCAAGAGTTTCACAAAAATGTTATATTAAGAAGTAAATCAGTCAAGTATTTTTCATGACTTCCTTCATTAATCTTTTGTGTATGTGTTCCCACATATATGGTAGCAGATTTTGTTGGGGTTTTACTTGTATTACAAAATGCTTGTAAGTTTTTTTTTTTTCTGAATCAGCAGTTAAATCGTTTGAACGTTTTGTTTGAAAGTGTTGACAGTAACATGGCTGACAGATTGTACGTTGGGAAGTGAAGACTAGAAACTGAAATATTGCAAATGCTATATTTCAGTATTTGTATGACAGGATTTAGCTTTGAGTCTGTCATGGCAGCCAATTTATCTTGCAAGTTTCAATCTGAGATAGATTTGCTATGTTTCTGTTTATAGTACTCGCTTGCATTACTTAAAGGAAGGCTAAACGGAAGTTTTATAGAGCCCAGTGGGATGATCTTGTCCTGAAGTAATAGTGGTTGTAAAAACCTATTATATTATCGTGAATGCTTTCAAGTAATTACTTTGTTGTTATAGAACTAAATAAAATATTAAGCCCATATTAAGGGTAATCGGTCATCAATTAGGTCATTTGTTCACATATCAGAACAATATTTTCTTCCTGCTTTCTAATGAATTTGATTTTGCTAATCAGCAAAAAGTTAATATTTTTGATGCTTCGAGTGGTAAGGAATAGTCATTTAACAATTAAGTAGATGGAAATTTATTTTCTTCGGTGTCAATTCTCTGGAATTATGTGCCCTGGAGGTTAGTTGAGGCTAAATCATTGGAGGTGTTTAAAGAGTAAGTGGGTAACATTTTGAAAGGAATTGAGGGCTATGGGTAACTGGCACAGAAGAGATCTCGAGTAGATTAGCCATCATCAAGTTTACATTTATTGTCACTGTACCAATTGGTACAGTGAGATTTGGGTTGCCATACAGCCATACAAATAAAAAGAACACAACACACGATAGAATTTAACACGAACATCCCCACACAGCGGAATCAGCGTTTCCCACTAAGAGGAAAGGCAATAAAAGTTCAGTCCTGTTCCTTCCTCTTGTTCACCCACGGTCGGGGCCTATTGAGGCCTTCGCAGTGGCCGCAATGGCGGCCCGACGTTTCAGGCCCTCTCGCCGGGAAGATGGAGCTCCGGCGCCGGAAGAACACTCTCAGCGGCTTGGCGTTCCGAATCAGCCGCTTCCTACCGGAGACTGCAGCTCCCGAAGGTCACAGGCCGAGCTGGGCTGAGCTGCAACACGGAAATCCCAGGCACGGCGATGTTAAAGTCAGCGCCGCCCGCGGCTGGAAGCTCCACAGACCGCAACTCCACGATGTTAGAGTCGGCAGTCCCAGCACTCCGGAGATTTCAACACACCGATCCTCAGTAAGGCATTGCCTGCTCCGCGATGGTACTTCAGTACTGCGCCGCCGCGGAAGCCGAACCTCTGGCAGGAAAGGCCGCGCCAATTCCCACGTATGCCGCGAGGAGGGGGCGAAGATGCTGCTCCGAGAATAGTCGCATCTTTGGCCAGCTAGGGACTGTGGATAAGAGTTTCCCCCCCCCCCCCCCCCCCCCCCCCCCCCACCACCAAAAAAATCGTCCCCCCCCCCCCCCCACTAAAAAAACTAAAAGACCTCCAAAACAAAACTTTTAAATGGACTAAAAATTAAAGAAAGGCTGAAACTCCAAACAGCTGTAGGCGGGGCAGCCATACTCAACGGCGCCACCCACCACCCTCACATTGAAAGGCGGGGCATCCTTGAGGTACCAGGTCTTATTTTATTGTGTTCCACTAGAGTCGATTTATCCAACTGAAAGTTGAACTAAAATCTTGCTTTGTTTCTGAAATAGTTTTTGGCCTTTTCAATTTTTGAATTTGTTTTGGGGTTGGAAGATTTTGTTAATGTAGCATGTCTGTGTTTTATGTGTTGTGTCTCAGTTTATCACCAGACTAAAATTCAATGCATTTTGAATAGCTAACTTTGCTGCTGGGAAGATAGTGTAAGCAACTATAGAATTACATTCTTGTCAATGTTGAGTATCTGTGCGTGTCATAGAAACATAGAAATTAGGTGCAGGAGTAGGCCATTCGGCCCTTCGAGCCTGCACCGCCATTCAATATGATCATGGCTGATCATCCAACTCAGTATCCCGTACCTGCCTTCTCTCCATACCCCCTGATCCCCTTAGCCACAAGGGCCACATCTAACTCCCTCTTAAATATAGCCAATGAACTGGCCTCAACTACCCTCTGTGGCAGAGAGTTCCAGTTATGGTTGTAGTTGAACTGATCATTATTCACCTGTTGGGAGGGTGACCGATAGAGATGCTTCCCACCACATCCCAGCGACTTATTTGATCAGTATGGTGCTGATTAGTTCTATGTAAATACAATAAGGTGAGTATATGAGCAGATTATTCCTTCTCTCCAGAGAAGCTGCCAGTCCCAAAGATCGTAGAGGGACAAGATAGACCACTCCTTCGAAATTCAATGGGCTGACGTGTAGTACGCAACGGAACGTCACGGCCGCCATTTGTTACAGCGACACTCGACTTCCGGTATTCCACCCGCTGTGATTCAAAGCAAGATTATAGAGCTCCGCTATAATCTTTGATCCAAAGCAAAGATCCTCAAGTATCTTGTAGCGGGAACAGACCCCTCCTTTGTGTAGTTTCCCTTGCATTGTATTGCTTTAACACACACTGCAAAAAAATAAATTTAACGTATATATATTTAATATATTTATATGAATGTGTGTCTGTGTGTGAGAGGCAAGTTAGAGATAATAGTTTATTCTCATGTATCAGAAGCTACTTTGATTTAAATAATCGCTATTAATTTATTTGTCTTGTAAGATGATATACATAAACCATAAAGGCAATTATATATATAATTATATAGTAATAATATATATATGCATATATATATTTACACACACATATATATACACATACATATATACACACACATATATACACATACATATACACATACATATCCACACATACAAATACACACATACATATGGATACATTTATATGCATACATACACACATATAAACATATATATACATACATATATACACACATATACATATACATGCATATATATACACATACATATATATTTATACATATGATTAACATGTAGAGGAACCAACGAGAGAGCAGGCTATTTTAGACTGGGTATTGAGTAATGAGGAAGGGTTAGTTAGCAATCTTGTTGTACTGCCCCCTTGGGCAAGAGTGACCATAATATGGTTGAGTTCTTCATTAGGCAGGCAGTGACTAGTGGGGTACCGCAAGGCTCAGTGCTGGGACCCCACCTATTTACAATATATATTAATGATCTGGATGAGGGAATTGAAGGCAATATCTCCAAGTTTGCGGATGACACTAAGCTGGGGGACAGTGTTAGCTGTGAGGAGGATGCTAGGAGACTGCAAGGTGACTTGGATAGGCTGGGTGAGTGGGCAAATGTTTGGCAGATGCAGTATAATGTGGATAAATGTGAGGTTATCCATTTTGGTGGCAAAAAAAGGAAAGCAGACTATTATCTAAATGGCGGCCGACTAGGAAAAGGGGAGATGCAGCGAGACCTGGGTGTCATGGTACACCAGTCATTGAAAGTAGGCATGCAGGTGCAGCAGGCAGTGAAGAAAGCGAATGGTATGTTAGCTTTCATAGCGAAAGGATTTGAGTATAGGAGCAGGGAGTTTCTACTGCAGTTGTACAGGGTCTTGGTGAGACCACACCTGGAGTATTGCGTACAGTTTTGGTCTCCAAATCTGAGGAAGGACATTATTGCCATAGAGGGAGTGCAGAGAAGGTTCACCAGACTGATTCCTGGGATGTCAGGACTGTCTTATGAAGAAAGACTGGATACACTTGGTTTATACTCTCTAGAATTTAGGAGATTGAGAGGGGATCTTATAGAAACTTACAAAATTCTTAAGGGTTTGGACAGACTAGATGCAGGAAGATTGCTCCCGATGTTGGGGAAGTCCAGGACAAGGGGTCACAGCTTAAGGATAAGGGGGAAATCCTTTAAAACCGAGATGAGAAGAACCTTTTTCACACAGAGAGTGGTGAATCTCTGGAACTCTCTGCCGCAGAGGGTAGTCGAGGCCAGTTCATTGGCTATATTTAAGAGGGAGTTAGATGTGGCCCTTGTGGCTAAGGGGATCAGAGGGTATGGAGAGAAGGCAGGTACGGGATACTGAGTTGGATGGTCAGCCATGATCATATTGAATGGCGGTGCAGGCTCGAAGGGACGAATGGCCTACTCCTGCACCTAATTTCTATGTTTCTATTATTTTCCAACGATCAATAGATTTACGATCAGTTCCTGTGGATTGGAGGATAGCTAATGCTATCCCACTTTTCAAGAAAGGAGCGAGAGAGAAAATGGGGAATTACAGACCAGTTAGCCTGACTTTGGTGGTGTGAAAGATGCTGGAGTCAATTATTAAAGATGTAATAATGGGGCATTTGGATAGCAGTAAAAGCATTAGTCCAAGTCAACATGGATTTATGATTTTACAATGCATTTAAGCCTCTCCCATTTTTATGAGATGAATTCCTGGAATATGCAGGAAGTTTATTGTAACCTAGTGCTACTTGCCTGAACAATGGATGATATATCACTTAAATGCAATTGTTTTCAGTTGTGTGGAGAGACCTGTATATTGAAAATGTGTTTTGCCTCTAATATGTCAATTTACCTTAAATGTAGAAGAGCTTATTAAAATCTTCTTACAAAGACAATTAAGTATTTTCTATCTATCCTCTTTTGGACCCAAGGCATAGCAGAGCTGCCAACTCTCACGAAGAGGTAAGGGAGGGAGAGATGGAAGGGTGGGAGAGAGGGAAGGGAAGGAGATCGCGAAGAGAGGGGGAGAGAGAGAGAGAGAGAGAGAGAGAGAGAGAGAGAGAGAGAGAGGGGAGCGAGAGATCGAGAGGGAGGGGCGGGGGAGAGAGAGAATTGAAAGAGAGGGAGAAGGGGGGAGAGAGGGAGAAGGGGGAGGGGGGAGAAGGGGAAAAGGGGGGGGGGGACAGGGAGAAGGGGGACAGGGACAAGGGGGAGAGGGAGAAGGGGGAGAGGGAGAAGAGGAAGCGGGAGAAGGGGGAGAGGGAGAAGAGGAAGCGGGAGAAGGGGGAGAGGGAGAAGGGGAGAGGGAGAGGGGGGAGGGGAGAAGAGGGAGCGGGGGAAGGGGGAGAGGGAGAGAGGGAGAAGGGGGAGAGGGAGAAGGGGGAGAGGGAGAGTGGAACGATAGCACATTATAACGCGCAGCCGTCCCATTACGACCAAAGATTATAGAGCAGAGCTCCACTAGTATCTTTGATTGCGGCCGCCGCCACCGAAACCCCCGACCCACCATTGCACCCAAAGATGATAGAGCAGAGTTATATAATATTTGATTGCACCCTTCTTCACGGCGGGCTTGTGATGTCTTGTATGTATGTGAGTGTTGTTTGCTATGTCCCTATGTTCGAGGAATATAATGGGTAACAGCCGCCCCTTCTCGGACTCGAAAAATCGCCTTGTCACTGGACCTGATGTGGCCGCGGGCGCTATTGTGCAGACTAATCCCTTACAAAACAAAACCAAAAAAACGTACAGAAGTGTTAAAATTGTCTTTATTATTGTGGTGAGTAAAGAACTATTAAAAATAAGTCTAAGAACTTTCTAATGTACCGACTAATGTTTCCCAATGGCCGTTGATGGGAGAACAGAAAATATCATTTTCACGACAGAATATCGACTGAAAATAATAAAAATATTTTCTCACCTTTCTTTTTTATTGGGGAACCTAAAGAATGACAGGTTGGGTCGTTTAGATTTACGATTAGAATACTTGATAGCGGAGCAGTGAGATGAAGATTTAGCTGAGGACGCCATTACAGCCCAATAAATGCTTAACAATATGGCGTCGACGGTCACACACGTCATACTACGCGTTTTTCGAGGAGTGGTCTATCTTGTCCCTCTACGATCTTTGGCCAGTCCTGCTGAGTTACTCCAGCATTTTGTGTCTACCTTTGATTTAAACCAGTATCTGCAGTTCTTTCCTACACATATTATCAGATCTGTTAGGAGTTATTAGTCTGCAAAAAAATACATCATTTTTCTGGAACTGCTGGTATCCTCAAATTATTATGCACCACTGCCAGACAAATTGGCTCGTAGTGTATCTAGAGAGGGTCTAATTGACAATAATATTGTGTAGGAAGGAACTGCAGATGCTGGTCTAGTAACTATTAAAACTGATCTTGGTGCATTTCGTTGTCTCTGTACTGTACACTGACAATGACAATTAAAATTGAATCTGCATCTGAATCTTGGATGTGGGTGTGTCTGTGTGGTTGTGGGTGTGTGTGTGTGTTCACCTGTGATTTACATCTCCTTGAAAACCCGATGCGCTAACGGTGAAATGTTTACACATTCCGGTAGAGATTTACCTCATGATCACAAAAATTGCCTCATCTGAAAAATTTGATTCATTGCTTCCCGAGTTTTTTTTACTAAAATTGTTCACCAATCTGAGATCTTTTTAAATCTAACGTGCTGAAGCGAGCTGCAGAGAGGGAGGTCTCCCCTTTAGAGACAGCGGTTGATTGGCCATTTTTTCCCCTCATTTCATAATCCTACTGTTCCGATTTTTCAAACTTTTTTAGCTTAAAAATAGGAACAAATATGATATAATCAGACTAGTTGGCAGGTATGTGTATGGTAAGATTTACCTGGATAGCATGCAAAAAAATATCATCACTGTATCTCGCTATAAGTGACAATAATTAGCCAATACCGATACAAAATAAATATTACACTATCTAAATAGTGAAGAGGTACGCTAACAATAACAACTTTTTTCAGTAGCATTGCTTTCATAAAGCCTTATCCTGAGAATAGAAGTACAGCACAGGAACAAGTCTTGGCGCACATTGTTTGTACGGAACATAATAAAGATAAACAAATCTCATCTGCCTATGTATCAGGAACGTGTCGTGAGTAATTACTCAGGGTAGGCAGTCAGTCGACCTTTAAAAATCTGCGCATGTGCAGAAAATCGGGAAAACCGCGCATGCGCAGAAATTCGGGAAAAACCACGCATGTGCAAATCGGTCCTGTTGGCAGTCAGTCCACTTTTTAAAAAATCTTAAAACCGCGCATGCGCAGATTGGTCTCCTTTCCTGTGGCCATGCACCGCAACTTGCGCGCAGTCCACAGTGCAACGGCAGAATTTCAGCTGCCTTCATTGCCCGTTGTATGTGATGGCTTGAAGCATCGTCCACGGCATGCGAGTTGGACATAGTTACATGTATTACACGTACTGCGGATGAAAGGCACGGGAGAATTATGCCTACCCAAGATCGATTTTTGAAAATAATAACCATTTAATGATAAATACTGAATTTAGTCATTTAATTGGAAATCTTTACTATGTATATTTAATAATTACCTTTTTATAATTTTAGACACGTAGGCACTGCCTACCTTGCCTACCCTGATGGGAGGAGACGGGACCCAACGGGTCCCACTTAGTCTAGTATGTGTTTTAAAACAACCTGCCCCGCACAACTCCTTTAAACTTTGCCCTTCTCACCTTAGAGCTATGCCCTCTCGCCTTCAACATTTCCATCGTGGTAAAAACAGTTCTGACTGTCTACCCTATCTTTGCCTCTCATCTTTTTATATAGATTTTTCCTGTTTGTTTTGTTTGTTCGTAGCTTTCTATTTATTATTTAAACTCGCTATTATATCTCAATTATGTTATCTGAAAATAGATGGTCAATTTGAGGTCTTGCTTTTCGAGCTGCAGATCCTGCTGTGTATTTTTCCAAATAACCTTTTAATGCCTGAAAACGTGTGATTAGTGGAAAAGTGTTGTTCGAGAGGATTAAATACTATCATGTGAGTGGAACCATATTGGATGTTGGCCAGAAGATTCAATTGCAGACCTCCATGTGATTCATAATGCTGGAGGTTTCTCGTTGTCACCAAGCTGCCAAGTACACTGTACCGAATGTCATCAATATTAATTCATGCAATCTTTCCATGTCTGTGTAATAGTGGTTTTATTGTTGGCTGGAAGTTGGTTGATTGCTGTTGTGTTGATCACTGGATGCAGTTTGTACCAGTGTTCAAAATCTCTTACAGGAACAAGACTTGACTACAACCAAAAACCCTTGCCAAGTACACATAAAAGTATACCCATGTAAGGTTTCTGAAAGTAAAACCTTCATTCCGTGCCTTCAGTTTTAAATTGTTTAGTGTTGTATATGGTAATGCTTTCACAACTTTAAACCATATTTGGAAGCATGATTTAGTGAGAATGCAGGACTGATTACTGCAGATTCCAATTGTTTTTTGTCCATCCATTCGAGCAACACCAATTAACCGTTCACAATTGGATTGAGTTAGTTGAGGATAATATTTTATGAATCTCCTTTCATAAACAGATAGAATAGAATGCTATTTATTGTCATTCAAACCTGGGTTTGAATGAAATATAATTTCTACAGTTTTTTACATTACAAAACAATCCAAGACCCACACTTAACACAGTTTACATAAACATCCATCACAGTGAGTCTCCAACATCTCCTCACTGTGATGGAAGGCAAAGTCTTTATGTCTTCCCTTTGTTCCTTCTCCCGTGGTCCAGCAGTCCAACTGCAGTGTCGAGGCGAACTGGGGCTCTGATGTTAAAGCCCCCGGCGGGCGATGGTAAGACCTGAGGCCGTTTAAGCCACGCCGGGCGATGTTAGGCCCCGGCTCCATGTCCTTCAAACCCGCGATTCCAGCGGGAGAAGTCGCCGTTGCGGAGCACGGAAAAGCGGTCTCCCACCAGGGACCTGCGAGCTCCCGATGTTCCCGTCCACCGGGTCTGCGGCCGGTGCCTCCGAACTCCAAAAGTCGGGTCGCAGCCGCGCGCCACCACAGCTCTTCCCCGCTCCGAAGTTGGCCAGGGTCCGATGTCAGTTCCACAGGGAAGAGATTTAAACGGTTTCCCCCGGAGGGTCGCTGCTGGCTCCACGCCCCCCCCAACGACATCCGAGACCCCAGGGAATAGTCCCCCCACCCCCCCCCCCCCCCCCCCCCCCCACCCCTCCACATATACACAGCTAAAAAAAACATAATAAAAACTAACTCAAGACATACATTTAACAAGACAAAAATTAAAAAAAGACAGACGACTGTAGTTGAGCCGCTGCCGTTAGGCGCCGCCACTCCCTCCTTGATATACTGGAAAATCCATTGTTGATGTTTTAGTTTCCTCGGGTGCAAGGAACACGCAATTATTTTAGCTTTCAGTCATGTCGACCTGAGAATATTGATGCTTGTGTCATCCTTAATTAATTATAGATAGACATCCTTAGTTTCTGAACTTTCAGAAATTCTAAGAAAAATCTGCTGGGAATTTGGTGTGGAAAAAGTTAGACGAGCAGAACCTATTTTGGGAACTGGATGGAGAGCATCAGGGAAATATTAATAAACTATCATTAGGTTGATAGTAGCAACTGAAAATAAATGGGATAGTCAGAGTCAGGCTCTTCATGGAAGAGACTGGATAAAGTTAAAAATACTGGCCCATGTGGGTTATAATCAACGTCCATCAGATAACACTGAGGAGGTCTTCATGGAAGAGGTAGTTCCTTCACGTATTAGACACATTATCGTGAGGGAAGGGTGGGGAGAAAAAGTAAGGCAGGCACTCAAATGTTGGAAGTACCTGTATGAAGTTATAAAACGTGGATAAAATTGGGCAAGGCCAAATGTAAAGTTACAAAAAAATGGGCACATCTCGAAAGTGCTGAGGCGAAGTGAAAAAGGAATTGAAAGCAAAAGAAGATATACAGCTCCAGTGACAATAAAGCATTCATAGGCACACAAATGGTGAAAGGAAGGGTGGAGCCCTTAGCAACCACAAATGAAACAGTGTTGCAGAAGAAGGGTACATGGCTGAGATATTACATTTATATTTCGGCAAAAGTAGATGAAAAGTCACAATACAGAAAAAAATTCTATAAACCAAATTGAGTGCCCCAATAAACCAAATTGCTCAATAATTGAGAAGTTACTGGATCAATATGAAATGCGGTTTGGGCCTCTCTGTGAATTAAGGAAAAAGAAAATGCCCTGGTCTCATTATTCTTGGGCAACTCGCAGCAGCAGCAGCAGCAGCAGCAGTGCAAATTGAGGCACCACATCTGGATAATTTGAACAGTAGTGTTGGACTAAGTATAAGCGAGTAGTAGGGATAGGGGCTCTATAATCATGATAGAGACTGGTGTTGCTTTGGTTGCAGCTGAGAGTCCGTAAAAACAATAGAATGTGGACCATCATCCTCGACTTTGAGGGATAGCCACGACAACGACAATTTGAGGACCATGATAAGGATAAATTTGGATCTTGGGAAAGGCACTGAATTAGGGAGGTGAAATTGGAGGCAAAAGGTAGGCATGCAGGTGCAGCAGGCAGTAAAGAAAGCGAATGGTATGTTGGCTTTCATAGCAAGAGGATTTGAGTATAGGAGCAGGGAGGTTCTACTGCAGTTGTACAGGGTCTTGGTGAGACCACACCTGGAGTATTGCGTGCAGTTTTGGTCTCCAAATCTGAGGAAGGACATTATTGCCATAGAGGGAGTGCAGAGAAGGTTCACCAGACTGATTCCTGGGATGTCAGGGCTGTCTTATGAAGAAAGACTGGATAGACTTGGTTTATACTCTCTAGAATTTAGGAGATTGAGAGGGGATCTTATAGAAACTTACAAAATTCTTAAGGGGTTGGAGAGGCTAGATGCAGGAAGATTGTTCCCGATGTTGGGGAAGTCCAGGACAAGGGGTCACAGCTTAAGGATAAGGGGCTGGAAATCCTTTAAAACCGAGATGAGAAGAACTTTTTTCACACAGAGAGTGGTGAATCTCTGGAACTCTCTGCCACAGAGGGTAGTTGAGGCCAGTTCATTGGCTATATTTAAGAGGGAGTTAGATGTGGCCCTTGTGGCCAAGAGGATCAGAGGGTATGGAGAAAAGGCAGGTACGGGATACTGAGTTGGATGATCAGCCATGATCATATTAAATGGCGGTGAAGGGCCGAATGGCCTACTCCTGCACCTAATTTCTATGTTTCTATGTTTCAAAACATCATTAGGCAAGAACTAGGGAGAGTGAATAGATAGTGATTATTATTGGGTAAATCCACATCTGCACGTTGCAGTCAGTTAAGAAACAGCTGATCAGAGTCTGTGCTCCAGTGAGAAGGAGGGAACAGGGATGCCAAGGTAAGAGAACCTTGGATGACAAAGGAGATTACAAATTTGGTCAAAGGAAAAGGGAACCTATATAAGGTTTAGGAAGATGAAATCAGATGGGTCCTTGAGAAATATAAACAAACTGGGAAATAATTCAAGCAGGGATTGAGGAGGATGAAAACGGGCCACTACATTTAATTGGCAAGTCAGATTAAAGAGAATCCCATGCCTTTTTATTCAAACTTTAAAAAGAGTGTGAGCAGGGACAGTCAGTCAAGGATGAAAGAGGATTTTAGTTTTGCTCTGTGTCAGAATATGTAGGCGAGGTCCTAAAGAAGTGCATTGTTTAAGAAGGGTGGTGGGGATAATCTGGGAAATTATAGGTTTGCTCGCCTCGTGAGTGGTAGGGAAGCCAGTGGAAAGGATTCGGAGGGAACCTAGTTTTCATGTTTGAAAGGGAATGAGACATAATTGGCTTAGTGCAGGGACTGCGCAGTGCAACTTGATGGCGTTTTTTGAGGTGGTGACAAACGTGATTAATGCATGTTGTCTACATTCACTTTAGTGAGGCATCTGACAATATTCCTCGTGATAGGCTGACTTTAAAAAACAAAGTTGCATGGGATCCACAGTGGCGTGGTAGCTTGGATTCAGTACGGACCTGCCCATAGAAGACAGAGTAGCAGGGAAGAGCTGCTGACTCAATAGTTCTGACTGGAAATCTGTGACCACTGATTTTCTGTGGGGTTGGTTGGCAACTTTACAGATAACACAAACATTGATAAGAGCTACAGACAGTGATGAAGGCTGTCGAGGGGTATAGAGATATATCACAGTTGTAGATATGGGTGGAGAAATGGCAGATGGAGTCTAATCTGGGCATGTGTGAGGTGTTGCACTTTGAGTGATTAAATGTAAGGAATCGTGTACAGTCAGTGGTAGGACCTTTAACTACATATATGTATAGAGGGATATTTTGGTCCTTCTGTTTCCACACTGTATCATCCTATGACTCTGACTCCATAGATCCCTGAAAGTAGCAACACAAGTAGATAGACTGATAAAGAAGGCATGTGGTATGCTAGCCTTCACTGATCAGGGCATTGAGTATAAGAGTCAGGAAGCCATGTTGTTATTTTCTAAAACTTTGCTTGGGTCTTGGTTTAGGTCAGAGGGAAAAGGGTTAAAGGAGTTTTTTTTTACATTGGGAATGGTAGTTGCTTGAAAACACGCTGCCAAGGGTTGTGGTGGAAGCAAATATGATAATGGAATTCAAGTGGCTTTCAGATAGGCTCACAAATAAATCGTTAATGGAGGTATATGAATCATGCACAGGCAGAAGGGATTAGAAGGGTCTCAACCCGAAACATCATCCATTCCTTCTCTCCAGAGATGCTGTCTGTCCTGCTCAGTTACTCCAGCCTTTTGTGTCTATCTTAGTTTAATTTGGCATTGTGTTCGGAACAGACATCGTAGGCCGTGGGGCCTGTTCCTGTGCTGTACTGTTCTCGTCCATATGTTCATTTCTCAATCTTTCAAGAATAAAGGGAGTTTCCAGAGGATTAGAAGTTGAAGCTTTTTATGGTTTTTTTTTTACTGTTGCTTAAGAGATTAAAGTTCAGAAGAACATGGTTTAATAAGTAACAGCAAACAGATTTGTGAATGGCAAATTAAGCAAACTCAATTTAAACAAACTCGATTCCTTCAAATCAATAAGGTTTCAATCATTATAATTAACAAAAGATGGTTGATAAAGTTGTTAGGAAATTGAAACCAATGAGAGTAAAAGGACATTGGCAGTTTGATTATAAAAGTTGGTTCGAGACAAAAACTGTATGATTGTGTTTTACAGCTGTTTCAAACTGAGGGAGGTATTCGGTGCTGATCTTCCCATGGGGTGCAGGCAGGCTATTCCTATCGTCTCTGTTTTTACAGCAGTTTTAACATGTACCTTTGTTTAAATTATCTATTTTCACTTGTACAAACTTCTGAATCAGAGGCTAGGAGTACAAGAGGAAGCTTTTATAAATCATTGGTGAATGTGACCTAGACATTTGGGTATGCTTCTGCATACTTCACAGTCTGAATGGGTACCAAGGCCGAAGAGAATGCAGAGGGAAAATGTAATAGAATGCAGTCAAGGGCAAGGGAAAAATTGAGTTATGTGGAGTGATTAGACAGCTTTGGAATATTACAGCTGAGAAGTTTAAGTTGGGGGTTTAATGGAGGCATTTGTAATTATGTAGTATTTTGATTGAATGGAGAGGGGAAAAATATTTTATGCTGGATAGTTAACCAAGGATTACAGATCATAGAAACATAGAAACATAGAAATTAGGTGCAGGAGTAGGCCATTCGGCCCTTCGAGCCTGCACCGCCATTCAATATGGCTGATCGTCCAACTCGGTATCCCGTACCTGCCTTCTCTCCATACCCCCTGATCCCCTTAGCCACAAGGGCCACATCCAACTCCCTCTTAAATATAGCCAATGAACTGGCCTCAACTACCCTCTGTGGCAGAGAGTTCCAGAGATTCACCACTCTCTGTGTGAAAAAAGTATCCAAGGTAAATGACAGGAATATAATTCATAATCGTGGATTAGTTCTCCATTCTGAACGTCTAACTGAGTTCACAAATTAGCTCACTCTTCGCAAGCGGTGCTGGCTCGAAGGGCCAAATGGCCTCCTTCTGCACCTATTTTCTATGTTTCTGCCTGTGATAGTTTTGTCTCAATAAAATGAATGGTCTGCTGAATATCTGGGGAGAATAGATTTCTCTTGATTGGTGATCATCCAAGTAAAAAGCTTGAGCTCAGGAATTTGTGAAAAATGCCCCCCCCCCCCCCCATGGGTTATTGACCCCCCCCCCCCCCCCCCACGGGTTATTTACTCACCCTCACCCCCCCCCCCCCCCACGGCTATTCAAACTCCCTCACCCCCCCCCCCCCGCCTCAAAAAGGCAGCCAACATCATCAAAGACCCACACCATCCTGGCCACGCATTCATTTCACCATTGCCATCGGGAAGAAGGTACAGGAACCTGAAAACTGTTAACGTCCAGTTTGAGGAACAGCTTCTTCCCTACAGCCAAGCAAGCAAGAATTTCAGATGTCAATAAAACACCCTTGACTTGACCTGTGCCCCCCACCCGCTGCCCCCTCACCTGCCCCCACACCCCTCTCCATACATTCCATGATTTTCCTTGTGGGGGTGATGGGCGTGATTGGCAGTGGGGGAGCACCTGTCTCCAGGGTGAGCGTTGAAGCTACACCCCACCCCCCTATATTGGGGGACGGGGCCCAATGGGTCCCACTTGGTCTAGTATATCTATCATATCATATGCTTTTAACTATAAAACTCTGATCTTGAATGTAGGAGAGTGTGTGTGTGTGTGTATTTATTTGTTTGTGTGTGATCATATCTACTCGAAGAAACGACGTGCTAACGGGATTTTTTTTTTACATATGCTGGTAGAGATTTATCCCGTTAAATCAAAAATTGCCTTATCTGAAAAATTTGTGCATTATTTCTCGAGTTATTTATGAAAATGTTCACAAATCTCAAATAACTTAGGAAATAAACAAGATTATGTCACAATGGATCTGACTGCCTGCCTCTGCTCGCGCTGTGAGGGATGTGACCTCTTTTATGTCTTCTGTACTTCTTGGAGAGGTGGATAGGTGGAGAGGAGGGCAGTGGTGGAGAGGAGGGAGGGTGGGGGAGTGAGATAGGGGGGAGGTGAGAATGCAGGGTGACCAAGTCACCCTGCATTCTCATGGCATCCTCCTCACAGTTCACAGGTCCCAGCCCTGAGCCTTGCGGTACCCCACTATTCACTGCCTGCCATTTTGAAAGGGACCCATTAATCCCTACTCTTTTTTTCTTGTCTGCCAACCAATTTTTTATCCATGTCATCACTCTACCCCCAATACCATGTGCCCTAATTTTTCCTACTAATCTCCTATATGGGACCTTATCAAATTCTTTGTCCAGGTACACTATATCCACTGGCTCTCCCTTGCCATTTTCCTAATTACATCCTCAAAAAAATCATGAAGATTAGTCAAGCATGATTTCCCCTTCGTAAATCCATGCTGACTTGGACGATCCTGTTACCACTATTCAAATCCAAGAAAACCACAAAGAAACCAAGTTGGGTCTTTCTTTCCTTTCCTTGAGAAATTCAATACATCCTGTCAGGTAATCAAATGTAGTTACTTTTACTACATTACAATTTTAACTCCTGATTCAACTTGTACCCTATATCTAGTTTACTGTTTGGGGTCCTGTAGATAAGTTCCATTCGAGTCTTTTTACCTTTACAATTCCTTAGTTCTATCCATACTGACTGGACATCTCCTGTTTCAATGTCACCCCTTGCAAGGGTCTGAATTTCATTCCTCACCAACAGAGCTACCGCACTCCCTCTGCCTACATGTCTGTCTTTTTGATAGGAGGTATACCCTTGAATATTCAGTTCCCAGCCCTGGCCCTCTTGCAGCCATGTCTCTGTAATTCCCACAACATCATACTTGCCAATTTCTAACTGAGCCTCAAGCTCGTCCACTTTATTTCTTATACTTAGCGCATTCATATACAACACTTTGACCTCCGTATTTACCTCCCCTCTCGCACCGCTTGCAATTGGTCCTGACCTTACTCTCTTATCCCTTCTTGAACTTTCCTTCCCATTAATTTGAGAGTCTTTTGTAACTTTGCCTGTGAAGATTGATATTGACTCAATCGCTGTTCAAGTTAATGACAGTATTTTTTGCATGCAGTGGAGAGGTTTCTTTAACGAGTTGTCAGAAAGATGAAGATAAAGTCACCTCCAGGAATAACCTTGGTGTGGCAGTCTAAATTTGGTGCTCAAATCTTTGAATGTCGCTTGAACTGACAGCCTTATGACTCTAGAGAATGCGAACTGTAGTCCAAAATGCTTCGGCAGTTATGGTTCATTTCAATAATTTAAAAGTTGAGCGTTCCGCTTCGTAATAAAATGGACAACGTCATCCAAGAATATATATTTTTAAACATATAATTTTATGTTAAAAATTCTTCTTTATGGTTCAACTTAGCTCTTAATTATTCTAGAATGTACATTATATTATAATTTTATACATTTTGTGAGTTAAAATTTGTGTATTTATGGACAGATGTCGTTTCGGATTGGGATCTTTTTTTCAGACTAATCAGTCAAGACCTTCCATCAGTTGGAATTTGTCTGAAGAATGCTCCCAACATGACTCTACCTTTTCCCTGTCCATTCTCTCCACAGATGCATCTGATCTGCTGTGTTCCTGCAGCATTTTGTGTTTTGCTCAAAATTCCAGCATTTAGTTTATTTGTCTCCGTTTGTATTCTTATGCTGGGTGCCGAAACACCTTTTCTTTAAACCCACGTGTAAATGCAAAGTGTATGCAGAAAATAGGAATAGAAAATGTTTTTTTTTAATTTAAGTTCTGACCTGGTCTCGAGAAGATGGGTTGGAAGAAGTCCTTGTTCAGTAAAACATGGTGGTGACAGTGAAGATCCACTGAATACGCATTAATTAGAACTGTTTCTATTCATTCGTATACAAATGAATTTTCTTCATGATGTTTTTTAGTCATGAGGTCTGACCTAGTTCTGAAGATTCTCTTGGCACACATGAAATAACAAATTTCTATCTCATCAGTTGGCGTGAAACAGTCCAACCAACCAATATTTTTGCATGCCTTTTATTAAAAATGTGTATGTTGATTCTGAAAATAGGGTTCTTTTTTTAAAAATGGACATGCATGAAAAGATGATCTTGCAATCGCCCCACAACCACACAATCCATGTAACCACTGAACATTCACCTTCTTCACTGTTTACTTATGTACATTGCATTTTCAGCGCAATGATCCAAGGCTTTTGCATCAGGCTGAAGTACAATAAATATTTGGAATCGGGAGTTAACAAGTTATGTTAAATTAAAAAGTTGGAAGGAAAGTTATGCTAAATTTGGTCGCCCAATTATAGGAAGGATGTCAACAAAATAGAGAGAGTACAGAGGAGATTTACTAGAATGTTGCCTGGGTTTCAACAACTAAGTTACAGAGATAGGTTGAATAAGTTAGGTCTTTATTCTCTGGAGCGCAGAAGGTTAAGGGGGGATTTGATAGAGGTCTTTAAAATGATGAGAGGGATAGACAGAGTTGATGTTGACAAGCTTTTCCCTTTGAGAATAGGGAAGATTCAAACAAGAGGACATGACTTCAGAATTAAAGGACAGAAGTTTAGGGGTAATATGAGGGGGGACTTCTTTACTCAGAGAGTGGTAGCGGTGTGGAATGAGCTTCCAGTGGAAGTGGTGGAGGCAGGTTCATTGGTATCATTTAAAAATAAATTGGATAAGCATATGGATGAGAAGGGAATGGAGGGTTATGGTATGAGTGCAGGCAGGTGGGACTATGGGAAAAAAAAGTTGTTCGGCAAGGACTTTTAGGGCCGAGATGGCCTGTTTCCGTGCTGTAATTGTTATATGGTTAAATTGTATTGCAATCTGGCTTGATCACACATGTAGTAACTTTCATTGCTGCGTTTTTTATAAAGTAAAGGTTTCAAAAAGTACAAAAAATGTGATTGCAGTGGATGACATCAGATATTTGAGATCATATCCATCATGAAAGCTTAATTAGTTTTGGATTCATTTATCTTACTGAGATGTCAGAGCTGTGACCCAGTAAAGTCTTTAAAATGATGAAATGTATATTTGATGGCGCTGACTAGAAAAATGTTCACTATTCTGGGAAAGAATAAAGTTAGATCGATGTAAAATGACCACCAGATAATCGCATAACAAAATCCCCTGAGAGTACTAAAAATGGATCATACTACCAGCTGAGGCAGAAAGCATATATTAAATCGGGTAAATTGGAAAACCAAATAAATGCCAGCATAGGTGAGATGGGCTAAGTTACTTTGTGCATGCTTTATATGCTTTCATATTATCTTTTTCTTTGATTACCTGACAGGATGTATTGAATTTCTCAAGGAAGGGAAAGAAAGACCCAACTTGGTTTCTTTGTGGTTTTCTTGGATCTGGTTAAGGGCAGTGGATGTCCCCTTTACCCTACCCCTCAGATTCAGATTCAGATTCAGATTCAATTTTAATTGTCATTGTCAGTGTACAGTACAGAGACAATGAAATGCATTAACAACGATTTCTTCCCTCTTCTTCTTCACCCGCAATGATCGCTGTCTGCCATCTGCCTCTCCCTTCTGGTGCCTAAATTTTTACCCATGTTTGACACATTACATTTATTTGCTGGTTGGGGCCTGACCCACTTTCACGAGTTATTCACAAATTCTCCTGAGTTTTCCCCTTGATTCAAGCTCACAGAATGTTCGTAACGAGTCCGTAGGAGGTTGTAGGAGTTTGTAGATATATTGGTAGCGGCTCGTTATGTCAGGCGAAGGTACTCGTGTCATCGGGTAAGTGGGGACGTTATTCCCAGCCCGATTAAAAAATGTCCACGAGTAAAAAAAATGGTCGGGATCAAAGAAATCGCAACTTTTTACTCGTAAGGAGGGCATCGAAATAGTCGTGGGAATTCGTAGACATACTCGTAGGAGTTCGTGAACAGTCGTAGGAGTTCGTAGATTACCACGATCTTGATTTATTTTAGGTCCTTTAAACCCGGCAGAGGTTTTGAATTAAGTCGTGAAAGTAGGACAGGCCCTTTAGGATTTGGGTATTGCATTATGAGAAATGGTTGAGGAGATGTAATAGACTGCTGGTTTTAGGCCATCCTTGTAAAATACATGTTAAAATTAGGGCAATGATATCAGCTCTAAGTCCCTCTGCTTGAGTGACATGTTTGCTTTATTGGACTTCATAATACATCATAATACTCTCAAGAACACGGTTATGATGGAAATAAAAACATAAGAAGCTGTAGAAGCTGAGGGCAGATGGCTTTGGTGGGGAGACAAAACGAGGTCAATTGCTAGTTTAAAAAAAAGGATCCCTCATTACAACACACACAACGTAACCTTGCCTGCACTTCAGAATGCAAGCCCCCTCCTTTTGGCGATGCGGATTCCACCAATATTTGCCTGGGTACCTTAGAAGCAAAAGGTTTCTATCTAAGCAAGATACTGAGCAGGAACAAGGAGACTGACTCCGTCAGGGATGTGAAATGTTGCGAGGCGGCAGGTGGATTCCAATGCTTGGGGGGGGGGGGGGGGTCTACAATGGACTGTCGGTGGTGGGGATGTTGGAGGAGGCAGTTTATGATAGGGAATTCAGATTTGGGGGCGAGTCATGGGGCATTGAAGAGAGTAGGGGCACTGTGTTTTATGTCAGGTGGGCATTGTCAAGAGATAAAACGGGGTTCATTTATTTTCAGGGTTCAGAACCAGGGGCCACAGTTTAAGAACAAGGAGTAAGCCATTTAGAACCGAGACGAGGAAACACATTTTCTCACAGAGAGTGGTGAGTCTGTGGAATTCTCTGCCTCAAGAGGGCGGTGGAGGCAGGTTCTCTGGATGTTTGCAAGAGAGAGATATTAATGGGGCTCTCAAAAATAGTTGAGTCGGGGCATATGGGGAGAAGGCAGGAATGGGGTACTGATTGGGGATGATCAGTCATGATCACGATGAATAGCGGTGCTGCCTTGAAGGGCCGAATGGCCTATACTCCTGCACCTATTGTCTATTAATTTTAAGATGTTTTTCCTATCACGTGATTGATATTGAAGCCCTCGATGACATTTCTCATCATTGTCCTTATTTGGGGCTGGGAGGTGGGTATCCGTCCCCATGAGTGCAACTGAGATTTCTTCAAGGTTTTCCCTGTCAATCACCTCCAGTAACAAACCTTATACACCAATTCCCTGTGCACCAATGATTTTTTTTTTTTAATTGCTTATTTATGGGATCTGGGCATTGCAGGCATGGACAAGTATTTGCTGTCCATTCTTAATTGCCTTTGAGAAGGTGGTAATGAGCTGCCACCTTTAATCACTTAAGTCTACCTGGTGGCAGTGCTTCCACAGTGCTGATGGGCAGGAAGTTTGAGAATTTAGACTTGACAACAATGAAGGAACGACTATTTCCAAGCTAGGATGGCATGTGACTTGCAGAGGAGCCTCCTGGTCATGAGGTTCTCTTGCTCCTGCTGCTGTTCTTTCTGGTATTAATATTCACTGGTGCGGGAGTTGCTTTTGGTGTGACATAAGTGAACAAATGCTGTGCTTTTTGTGGACGATACACCACTGTTATTGTATTCCACTGGTGGAACGAATAAACGTTTGAGGGAGTGCCTCTTGTAGAAGTCCCAGAAGCTATTGAAGGTGTACAATTATCTATCTATCTTCTATACCATTACTATTACTATAGTATAACTAAAACTCTCACCTTGACCACTGTGTTGTAATTATATTTGCGCAAAAACGATCCCCCATGGCGCTACGATTTTCCGCCACCTTACCATTCGGTGGTGCTGCCTTGCAGCTGTGGCTCGCCTGCAGTCCGTTTGTCTTTTCTGTTTTTTGTTTTCTTTTGTCCTGTTTATTTCGGTTTATTTAGTTGTGTATGTGTGGGGGATGAGTGGTATGTTGTTTTACTCTTCCTTTGGGGGAGGGGGGGGATGCGACCTTTCCCGCCGTATCCCCCCCGTCTCCGTGTCCGTCTGCGCTGAGGCTTATCGCGGAGCTGGCGGCCTCCAACTGCGACCGACCTCGAGGCGGCGGAGGCAGAACCAGGACATACCAACGCGAGGCTGGCCAACTTCGGGGCTGTGGTTGCGGTGTGACACAACTTCTGACCCGTCTTTGGAGGCTCGGCCGCGGACCAGTGGACGACATAATCGAGAGCTTGCAGGTCACAGGTTGGTGACCTGTATTTCCGGAGCTCCCGCAACTACAGCTGCATCCGCTGGACTGGAGGGCGGCAGCTTCGGCAGTATCGACCGCCCCGGGCCGCGGAGTTTGAACCGGCCCGTTTGCGGAGCACGGATTCTGCCACGGGACTTACTTACCATCACCCAGCGGGGTCACAATATCGGAGGCTTGGATTGCCTCAGCGCAGAGGGAGAGCAAGGAGGGAAGAGCCAATGACTTTGGGACTTCAAAGTGTTGAGTGTTTGTTATTTATTCTATGTTATGACTGCAGGCTAAACCATTTTGTTGCACTGAAAAGTGCAATGACAATAAATTAAATCCAATCCAACCCTCTGCTGCAAGTCAAATAACTTGTTCCGATCGGGGAAAATTTAGAAAAGTTATTGGTCTGTTATTCGCCAGGACGGGGGTGCCCCTTCCGGCACCAGCTATCAATCACCGGCCGAGAGAATAAAGCTGAAGGAGCGTAGTGGGCAAAGTGCGAGCGGGGTCTGTGTTCTGTGAGCGGGGGCTGTGCTCTGTTCTTCAGAGCTGCTAAGTAGTATGGATTTTCTGTATTTTGTACGGAAATGCGATAAGAATACGGATGTATGGATTTGCTTTCTAAAATACCGATTTTTAAAGTTTCATCTTGCTGCTTAAAAAATGCAAGGGTATAAAAAGTCATACTGTAACTCTAAAAGTTGTAGCCGATTAAATCTATTAGTATTTTAAATATTATACTGCAGATGTGTGGCAGATGCAGTATAATATAGATAAATGTGAGGTTATCCACTTTGGTGGCAAAAACAAGGGGGCAGATTATTATCTCAATGGGGTTAGGTAAGGGGGAGGTACAGCGAGACCTGGATGTCTTTGTACACTGGTCACTGAAAGTTGGCGTGCAGGTACAGCAGGCAGTGAAGAAAGCTAATGCAATGTTGGCCTTTTATACTGAGGATTTCAGCATAGGAGTAGAGATTCTTCTGTAGTTGTATAGGGCTCTGGTAAGACCACATCTGGAGTATTGTGCACAGTTTTGGTCTCCTAATTTGAGGAAGGATATCCTTGTGATTGAGGCAGTGCAGCGTAGGTTCGCAAGATTGGTCCCTGGGATGGCGGGACTGTCATATGAGGAAAGATTGAAAAGACTAGGCTTGTATTCACTGGAGTTTAGAAGGATGAGGGGGAATCTTATAGAAACTTAAAGGACTGGACAAGCTAGATGCAGGAAAAATGTTCCCAATGTTGGGCGACTCCAGAACCAGGGGGCCACAGTCTTAGAATAAAGGGGAGGTCATTTAAGACTGAGGTGAGAAAAAACTTTTTCACCCAGAGAGTTGTGAATTTGTGGAATTCCCTGCCACAGAGGGCAGTGGAGGCCAAATCACTGGATGGATTTAAGAGAGAGTTAGATAGAACTCTAGGGGCTTGTGGAATCAAGGGATATGAGGAGAAGGCAGGCACAGGTTATTGATTGGGGATGATCAGCCATGATCACAATGAATGGCGTTGATGGCTCGATGGGTCGAATTGCCTCCTCCTGCACCGATTTTCTATGTTTCTAAGATCTGGATAATTATTTTTGTAAACTTTGATCTGCCTGTCCCGCTACAGGTTTAAACTGCGCTGTCAGTTTAGCGCGTGGGAATTTAAACGAACATCACTTTGGGTCCCACTTTGACGACCTAATTCAAAACCTCAGTTGAGTTTGCCCTTGACTCGTACTCATAGCATGGTCGTCACAAGGTCGTAGGTGGGTCGTAGCAGGCCGTGATGCTAGTCGTAGGTACTCGTGTCATCAAGTAGGTCGGGCCGTTTTTCTAGCCTGATGAAAAATGTCCACAAGTAAAAAAGGTTGTGGATTAGGTCATGAAAGTGGGACAGGCCCTTAATGCCCAGTCACATAATCTCCAGTGTGTGCGGATTAAATGCTGGAACGTCATGCCCTGTCACTTTGAGGAGAAATAAATGAAGGGTATGACTCACAAGAAGCCTTTTCCCATGATCTGGCTACTGACTGCTTCCCAGAGGCAGATCTAGAATGACTGCCTGTGGTTCACAGGTGTATTAGATGTTGCAGTGGGAGGTGACGGTGCTCTTGAAGTTGAAACTCCGCAATAAGTGAACAACCATCAGGCTGAAGAAGGGTCTCGACCTGAAATGTCACCTATTCCTTTTCTCCAGCGATGCTGTCTGACCCATTGAGTTACTCCAGCTTTTCATGTCTATCCTTGGTATAAACCAGCATCTGCAGCTCCGTACACATCAGGCTATTAAACACTAAGAACTCCAATCTATGAACTGCCTGGGCTGCACAAGGGGTTTTGGGCTTTGTTTTTGCACTATATTGGAATTTTAAATTATTGAACTTTTCTTTGTTGCATTATCGAGGAATGTTACTAAATTTTGAGATTTTAAAAATCAAGCCTGTAATTTATCCCATCAGCAAAAATCATTAAAAAAGCATTTAATATTTACCTAATTCATTTTCATATCTTCAGTATTAAAAAAGTTATGGTCACTTTCATACTAGTAAATTAGCATCTCGTTCCCTATTGTTTTTCTATTGACAACTAAAAAGCTGTGATCGAGGAGGACAAGGGCCATTTTACACAGACATACATACAGATCAGTCATGGCTACTAACATGGCCGATCTGTATGTACTGTGAATGTTTTTAGTCAGATATTTAGCATGAATATTGTGATCATGGAAAGACAATTACACAATATGGATAAATGATCGTGTTGCAGATATCGGGGCCTAATTACCTTGTTTCGCATCATCAGATTTTGCAATTCATGAAACACCCAAAGTATGTACACCACTCACTTTGTTGTCGTCCCTTGAGAGGCTTGGCCTCTGCATCTGGTTGTAGGAATGAAATGTTGTTGGTGGGCTGAGGGTGGGGATTGTTGTCATAGGTACAAAAACAATTGTGTATGTGTGTGAGAGATCTTTTTGAATGAAAGGAACACTTGTCTTTGTCTAAGAACCTGGTGCAAAATTTTGAAATGTCGTCCATCGTGGCTTTAAGGTGCAGCTATTCTTACTGCTGGAGGACTGTAATTTCCATCTATTACATTCTTGACGGGTTTCCTTACCCATGGTGGACAGGATCACCCTTGTAGCCTCTACCTCATTCTCTCTCCCTTCCTGTTTGCTCTTCCTTGTTCATTGCAACTGTAGTGTGTTTTACTGGTGTCCGGTAGACAAGAGGATCGTGCTTTTAAAGAGCCAAGTTGGTTCTCTCATTTGGTGTGGAACAAACTGTTCACTGGTGAATTTAATGGTGCCTCAGCTAGTCAGGAACTGCACAGATCCCATTTTATCATATATTTTTCACCACTTTTACAATTTTATGTGGTGAAATCAATTGTGCTGTAGTGTGAAATTAAATTCACAATTAGTGTATTGTAAAAGGGTGAAATTATTTCTCTAGTCAACAGAGTTTTGATGAATGACTGACTTGAAGTGTTACTCTGTTAGTTGTTTAGGCTTGCTGTGTCTTTTCAAACTAAAATTCATCACACTTTCAATTTTGCACAATCCTAGCCTGATCAGTTCTAGTCGCTATACCCTAGTCGCAGCTTCCTCACATTAACTTTCAGGTTCACGATCCACCCTAACCACAACCCAGCGTTTCCTCTTTGAAGGAAATTACCCGAAATTCGGGAAATATGGTTGTCTTCGGGTAATTTTATGGAAATGAAATAATTTCGGGAAATTTCCCAACCTTCCCCAACTGCCCATGTGCGACTGCCCCCCCAACTGCGCACGCACGGGGAGATGCCAAAAGGTCCAATCAGGCCCGCCGGATGATTTGCGGAAGAAAAGTATGTACCTGGATATTTATGACCAATTGTGACATCAGCAGCGTCACAATTAAAAATGGCGCCAGTGACACGGAAGGGACGCCATCTCCCCACGCATGCGCAGTGGGCCCTGGTAATCGCGCGTGCGCAATTGGGGGCAGCAGTCACACATGCGCAGTTGAAGGTTTACTGAGCTGGAAAATACCATCAAATTCCAGATAATTTTGAATCCTATTTCAGGAAAAAAAAATTTTGAAATGTGGAAGCAGTGCCCCAACCCTATCTCAGTGTGCAAGTCAAATCTGTCCAGTTATGCCTCTGTCCCACTTAGGAAACCTGAACGGAAACCTCTGGAGACTTTGCGCCCCACCCAAGGTTTCTATGTGGTTCCCGGAGGTTGCAGGTGGTTGCCGGAGGTTGTAGGTAGTGGAAGCAGGTAGGGAGACTGACAAAAACCTCCGGGAACCGCACGGAAACCTTGGGTGGGGCGCAAAGTCTCCAGAGGTTTCCGTTCAGGTTTCCTAAGTGGGACAGGTTACTCCTCAATAGTACCCTTAATATAGGGAGGTTTCACGGCAATCGGGTCACGACCCATGACCCGTACTGTTGCTACGCAACTCCAAATGGATTACACGCCATGAACTGCAGGTGGGCACTTACCATTGTTTCCAGCGTAGCGGGCCCGTTAAAACCCGCTGAAATAATCTAGGTAATTTTTGCACTGTAAATAATTATGGAAATCGGGATAAGCGTGTTTGACATTTAGCCTACTTCAGAATTCCAAAAGTGAGGAGAAATGACGGCAGATAGAAGCGAGAGCTGAAGGGACAACAGACAGAGTGCTTGGCGTTTGCTCACTGCATTTCATCAACTAAGGCATTATTTGTGTTTTTTCTTGATTCCTTCGGCATCGAAAAAATTTCAGAAGTGATAAATCTGGCTGTAATTTTTTTAAATCGCCCATAGTTCCCGTGGGTTTTTACATACAAAATGAAAACGCATCTGAAAAAAAATTTACAGACAGATTTATCACTTCTGAGATTTTTTAGATACCAAAGGAATCAAGAAAAAACACAAATAATGCCTTACTTGATGAAATGCAGTGAGCAAACGCGATAATTCCCAATATTTTCAATTCCGATATCTGCACGGCAAATGTTTACCAAGCACTTTAGCTGCTGTTGTCCCTTCAGTTCTCGCTTCTCTATACCTTCATTTTGCTTCACGTTTGGAATTCTAAAGTTGGGTACATGTCTCTCACACTTACCCCTGACTCCCACAGTTTTTTTTCAGCGCAAAAATTCAACATTTTGACGGTTTTTAAACAGGTAGGAAAGTACGCATTTTTAGCATTAATAACATATACCGGAAGTGACGGATGTCCTCCAGATGGATTTAGCGGCTCCGTGCGTCAAGCCCTACGACCTAGTGACCTTTCGTGCAACCCCCCCTATATTGCACTTTATAGTGTTCTCACAATGAACTCAGATGCAAATTGAATGAGTTATGTGTTTCTAATCTAGGTAACTTTGGCAACCTTTTGTTTGACAAGAGTCGATCCACATATATCCACATGGTAATCATTCGGCACACCATGTCCATGGATGAGTGAGCACTCATCTTTATTAATCCTATTTTCCAGCATTTGCTTGGTAACCTTGCATATCAAGAGCTGGCCAAGGCACTTCTTTAATGCTGTGCATTGATGTTGATTTGGAATCATCAATATACCAGAGCCAGATCCACTTATCCTGCTCTCACTGTGCTAGGATAAAGAGATCTGATTTCTGTGAGGTTGTGCATTCTCTGCTGCTATTAGATTTTTTTCTGTACGCTAAGTACTTTTTGTTGCATCTGCAGGGAAAGTATTGTGTTTCAGCCACCACAAAAATGACTATAGTCTACGTCAATTAACATTTTGTAGTAATTGGAAACTTAATTTGGACGTAACGTGCCCTAATTGCACCTTGTCATTTATCGAGCTGCTCCACTTTTGGAAAATGTCCGACCTTCAACGGAATCCTTGCACGGTTCATGAATGCAACAAAAATGCATCTTTGTGAGCGCATCCATGGCAGCCTGTCTCCCAGCACGTAGCAGTTCCAGTCACAGCTCTGCTGCCCATTCATTTCGCCAAAACAAATAATAGGGGGAGGTGGGGAGAAGGAGGCAGGCAAGTAAATGTCAGATTCACTCTAAGCAGTATGTGGCTGGTTGATGAAACCCAAAGGTTTTTTTTTAGAATGTCTGTAAATATACAACTTGTTAGCTGCAAAGGTTCAATAGTTTGTTGGCTTTATTACTTGCAGAACCATTTGTAAATCATTGTTGAGACAAGTTTGGTAAGGGTTCCAGACAGTTAACTTAATTTCAGTCACAGTTGACATAATGACTACTTTTAATCCACAAACAGCATTTGGTTTGTGTTTGCAAATGTTACTTTTTGACTGCACTGAACACATTGCATTTATTTCAGAACAGACATCTTTTATTGCTGCAGGCAAGTTGAGGTTTCTCATGCTAGCAGCCCATTCATTCTCTTCCTCTCGGCTGATTTGTCTCGTGGCATTTCTGTTGTTTGAGCAACCGAGGACTCGGGCCTGCACAGTTCTACCCTTATTTCAGTTAAGAAACATTCTCCCACCCGGTGTTTTGCAGCTGTGTTTGTTGAGGTTTGCTCTTGCATGTTACATTGTGAGTGATTCATAATGGATCATAATAGATTTTTGGGAGCACTTATATCAAAACTCTATATTAATTTTAACAATTGTCCAAAGCAAAGTCAAAGCAGACACAACCATGTCAGTAATTTAAATTGTTAGGCACAATGCTTTTTCACAAGGGAAAGTTGAAGTTGTTGCTGCAGGGTTTTGTAAATTATAGCCAATCTACATCAATCAGAAGAGATTTGGGTAAAGGTTGTGCCTTGTTAATAGCAATAAGCTTGAGATTTTAACATGATCTAAACCTGCTCATAATGTCAATTTAAAAACAAAATTAATTATGAAATGTTTGTGTACCTTTGCAGGAGATGGGAACTACGGCGTTTACCAGTGATGTAGATGAAGACCAGTACGCTGGCTAGATTGATCCAAAGAGCATCATTGGAGCCATTGCAGTGCAAAAGGATTTGCACGCTCTTGCCAAGATGAAGAAAATAAGCCTTAAAACAATCAAAAAATCCTTCAACTTGAACAAAGGCAAAGAAGAAAATGAATTTGTGGTAATGCAGCAGCCATCGCTTGTTAATGATTTTGGGAAGGACGACTCTCTGTTTAGCTGTTATGGGAAGGATTTGGCTGGTAACGATCTAAACAAAACCGAGGAGGACGATAAAGGGCCAAAAAATAAAGCAAAGGGCGAAGGTTTGATGGGCACACTGAAAAGGAGGCTTTCTGCAAAGCAGAAACAGAAGTCGAAAGGGAGTTCACCATCTGTCAGCTTTGTGGAGGATGATCGATTTTCCTCTTCAACCCCAGCGAGCATTAATGATTTGAGAGCACAAAGACCCTTAAGGTCCACGTCACTTCGTGGCCACCATTACAGCCCTACCCCTTGGCCTTTGCGATCAACGAGTTCTGAAGAGACTTGCATTAAGATGGAGGGCAAGGTCAAAGCATTGGTCCACAATAATAGCCCAAACCAAGCGATAAGTGGAGTTCGTAAGGAGTTCCATGACATGCAAACAGATCACGTGTTTCACGAACAGAACAACACAATGAAAGAAATTGACTCCCAAAATGGCAACTCCCATCTGGATATTGATGAATCGTGCCATCTTCCTGTTGTAATTGGATTAATGCCTCAGAACTATATTCAGTACACAATGCCTTTAGATGAGGGAATGTATCCTATGGAAGGGTCATGTAGCTATTGTTTTGACAATCCATTGCCAATGGAAGTTGCTTCAGTGCCATCCCATGTATGCAGTAGCACACTACAGACAGATGATGGCCATATGGTTTCCGATTTAGTGGTTTCATCTGATATATTCTTGGACCCGCCTGTTAATGGTCTTTTGATTGGTACAACAGGCGTTATCTTGCAGAATTCAAGATCTAATCACGTTGATATTCCTCCACTGTCTCCACTCCTACCTCCAGGTTCCAATCAAATGCAGTTAACGTTTCCTGGGTTTGTCGGCACAGCAGCTCATGTAGCAGAAAGAGTTCGCCTTCATTTAAACTTTGATCCAAATTCTGCTCCCGGAGTGGGAAGAGTTTATGACTCTGTGCAAAGTAATGGCCCAATGGTGGTCACAAGTCTCACTGAAGAGCTGAAAAAGCTTGCAAGACAAGGATGGTACTGGGGCCCCATAACACGGTGGGAGGCAGAAGAGAAGCTTACCAATGTGCCTGATGGATCTTTTCTTGTGCGTGACAGTTCTGATGACCGATATCTTTTAAGCCTGAGTTTTCGTTCACAAGGCAAAACTCTTCACACTAGAATAGAACACTCGAATGGCAGGTTTAGTTTCTATGAACAGCCGGATGTGGAAGGACACACATCCATTGTAGAGCTGATTGAGCATTCAATTAAAGACTCTGAAAATGGAGCATTTTGCTATTCTAGGTCTCGCCTACCTGGCTCTGCAACCTATCCTGTAAGACTAACAAACCCAGTTTCTCGGTTCATGCAAGTTCGTTCACTACAGTATCTGTGCCGTTTTGTTATTCGCCAATACACTCGAATAGACTTGATTCAAAAATTGCCTCTGCCAAACAAAATGAAGGATTATTTGCAGGAGAAGCACTACTGAAAAGTTTTGAAGTCTTGCAGATTGCACTTTTGGAACTGGAATGCATTGGAATATTTAAAAAATATATAATTTATCGAAAATTAGCCGAAAAAGTTTCCTTGTTTATTTGGAGGTGTTCCTTTACTTTGTAATCACAGGCCTCTGTTCTTTAATCAATTCCACCAGTACCCCGTCTGCAGTCTGTTCTCCATGCACTCAGCCTATTTGTAAAGTAAAGAATTCACACAATATTTCATGTTGAGGTCTAACAATAGATTCTTAACCTATGAAAAAATTCTGAGGCTTGTTCATGCCCATTCTTTGTCCATTTTACACTATTAACTACAGGTTTCTATCCTTACCATCTGGATCTACAGCAGAGTCAGTGGAATAAACTCCCAGAAGCTGCCAGATAAACCAATGCTATGGTCAGTTCTAAGCATTTTGGCTTACACGCACTATTTTTAATTGAATTCCCAATTATTGGTAATGATATTGAAGATGTTGAAGGTTTGGCCAATAATTGTTTATACATTGAAATTAAATTAATACCACGGCATATTCTCGATATATTTCATTTAAAAAAAATCTGGTTCTGCCATAAAATCAGTGCTTCTATTCAGAGTTAACAGTGCTCAAAGTGACCTCCCAGGACAAATATACCTTGGGCAATTTATGTGCTTTTAAAATCAAGCAATGATTTGTTTTTCTTTAAAAACAAAAATGCTTAATGGAGACAACAACAACACAATGTGTTTAACGCAGCAAATAGATAGAGGGCTCATAGATCTGTGTACAATTTGCTGTTTATTTGTGTTGGCATATTTAGCCAAACAGCAGCTGACAGGCAGCCTGAAAGTTCACACCTTGTGCCACTCTCCCTGCACATACAATATACTCTGTTTCTCTTTCTTACAAACTTTCTCTGCAGACCTGCGCACAAGTCCAAAAATATTTTAAAACAATTCTTTTGATTGGACTTTTTGTTCTTCCTTAAAAATCTGTTGTTCTAAAGATACAATTTTATAAACTTTGTCCTTTTTACATTTGTTAACATTTTGTGTTTGATTTGAAAGGTTGTCATCAAATGCCTTTTTATCGTAGAGCACAATATAGAATTATCTTTGCACGCCCTGTTTTGCACATAAGATTCTTGTGCCAGTTTGTGCTTGTTATTCCAGGACCAATTTTGTAAAGGGCCATCATGCCAGTATTTTGATTTGTAGTCGAAATTCCAGTGGGACACCATATTGAAATCAGTAAATATTGATGTATTATTCCTGGTTTTAAAGGAAACCTTCAGCTTTATGTGCATCCTTCCGATTTTGTGCATTTTTTTTTTTGTTTAAAGTTGCAGGGCACCATTATTCATTTCTATGCAGTAATACAGAATAATTGTTGAATTCCTTTGTTTTCAGTTATATGAGTTGTTATTTTGAAATCATGCTTGAGGACATTGCAATTGTTCAATGTCTCTGTGCCCTTGTTACTGTCAGGCAAAGATTGATTAATCATGCCATGAGATAAATTGAATGTTTTTTTGTGTTTTTTAATGGGTTGGTATATTATTCCTGTAGTTCATCTGTATTTCAATAGACCGACTGACTGAAATTTGTTAATAATTTCTTTCCTTTATTTTCCTCCAATTGTTCAAGTACTTTGTGCACTTTTAGGTTGTGTTCAGTTTTGCATTTACCTGTATTGCCATATAGAAAACCTGTGTAGTGCACAGGCAAAATCGTCCCTATAAAATGATTTGTAATATGCCAGTTCTTAGTGTGCATTGTCATTCATCACTCAATGTAGCATATTGTTCCCATTTGTTTTTTCACTCAATGCTGTGAGTCACGCGAATGATAAACCATTTGTATATTCGGGGTTCACCAAATCTGAAACCACAAAGTTAAAGCCAATCAGTTGAAAATTATTATTTTATTTGCTTTCATTGGCTTATGGAATTGATTGTACGAAATCTTCAATGCTCAATACGTTCAGCTTCAAATGATGAATTTGGCAATTTTTTTTCCCTGCGGCTTCCCTATTCAGCCTTAAGGTGTAGTGTAGTGGCAAGTGTGCTAGAGTGCTCATTTGATGAGTTTGATTAGAAATCAGAAAAAACATGGTGCTGTTCCCCCACCCTCATGTGAGGCAAAAGCTATGATTCTGACTGAACCATAAATTCATCAGTTGTCCAATTTTCCAAAAATGTTGATGCTCTGGTGACTAATCGTGTACTCAGAACCACCCTATTAGATAGACAGATTGAAACATAGAAAATAGGTGCAGGAGTAGGCCATTCGGCCCTTCGAGCCTACACCGCCATTCAATATGATCATGGCTGATCATCCAACTCAGTATCCCGTACCTGCCTTCTCTCCATACCCCCTGATCCCTTTAGCCACAAGGGCCACATCTACCTCCCTCTTAAATATAGCCAATGAACTGGCCTCAACTACCTTCTGTGGCAGAGAATTCCAGAGATTCAAAATGTTTTTCTCAAGAATCCCCTTAAAACTGGGTTGGACTTCCCCCAACATTGTTATTCATAAGAATCCGAAGGGATTGTTATTCAAATGAGAAATTTTCTTTGCCAGACTGCCTCTCAATCTCTGGCATTGAATCATCAATTGGTGAATATTAGTGATCTGAGGAAAAACAGGAAGAGATGTCATCATCCCTGAAAGATGAGACTTGTTCTACACAAAGTGGGCTTATTGCAGATTTAGGAGAAATGTCATGGTAAAATAGTAGGATATAATCCTATTTTAATATTCTTCCCTCTCTGTGCATGTGAAAATCCCTTTTTCTTTGCATCGATACGATAGAACTTTATTTATCCCTGGAGGGAATGATGAAAAGGATTTTCACTTAGGCACAGAGAGGGAAGAATATTAAAATAGGATTACATCCTATTTTGCCATGACAATTCTCCTAAATCTGCAAAAAGCCACTGAAATAAATGAATAACTGATTAATATTTTATAAAGTGACCCAAGGATATAATTTTCCATCCACCTGTTTTTGGATAGCAAGAAAAAGTATCCACAGTAGATCATTTTTTCCACTCACAGCCCAATGTGTTTCAAATATTTCACAATCTTCTCTCTATTTAGCTTGGTGACATGGAAAAGGAAAAAAAAATATTCTGTTACCTGTAGTATCAGAGCAAAACAAAAGCGTACTGACACAGTAGCTGTAGGCAAGTCGGAAACCCCTCGTATGGCACAATCATATCCTCTGCACTCAGCTGTTGCAGTTCAGGGAGCAAAGATACTGATTTAAAACATTTACATAAGTTCCTGCACTGAAGATTCCTTCCAAATCATCTGCAAGTCAGTTTGTTATATACGATGACACCAAAAAGCTTCCAAAATCAGAAATATCTGATCTTCATATGTGTTCAAGAATGGATTTTAGATTGCTAATTATACTTTGGCAATGAATGTGTTATGTAATAGGGAGCCAGTGATTTAAAAAAAAAAAAAAAAAAAAAAAAAAAAAAAATGCTGATCCTCTATATATAGAAAAAAAGTTTGAACAATGCTTTCCCCCCCCCCCCTCCTTTTTAATACCTTTTAGCAAAATTAGAGTTCTAAGAATTTGGTTTAATTAGACAGCTATGGTCATTATCAAAAGGCGAAATCAGAAGATGGAAATCTGAAATCAAAACAGAAAATGTTGGAAACATTTAGCAAGTCGGATTGTGGAATGAAAACACAATCGGATCAAAGATCCCTCGTCAGGTTTTGATGAATTTGATTTTGATTTCTCTTTCCACAGATGTGTGTTTCCAATATTTCATGTTTTTATTCAGCTTGTTATTCTGGTGTTTTCCGGTCCAAAGAAGCTTTGCAAATTCCTTGGCACATGCTGCCTCTGTTAACTTCAACTACAACCATTTCTTCCACCTTCACCTGACTCCAGCTCTACCATTGATGACTTGTCATCTCTCATCTGTGCTCTCTGGAGCTCCCTCATCGCAGCACACTCCCTCTGTACCTTTTTTTCTTTGCTGCTTGCCTCCCATGGACCAATAATTGAGGTGAATAATTAAGACATGTTCATGTTTTCTGTAATCATAGCCCATTGATGTTTACAACTTGTAGCAGGAACAGAGCAGTTTGAGAGGACAGTTCATCACAAGTTTTTTTTTTACTGCTCAGCTGGCTGTGTTGACTCTGTAACTGCAAATGCTGCCAATACATTTACCATATATTTCTGGCAAATTCATTTCAATAAACAATTTGAACTGAACTGTTTCATTATAAAGAATACATTTATTTACATTTCCCTTCTTGGATTCATAGTTGGGCCAATTTCTTACAAAATGAGATTCAATTATTTCATATTTACGATAAGGATGATGTGATTATTTTGTTCCTTTGTTGTGTGGGGGTCAGAAGAGCTTTTGACTTCAACTTGTGTTGCACGTTTGTACATCGTTCAAAATTCAGTGCAATACATGGTAAACCTGATGACCTCTGCAAGGCACAAGATTTAAATTGGTGCAGTAATCAGAAGATGAGAAGAGACCAAGGTGTGGCACAATAAATAATAATAATTTCACTGCAACAAGAACCAGATGTGGAGATGGTCGAGTATGATTATGTTTCAGCTTGAAGTGATGCTTTTCATCACTCTTATTAACGGAATTCATTATCCAGATTTAAATAACGACAAAAAAAGTATATATGTTGATTGTGACAGGCTGCTTAGTTGGCAAGTGATCTAAACCCATCTGTAAGCAGTTGGAGGGAGGAAGTAGCTAAGTTCCCTGTACAAGTTTGACATAAAACATAGGATTTTCAGTTATTGGATTATATTAGTTCTTGGATAAACTCTTTGTGTAGTTTAAGTTAGATTTGAGATACTTGAAAATAGACCCATTGAGTTCCATGCCGACCATTGATCACCTGTTCACATTAGTTATGTGTTATACCACTTTCTCATTCACTCCACAAACAGTAGGGCCCGCTGCCCGGTAGTATTTGTGTTGCTTTTGAATGTTAGTTTTAAAAATGCCTCGGTCTTGATTTTTTAAAACAAAAGTACTGGAACTACTCATCAGGTTGGGTAGCATCGGTGGAGGCAGTAACTGCTAACTTTCAATTTATGAAAGTATTTAGAATTGTTTAAAATGAGTCCTCAAGCAAGTTAATATGTGACTGGATTTAACGCATGGCTATAATGACTTAATCACACTGCCAAGTGTATGTAACTATGCACTAATCCAACCAATCAACCCCTCCCTGCCGGTCCCCTCACTTCCCTCCAATTAACCCTGACATGGTTACTGCCTCCACAGATGCTACCCAACCTGGCACTATTTGTCCTGGGTTATCCTCATCCATTATCTCCCCTGTTTTTCTTTTTGATTTGTTTTTCCTTCATTTTCTTTATCTTTGCCCTCTTTATCTCTTGCCCTCTTACTTCCACCCCCCCCCCCCCCCCCCCCCCCCCCCCCCACCCCCCCCCCCCTCACTGCCACCCAGACTGAGTGAGGTAAATTGCACAATTCAGATTCAATATAATAGACAATAGGTGCAGGAGTAGGCCATTTGGCCCTTTGAGCCAGCACTGCCATTCAATGTGATCATGGCTGATCATCCCCAATCAGTACCCCGTTCCTGCCTTCTCCCCATATCCCCTGACTGCTATTTTTAAGAGCCCTATCTAGCTCTCTCTTGAAAGCAACCAGAGAACCTGCCTCCACTGCCCTCTGAGGCAGAGAATTCCACAGACTCACCACTCTCTGTGAGAAAAAGTGTTTCCTCATCTCTGTTCTAAATTACTTACTCCTTATTCTTAAATTGTAGCCCCTGGTTCTGGACTCCCCCAACATCGGGAACATGTTTCCAGCCTCTAGCATGTCCAAACCCTTAACAATCTTATATGTTCCAATGAGATATCCTCTCATCCTTCTAAACTCCAGAGTGTAAAAGCCCAGCTGCTCCATTCTCTCAGCATATGACAGTCCTGCCATCCCAGGAATTAACCTTGTAAACCTACGCTGCACTCTCTCAATAGCAAGAATGGCCTACCTCAAATTAGGGGACCAAAACTACACACAATACTCCAGGTGTGGTCTCACTAGGGCTCTGTACAACTGCAGAAGGACCTCTTTGCTCCTATATACAATTTCTCATGTTATATAAGCCAACATGCCATTTGTTTTCTTCACTGCCTGCTCTACCTGCATGCTTAGGACTGATGAACAAGGACCCCCAGATCCTGTTGTACTTTCCCTTTTCCCAACTTGACGCCATTTAGATAGTATTCTGCTCTCCTGTTTTTGCTCCCAAAGTGGATAACCTCACATTTATCCGCATTAAACTTCATCTGCCATGCATCTGCCCACTCCCCCAACCTGCCCAGGTCACCCTGCATTCTCATAGCATCCTCCTCACCGTTCACACTGCCACCCAGCTTTAATTCTTCTGCAAATTTGCTAATGTCACTTTGAATCCCTTCATCCAAATCATTGATGTATATTGTAAATAGCTGCGGTCTCAGCACCGAGCCGTGCGGTACCCCATTAGTCACTGCTTGCCACTCTGAAAGGGACCCGTTAATCCCTACTCTTTGTTTCCTGTCTGCCAACCACTTCTTTATCCTTTAACACTGCCATCCCCGCCAGCTTGATCACCAAACTCAGCGGACTTGGCATCTCCACCTCCCTCTGCAATTGGACACTGGATTTCCTCACCAACAGACCTCAGTCTGTTAGGGTCAACAACCTCACCTCCTCCACTATAACACTGACTTTTTCAATCTGTCACTAGTCAGGGTGTTGGCTCCACTTGCCTCAAGACCCACGTGCCACAGGGCTGTGTGCTCAGCCCTCTCCTCTACTCCCTCTTCACCCATGACTGCATCCCTAAGTATGGCTCCAACGCCATCATTAAATTTGCCGACGACACCACGGTGGTAGGGCTGATCAGCGACAACGATGAGTCAGCCTACAGGGAGAAGATCCAGCACCTGGCAGCCTGTTGTGCCAACAATAACCTTGTCCTCAACTCCAAGATGACGAAGGAAATTATTGTTGACTTCAGGCAGAACAGAGGGGGCAGACATACCCCCATCCATATAAACGGGACTGAGGTGGAGCGCGTCTCCAACTACAAATTCCTCGGGGTACACATCTCGGAGGGTCTGTCCTGGTCACTCAATACCACCAAGCTGATCAAAAAGGCACATCAGCGCCTTTACTTCCTGAGGAGGCTCAAGAAAGCTCACCTGTCACCCCCCCCCCCCCCCCAGGTCCTGACCAACTTTTACCTCTGTACCATCGAAAGCATCCTGACCATCTGCTTCACGGTATGGTACAGCAGTTGCACCGCAGTGGATAGGAAGGCACTACAACGGGTGGTGAAAACCGCTCAGCACATCATCGGTGCCCCGCTCCCTGCCATGGATGCCCTTCACCGAAAACGGTGTCTGTGATGGGCCGGGAAAATCATCAAGGACCCCTCTCACCCTAACCATGGACTGTTTGCCCTCCTCCCATTAGGGAGGCGGTACAGGAGCCTCAGGTCTCGATCTAGCAGGATGAGGAACAGCTTTTTCAACAACACACTTACATTGCTGAACTCGGAGTCCCGTCGCTAGATATCTTTGGTTTCTCCATCCACATTGTTAACCAGGACTCTTCTTACTCTAATGTACGCTTGTTCTGTATTTTCTTTAATTCCTATCTTGCACTATGACTATGACCAGACGCTAAACTGCATTTCGTTGTACCTATACTTGTATCTGTGCAATGACAATAAAGTTGAATTGAATTGAATAAGGGGTGGGAATTAATAAGCTTTGGCTTCTTCCTGCTCCTTTTCGGACACATACAATTTCATTTATTTATAGATATTGTTTATGACACTTTATAAATATTCTTGTTTTGTTTTATTGTATGCTGTTTCACACTTGCTTTTTATTCTTTTATTCTGTTCGAAATAAATAATAACATAAATAAATAAATAAGTAAATCTTCCCCACCACCGATGTCAGGCTAACTGGTCTATAATTCCCTGTTTTCTCTCTCCCACCTTTCTTAAAAAGTGGGATAACATTAGCTACTCTCCAATCCACATGAACTGATCCTGAGTCTATAGAACATTGGAAAATTATCACCAATGCATCCACGATTTCTAGAGCCACTTCCTTAAGTACCCTGGTATGCAGACCATCAGGCCCTGGAGATTTATCAGCCTTCAGTCCCATCAGTCTATCCAACACCATTTCCTGCCATCCCAGGAATTAACCTTGTGAACCTACACTACTCCCTCAATAGCAATAATGTCCTTCCTCAAAATTGCACACAATGCTACAGGTGCGGTCTCACCAGGCCTTGTACAACTGTAGTAGGACCTCCTTACTCCAAATCTCAAATACTCTCGCAATGAAGGCCAACATGCCATTAGCTTTATTCACTGCCTGCGACTGCCTGCATGCTTACTTTCAGTGAGTGATGTACAAGGGCACCCAGGTCTCGTTGCACCTCCCATTTTCCTAATCTGACACCATTCAGTTAATAATCTGCCTTCCTGTTCTTGCCACCAAAGTGGATAACCTCACATTTATCCACATTATACTGCATCTGCGCACTCACCCAACCTATCCACCCTGCAGCCTCATAGCATCCACGTCGTAGCTCACACTGCCACCCAGCTTTGCATCATCTGCAAACTTGGAGATGTCACATTTAATTCCCTCGTCTAAATCGTTAATATATATTGGAAATAACTGGGGTTCCAGTACCAAGCACTAGTCACTGCCTGCCATTCTGAAAATGACCCATAAATCCTACTCTTTGCTTCATATGGAGGAATGGAAAATGGAGGAGGACTGGCCAAATTGTGTGCCTTCCACCACAGTGATGAATGCTGTGGTGGATGTTTATGTTAAAATTTTAATGTGTTTTTGTGTGTGCTCTTTATCATTGTATCGCTGCTGACATATCATTTCACTTGCACTTTTTGTGCAATGTGACAAATAAACCGTTGTATTGTATTGTATTGTATATCTGCCAACCAGTTCTTTATCCATGTCAATACCCTACCCCCAATACCATGTACTCTAATTTTGCATACTAATCTCTTGTGTGGGACCTTGTCAAAGACTTTTCCTTCTTCAGACTGAGACCTTTCGTCAGACTGAGTCAGGGGAATGAAGGGAGAAGAGATATAGACGGTACTAAGGACAAATGAATGGAAGATATGCCTATATCTCCCGTTTCCCTTTCCCTTGACTGTCAGTCTGAAGAATGGTCTCATTTAACTATTCTGCCATTTCCTTGTTTCCATTATCAATTCACCTATCTCTAATTGTAAGGGACAAATACATTTGTCTTCACTAATCCTTTCCTTTTTATATATCAAAATAAGCTTTTACGGTCAGTTTTTATATTCCCCACAAGCTTTCTTTCGTGTCTCTCTCTCTCTCTCTCTCTCTCTCTCTCTCTCTCTCTCTCTCTCTCTCTCTCTCTCTCTCTCTCCCTCTCTCCCTCCCTCTCTCTCCCTCTCTCCCTCTCTCTCTCTCTCCTCTCTCTCTCTCCCTCTCTCTCCCTCTCTCTCCCTCGTCTCTCTCTCTCTCTCTCTCTCTCTCTCTCCCTCTCCCCTCTCTCTCTTCTCTCTCTCCCCCCTCCCCCTCCCCCTCCCCCTCCCCCCCCCCCTCCCCTCCCCCCTCCCCTCTCCCTCTCCCTCTCCCTCTCCCTTTGTCCTCTGTTGAGTTGTAAATTTCTCCCAGTCCTCCGATTTACTGGTTCCTCTGGCCAATTTATATGCCTCTTCCTTGGCTTTAAGATTATCCTTGATTTCCCTCGTTAGCCACGGTTGCGTTTATGTAATGATAATATGCTGGTCTAAGCAGATGCAAACACCATCTCTTGGCCTGATGTTATCTTCATCATCAAAATCACTTCAAGACACAACCCCAACCTAGGGAGAGGAAGATTGGAGGGCATATTTTCACTGCACTAGATACACTAGGCCAATAACCAGATAGATAGATAGATACATAGAAAATTGGTGCAGGAGTAGGCCATTCGGCCCTTCGAGCCTGCACCGCCATTCAATATGATCATGGCTGATCATCCAACTCAGTATCCCATACCTGCCTTCTCTCCATACACCCTGATCCCTTTAACCACAAGGGCCACATCTAACTCCCTCTTAAATATAGCCAATGAACTGGCCTCAACTACTCTCTGTGGCAGAGAGTTCCAGAGATTCACCACTCTCTGTGTGAAAAAAAAGTACTCCTCATCTTGGTCCTAAAAGATTTCCCCCTTATCCTTAAACTGTGACCCCTTGTTCTGGATAATAGTCTCACCAAGACCCTGCACAACTGCTAAAGAGGAGGGAGGGCATACAGGACTAAAGGGGGAAACCAGAAAGACAGGACTGTTAAAGGAGGCACACACAGAACTCCAAGGCTGGGAAAGGGACCGTGGAAGTACAAGGCTGCTGACTTGTGCCATGATGTGGCCTTTGCATCATTTGCTAACTCTGGCTCCACAGTTGAGAGATGCATGAATCCAGCTGGGATCCAGAGGCCTCCTCCTCATCAGAGAGCCCCAAAGCCCAGGTTGCTGACTGCAATGCACAGAGCAGTGGCCTGGCTCGCAGCACCAGCAGGAGCACCAGTCCCACCAGCAGGAGCACCAGTCCCACCAGCAGGAGCACCATCCCCCAACATGGCGGCAGGGCCACTGGAGAACAACTCCCAACATCTATCTATCACACGCGTAATCTAGTTGATGGTCGACCAATACCCGGGTGAAAAGATGGCTAGGGTGGTTACACAACGGGCTGGGGCGGTAACGTCCATGATCTTCTAACACCGACAGCGGATGGCGGCGGATTATGCCGGGCCCGGTCTCTCCTCCCGCTTACCTCGCTTAGATCTTTGGGGCATCTTCTATCCACCAATAGCTGCACTGAAACTGCCAGGCATTATTCTCCCATCTCTATGCTGAATAAATTTAATGCATTCTGGTGCAATTAATGGCGCCTATTGAAATTTGTGTCCTGACTTTATTTCCATTATGGGTGGGGTGGGCAATTATTGGTGCCTAGACTGCTGAGCAGAGATGACAAGTCTGTGACAAAAAGAGAGATCGTAAGTGTGTTTTTTCATGAACTGTTTCTATCTTGTAATTAAAAGGTCCATTAGATTAAGTCATCAGAACAAGATATAAAACAGCAACGTTATGCAGGTGAAGTGAATAGATATTCTTTAACAATGCTTGCAAACCTCAAACCTTTTACTCCATTCTTAAGATATGTTATTTTGGCTTCCAATATCTGGCTGGTTTCCCAGAACTGAATTGCTGAGTGATCCTAATAAGGGGCCATGTGCACTAACATAGTCCACATAAATAATTTAACATTTCTTCAGATCCAATCTGGCTTGTTACATATTTTTTAATGTATACTATTTGACAGAAGACATTAGTGTGAATAACTAATAATTCCTCATTTATTCTCGTGCCAAATCTTATTTACTTCAAATCCTCAGTGGAATGACCAAGTACCACTTCAACTTGCTTTCTCCAGTGGAACTGTGTCTGGGGATCATCTTCACAAAATGAGGTAGGAACCGATTCAGATGGGTAGGTTTCTGTGGAGGGAAGTACAAAAGCACCCCAGTATAAGCATGTGAAAGCACTACAGGGTGACCGTGGGTCCCTGGAGGGAGACCGCTTTTCAGGGCTCTCGCAACGGCGACTTCTCCCGCCCGAGTTGCGGGGTCGAAGAGCTCCTGGAGCGGGGCCTGACATCACCGCCCCGCGCGGCTTGTAATGGCCGCGGGACTCTGCGAGCGCACGCCGGGGGCTCTAACACCAAGACCCGGTGTGCGACCTCGCACCACCCGGCGTGGCTTTAATGGCCGCGGGACAATCGCCATCGCCAGCCGGGGGCTTTGACTTTGACTCTGACATCGGGGGGGGGGGAGTGCAGTGGAGAGATAAGTTTATTTGGCCTTCCATCACAGCGATGTGATGGATGTTTATGTAAATTATGTTGTGTCTTGGGTCTATTTGTTTGTAATGTATGGCTGCAGAAACGGCATTTCGTTTGGACCTCAAGGGGTCCAAATGACAATTAAATGTATCTTGATCTTGTATCTTGTATCTCTTGTTACAGAAATATTACTAACAGGAATAGATTGACACAATGCAGTATACTTATGGGCTTGTCCCACTTAGTCTGCGGCAGTCCGCTGAAAGATCACCTATCAAATTGCTTGCAGTCGCCTGAAAAACCGGCAGAGTGGAACACACACACACATACACACACACCCCCCCCCCCCCCCCCTCCAAAAAAAAAATTTGGCCGGTTATCCTTGGTTCTGAAAACCGCTGCTTAACTTTTTTCTCCCCAATGAGCCAATGAAATTCACCGGTCAGCACCGGCTACAACCTACAAGAACCTCCGAGAACCTTCGACCTCCTGGCTAGGACCTCCTGACGACCACCTACGACTCGAGAATTCTCGCTACTCTCCATGGCGGCTTCATTCTAGTCGTTGCTAATTTTTCAACATGTTGAAAAATTCACGCCGACCATAATGAGGCCGCGACTAGTTCCCAGAATGCGGGAACGCCTCACAACCATGATGGAGACTCCCCGGCAACCACCCGCGAACATGTGGCGACCGTGTGTCGTCTGCATGGTCTCCTGCAGTCGCCTAAAAAGTGGCCTAAGTGGCTCAGGTCCATTAAAGGTTTAGCAGCTGGTAAATCTCTTGAAAAAGAATTTGCAAGTGCAGAGCAGAAAAATGGGTCCACTAATGTTAAATGTCCACACGAGTGTGCCACTTTACTTCTTCCCTTCTGTGCATCCCTGATCGATCTTCCAGGCGATTGTTGAGCCCAAAGATCCTATAGCAGATAGGATACTTGGTTGAGCCCTTCATTTGATGGTGAGACCAAATCTGGAGTATGGTGTACAATTTTGGTCGCCCAATTATAGGAAGGATGTCAACAAAATAGAGAGAGTACAGAGGAGATTTACTAGAATGTTGCCTGGGTTTCAACAACTAAGTTACAGAGATAGGTTGAATAAGTTAGGTCTTTTTTCTCTGGAGCGCAGAAGGTTAAGGGGGGACCTGATGGAGGTCTTTAAAATGATGAGAGGGATAGACAGAGTTGATGTGGACAAGCTTTTCCCTTTGAGAATAGGGAAGATTCAAACAAGAGGACATGATTTCGGAATTAAGGGACAGAAGTTTAGGGGAATATGAGGGGGAACTTCTTTACTCAGAGAGTGGTAGCGGTATGGAATGAGCTTCCAGTGGAAGTGGTGGAGGCAGGTTCATTGGTATCATTTAAAAATAAATTGGATAGGCATATGGATGAGAAGGGAATGGAGGGTTATGGTATGAGTGCAGGCAGGTGGGACTAAGGGGAAAAAAAAATTTGTTCGGCACGGACTTGTAGGGCCGAGATGGCCTGTTTCCGTGCTGTAATTGTTATATGGTTATATGGTTATTTATCTTGTCAAGTATTGATTGTCCTGGAGATTTCTACTTGTCCCTGGATTAATTTATATAAGGTTTTTCCTATTGGCCTCTTATTTTTGTGCAGTGTTAGAGATGCACAAAGGTTGCATCATGTCTGAATTAGCATGCTGGATTGGTCAATCGGGTTTTCTTTATTTTAAGAACATGAGTCATATGGTCACTCGAGTCAGAAGAAAGGAACAAGGAGGAGGAGCCCGAAGGCTGGGGGATGGGAGGAGACAGCAGGGGGACTGAGGAAGGGGAGGAGACAGCAAGGATTAACAAAATTGGGAGAATTCAATGTTCATGCCCCCAGGATGCAGACTCCCCAAACGGAATATGAGGTGCTGTTCCTCCAATTTCCGGTGTTGCTCGCTCTGGCCATGGAGGAGACCCAGGACAGAGAGGTCGGAGACGGAGTGGGAGGGGGAGTTGAAGTGCTGAGCCACCGGGAGGTCAGGTTGGTTATTGCGGACCGAGCGGAGGTGTTCGGCGAAACGATCGCCCAACCTCCGCTTGGTCTCACCGCTATAGATCTGCTGACATCTAGAGCAGCGGACGCAATAGATGAGGTTGGAAGAGATGCAGGTAAACCTCTGCCGCACCTGGAACGATTGCTTGGGTCCTTGAATGGAGTCGAGGGGGGAGGTAAAGGGACAAGTGTTGCATCTCTTGCGGCTGCAAGGGAAAGTACCCGGGGAGGGGGTGGTACCGAGAGGGAAGGGAAGAATTGACAAGGGAGTTATGGAGGGAGCGGTCTTTGCGGAAGGCAGATATGGGGGGAGATGGGAAGATGTGGCGAGTGGTGGGGTCACGTTGGAGGTGGCGAAACTGACGGAGGATTACTTTTGTATGTGATGGCTGGTGGGGTGAAAGGTGAGGACTAAGGGGACTCTGCCCTAGTTGCGAGTGGGGGGATGGGGAGTGGGAGCAGTGTTGTGGGGTATCGAAGAGACCCTGGTGCGAGCCTCATTTATGGTGGAGGAGGGGAACCCCCGTTCCCTGAATAATGAGGACATTTCAGATGACCTGGTGTGGAACGCCTCATCCGTGGAGCAGATGCGGCGTAGACGGAGGAATTGGGAGTAGGGAATGGAGTCCTTACAGGAGCAGGGTGGGAGGAAGTGTAGTCCAGATAGCCATGGGAGTCAGTAGGTTTATAGTGTATGTCGGTCAGAAGTCTATCATCTGCAATGGAGATAGTGAGGTCAAGGAATGGTAGCCCTCCGGTTCTTCCTCGACCAGAGAAGCAACCTATACCCACGACTGACACTCTCCTCCGCCTAGCGGAGCTGGTCCTTACCCTCAATAACATCACGTTTGACTCCTCCCATTTCCTCCAAATACAAGGCGTAGCTATGGGCACACGCATGGGCCCCAGCTAGCCTGCCTCTTTGTCGGTTACGTCGAGCAATCCTTGTTCAATACGTACCAGGGCCCCATCCCCGACTGGTTCTGCAGAGAGTAGTGCGTTCGGCCGAACACACTATGGGAACTTCACTCGCCCCCCTGCAGGAACTATACATCAGGAGGTGCAACTCCAGAGCCAATAAAATCATGGGAGACCCCTTCCACCCCTGCAACGGACTATTCCAGATGCTATGGTCAGGCAAACGCCTCCGTTGCCATGCGGTGAGAACGGAGAGGTTGCGAAGAAGCTTCTTCCCAGAGGCCATTAGGACTGTAAACTCCTATCTCACCAGGGACTAACCTTTTACTGTACCACTCTACTGCTTTTGTTTTAAATTGCTGTTTTTTTCCCTTTTTCCTTCCGCCCACAATATTTAATATGAAAAAGAACATGTGATTCTGTTCCATTCTGTTTGTGGTTTGTTTGGATGTTTGGATGTTTGTTTGTCTTTTTGCACAAAGTCCGCGAGCATTGCCACTTTTCATTTCACTGCACATCTCGTATGTGTAGGGGACGAATAAACTTGACTTGTCTAGACTTGACTTAACCTTCCTGTTCGTCGCTGTGTCTGTATCACCTTGACATTGAACCATGTGAATTTCAGACGGCGCTCCCCCGCTTTCCCTGGCCCCCATCTTTGCGATGTGTGTGTTTCACTCTTCCAGTTTCACCTTCCGGTTTTTCAGCAAATGCCGCGAGGTTGACACTCGTCGGCAGTATGCTTAAAAATAGCGTAAGTGAGACGGGCACTTTAGCCCTCATCCCGTGTAGGAGTTTTCTACCTTTTTGAGGTAATCTCTTATTTTTCTAATTTTCCAGTGAAAGTGATCTAGTGACTAGTCATATAACCATATAACCATATAACAATTACAGCACGGAAACAGGCCATCTCGGCCCTACAAGTCCGTGCCGAACAAATTTTTTTTCCCCTTAGTCCCACCTGCCTGCACTCATACCATAACCCTCCATTCCCTTCTCATCCATATGCCTATCCAATTTATTTTTAAATGATACCAATGAACCTGCCTCCACCACTTCCACTGGAAGCTCATTCCACATCGCTACCACTCTCTGAGTAAAGAAGTTCCCCCTCATATTACCCCTAAACTTCTGTCCCTTAATTCTGAAGTCATGTCCTCTTGTTTGAATCTTCCCTATTCTCAAAGGGAAAAGCTTGTCCACATCAACTCTGTCTATCCCTCTCATCATTTTAAAGACCTCTATCAAGTCGAATTGTTATATGGTTATGTCCCCCCTTAACCTTCTGCGCTCCAGAGAATAAAGACCTAATTAGTCTTAATCTCTGTCAATCTGTCAAATTACACCTGGTTAGGTGTGGCCTCAATCTGGCAATGGAGGAGGCCCAAGACAAAAAGGTCGGCATGGGAACGGGAAGGGAGATTAAAATGGATAACAGCCGGGAAAACGTAGGGCTTGGTGGACTGAGTGTAAGTGTTCGGCAAAATGATTGGCGAGTCTACGCTTGGTCTCACCACTGATATACTGGAAGTGACATTGGGAACCAAAGAGATGTAAAACTTGTCCTTGTGCTTCCTCGCTCACCTCCATCCTAGGACCCCAGCAGTTATTCCAGGTGAGACAGGTTCATGTCCACCTCGTCTAACCTCATCTACTGCATCCTGAGTTGCCAATTTGATCTTCAAAGTAACACGAAACATCGCATATCCATGTTCTCCTAAGATGCTACATGCCCTGCTGAGGTGCTCCAGCTTCTGCAGTTCCTTGTCTACATTCCACAACCCAGTAGTCAATCCGGTTGTTGGAGAGAATTGTGTATGTGACCCGAATCGGGCAGCGCACAAAGACCATGTTGTAGAGCTGTGGTTTCTCGAACAAGTCATGTTATTCAAGGCCTTAAGGGCCTGTCCCACACGCCGGCATCATTGACTGATGTATCAGGTCACCGAAAAAGTCGCGGCGTGGTGACATATGGACGCACGGTGTTTCCTCAAGTGCAACACGTTTTGTTTGTTGCAGCTGGATTTTGAAATTTTCAAACTCTTTTGGCGACCCTGATATGACGCGGGCAGTCGCCGAAAAAATCGCCGAGTGCCAGGCCCTTTAACAATATATACTGGGATAAGCTTGGGGAGAATCCAAAATGTTTCCAAGATTCACAGCACCCACTGCCTCTAGTATTGTGTTTCAATGGTTCCAGGCAGATTTTTTACAGTTTTTAAATAATACATGTTATCATAGTTTCTTTGTGGTCCTTAATCTTTGTTTTCTCTGTCACCTTCAACTTTCTGTATCATATTAACTAATTAAAAACCCACTGTCTGACAAATGGGTGACAGAGCATCTTATCTCACCATTAGTTTTATTGTCCTTGGCCTGGTTCTCAACATTTTATGTTTATCTCTACTCGAACTGGCTGCACCTTGTGGTCTAAACACCTCCTAAACCTATCTATTGCCTCACCTTGCAAGACTTTCAAGAGTCGTACTGCGTGCAAACATGCCCTTCAGCCCAACTAGCACACACCAGCCAATATGCCCCATCTACATCTACATCTACATCTGAAGAAGGGTTTCGGCCCGAAACGTTGCCTATTTCCTTCGCTCCATAGATGCTGCTGCACCCGCTGAGTTTCTCCAGCTTTTTTGTGTGCCCCATCTACACTCGTCTCACTGGTCCACTCATGACCCATAACCCTCTAAACCAATCCCATCCATGTACTTGTCCAAATGTCTCTTGAATGTACCTGTCTCAATTATCTCCATTGGCAGCTCGTTCCATACACCCTTGGGTTCCTATTAAATCTTTCCCCCCCCCTCACCCCACCTTAAACTTACATCCTCTTATTCTTAATTCCTTTGCTCTGGGCAAAAGAGACTGCATTTACCTTCACTATGTCGGCCTCTTTTCCATTCGTGCTTTCCCAGTATGTACACTCTTGGGTTAATTACAGTACAAAATTGCCCAATATATTTAACATTTCCAGAATTCCCTACATCATTGGTAAATCTGCATTTAATTGACCTCAAGACTAATGTTTTCTTCTTCCGGTACTCAAATCTGAACTGTACACAGTATCCCAATGAAATTATCATCAAAACCCCGCATAGATGTGGCTATGTTTTGTACTTTAGGCCAGCAAACTATTTGCTCTGCTAATTACTTCCACATTGCCTTTCTGTATCTCATGGTCTGGAACAAGAAATCCTTCCATGTACCAACTAGTTTCTCACTGTTGCATCTTGTTCTTCTCTACTTCCCACCAGAATGCATAACCTCATGTTTTCAAATATTCTATTCCATCTACAACCTTCTTGTCCGATCCATTAACCATCTGTCTCATTGCGTGGACTCTTCATAGTTGACTTTTCTAACCATTTCCATATCATCTGCACATTTGCATTCATCATATTCTGACATTTTGTTGATAACGAAGTAATGATATCTGTAGCACTTGCTACTATGAGTTTGTCCAAAATGTGGAAATTGACATTTAATATTTCACGTTGTTTGCTGTCCTTAACCCAATCTCTATTCATATTCTTATGTTGCCAACAACTCCACAAAATATCTTACATTATCATTTCTATAATTAATTTGTGTTCTGAATTAATAAAGGATTTTTGACAGGGTCTGCTAGGTGAATTATTTAACATGACGATACTAGTTTATCAATAAGATGTGTTTTTCTTTTGTGCAGCAATTCCTTATTTTTCCCGCACTTGTGTAAAAGTTACCAAATTCATAAGTCAAATCCCAACGTGACTCAGTGGTGGAGTAGTGATTGTATTGCTGCATGCTGCTTGGATTTGACTCCATAGAGCTTTAAAAGTATTATGTATAAATATAGGAAAATGAAAGACAAGCAAAGGACTGCAGATCCATCTAAACTGCCCCTTATAATTGCTTAATACATTATTCATTCCCAGGAAGCCATCTGAGAAAAGTGAAAGCACAGATGTTTGAAATGAACAGGTCAGATTTATTCTGAAGGCAACTTCCTCAGAAAAAGGTGATCCCTACCCTACTCAAAAGATGCTCCAATTCTTGTAAAAGAATACAGTGAATTAACGTACACCATGCAGCAAGCTGGTAACTTGCTTCAATGGTCCAGCGAAATAATATCACCGTTTATGGCAATAGTGATTACATTAATGAGGGTTAAGCATAAAGATTTAGTTTGGAGATACAGCGCGGAAACTGGCCATTAGACCTACCGAGTCCGCACCGACCATCGTTCCCCACACACTAACACTGTCCTTACACACACGAGTGTGGGAGGAAACTGAAGATCTCTGAGAAAACCCACCCCGGTCACGGGGAGAACGTACAAACTCCAGACAGACAGCACTCGTAGTCAGATTCAAACCCTGGTCTCAAGAGCTGGAAGGCAGCAACTCTACCGCTGCGCCACTAGGCTCCCCCAGGGTTGACAAGGGCAAGGCTGCATACATTGCTATTTGGACTTATGCAGGGGCTTTGATAAGATTCCACGTGGTAGGCTGCTCCGGCATCATGTAGGATGCAAGAAGAACTAGCTAACTGGATGCAGAATTGGCTTCATGGAAGGAAGCAGAGGGTGATGATTGTGGAAGGCTGTTTTTTTTCAGACTGGAGATGTGTGGCTAATGGTGTGCCTGGGGCATTGGTGTTGGACCCGTAACTACTTGTGGTTTACATCAATGATTTGAATGAGAATGTACACAGCAGAGAGCCAGAAAGGGATACAGCATGGAAACAGACCTTTCGGCCCAACTTGCGCATGCATACCCACCAAGATGCCCAAACCACGCTGGTCTCACTTTCCCAAGTTTGACCAATATCCCTCTAAACCTTTCCTATCCATCTACCTGACCAAATGTCTTTTAAATGTTATTATATTGTTATTGGTCGCCTAATTATAGGAAGGATGTCAACAAAATAGAGAGAGTACAGAGGAGATTTACTAGAATGTTGCCTGGGTTTCAGCAACTAAGTTACAGAGAAAGGTTGAACAAGTTAGGGCTTTATTCTTTGGAGCGCAGAAGGTTAAAGGGGGGACGATAGAGGTTTTAAAAATGATGAGAGGGATCGAAAGAGTTGAAGTGGAAAAGCTTTTCCCACTGAGAGTAGGGAAGATTCAAACAAGGGGACATGACATGAGAATTAAGGGACTGAAGTTTAGGGGTAACATGAGGGGGAACTTCTTTACTCAGAGAGTGGTGGCTGTGTGGAATGAGCTTCCAGTGAAGGTGGTGGAGGCAGGTTCGTTTTTATCATTTAAAAATAAATTGGATAGTTATATGGACGAGAAGGGAATGGAAGGTTATGGTCTGAGCGCAGGTATATGGGACTAGGGGAGATTATGTGTTCGGCACGGACTAGAAGGGTCGAGATGGCCTGTTTCCGTGCTGTAATTGTTATATGGTTATATGGTTATCGAATCTGAATCAACCAGCTGGTAACTCGTTCCATAAACCGACAATTTTTCAAGTGAGGAAGAGATTTACACTCTCTTTCTCCGAACAGGTCTACTACCATTAGGTGCTCTCAATGTGAGAGATGTTTTCAATGTGACAACTTAGATAAACAGGAGGTACACCAAATTGCTGGAGAAACTCAGCGGGTGCAGCAGCATCTATGGAGCGAAGAAAATAGGCGACGTTTCGGGCCGAAACCCTTCTTCAGCTAAACAGGATACTGTTTTGTGGGCACCCATGTTCTTTGACCATCTTGAGTTTCCAGTCGAATGTCACTTCAACTCCCCTTCCCACTCCCACACTGACTTGCCTGTCATCGGTCTTCTCTACTGTTACAATGAGACCAAACAGACACTAGAGGAACATCTCATGTTCTGCTTGTGCAACCTACAACTCAATGGTACGAACATTGAATTTCCAGTTAAGGTAACCCACCCTCCCCCCGTTTCTTTCCCGCTCCAACAGTCCACCCTCCCCCCGTTTCTTTCCCGCTCCAACAGTCCACCCATGGCCTCCCTCCCTTTGTTCACCTTTTCAATCCTTGCCTCACCCCCCCCCAACCCTTGCTACCAAGGTGTGTTAACCTTCACTACCTGATTTTCATCTGCTCATCATCTACATACCTATTCCACCTACATTTCTGCTCCCATGGTTCACCTTTCTTATCCCCTCCCCTACTTGGTTGTATCTGCCTCCCTTTCCTGGTTCTACCTATCACATTCCAATCTCTGCCTCAACATTCCCCCATCCGTCCCCGCTACATGGCTCTAAATACCCCTCACCCTCACTCCCATTCTCCTGGTTCCATCGGTAGACAAAAGTGCTGGAGAAACTCAGCGGGTGCGGCAGCATCTTTGGAGCGACGGAAATAGGCAACGTTTCGTGCCAAACACTTCTTCAGACCCTTCTTGGAATTAATGTAATCACTGTTGCCATAAACCCTTCTTCAGAAATAGTTTCGGCCCGAAACGTTGCCTATTTCCTTCGCTCCATAGATGCTGCCACACCCGCTGAGTTTCTCCAGCAATTTTGTCCTCCTTTGATTCTACAGCATCCGCAGTTCCTCTTGAACACTCCTGGTTCCACCTGTCATCTACCAGCATTGTTTCACCCTTCCCTTTCACCTCTTTACACTCCCGAATTTTCCTCTTCACCCACTCCTGCTGCAAGGCTTTAATTTTAAATATGGACCATTCCTTTCTCAACACTGCGTTCCTCCATATTCTGGTATCAATAGTCTCTTGTTACACTTCTTGGAAAAGTCAGTGTCAGCTTCAGTCAATGACTGGAAGGTTAGGTTAATTATTGTCACGTATACCTTGGTTCAGTGAAAAGCTTTGTTTTGCTTGCGATTCAATCAAATCGGATAATACCTTGTATAAATGCAACCAAGCCAAATCCATGGATGTGGAATAGAGAGAAGGAAAGATGCAGAATAGAAAGATAGCAAATTGGTGCAGGAGTTCAGGTACAGGTGCCCTTCAAGCCAGCGCACCCATTCAATATGATCATGGCTGATCATCCAAAATCAGTACCCCATTCCTGCTTCCTCACCATATACCTCTATTCCATTAGCCCAAAGAGCTATAACTAACTCTCTCTCGAAAACATCCAGTGAATTGGCCTCCACTGATTTCTGTGGCAGAATTCCACAGATTCACAACTCTCTGGGTGAATGCTAGATTTACAGGTTGAGAAGATATTTAAAAGAGTAGGGGGTTGGTGATAGATTCTGCTCTGGGACCAACAAACAAAGAGTCACCATGCTTTGGCACCATCATTCTTTCCCATTTACCAAGTTGGGATTGAATTGGTGATTTAGGAATGTACTTTGTGACATAGACTGAAAGCAGCAGCTTTGGACTTACCCATATTTAAATTGAGGAAATGTGTGGTCTTGTAGCAATGAATGTTATACATGAATATGAAAACTCAAAAGTGGCGAAGAGGTCAATAGTTGTAAGAAGATCATAATATGGTGGAGTTGGGTATTGTCAGGTTTGCTTGTGAAAGGATGCATTTACAAGAGATGTCAAATGGAGAGAACTGGCGGACTGTGGTGGTAAATATTTGAATGGGAAATTCACTGGAGCTTCCAGATGATCAGGAATAGAGAGTAGACACACAATGCTGGAGTAACTCAGGGGGACAGGCACATCTCTGGTGAGAAGGAATGGGTGGTATTTGGGACCCTTTTTGAGTGATTTTAATAGTGGAGAGAAAGCTGGAAAAGAAGTGAGGGTGGGGCAAAGTGAGGGGGATATCATTAGCAGATGAGGGGATGAAGATGAAGAGGAGACTAAAGGGTATCAGATAAAGAGAGAAGCGGAGTGAAATAAAGAGCCAGAGAGAGGAATACAGGTGGAAGGGGATGTGAGGAAAGAGGGCCAGGACAGTGGGAGAAGTGGATGTGGGACACAGGAAAGAGGTGAAGGGGGAATGTTACTTAAATGTTTAGAATCCCATGTTCATACTGTTGGGTTTTCACATGTCCTCCCTCTGGCAATGGAGGAAGCCCTGCACAAAGGTGGAAATGGGAATGGGAAAGGGAGTTAAATGATTAGCAACCGAGAAATCTAGAAAGTCTTGGTGGACCAAGCACAAGCGTTCAGTGAAATGTTCGCCTTATCTATGGTTGGTTGTGCCAATATAAAGGAGGCCACATCGGGGGCACGGAGTGCAGTCAAAGTAGGTAGAGAGGTAGACATGACCCTCCATCTCACATAGAAGGGGTGCTGGGGTCCCTCGATGGATGTGAGCAGGGTGGTGTAGAGACTGGTCTTACATCTCCTGTGGTTTCAGGGGATAATACAGTACCTGGGAAGGGGGCAGTTTGGGCTTTAAGGAATGAGTGAACCACAGATTTGCAAAGGGAGCCGTCTCTGCGGAAAGCCGTAAGGGGTGAGGATGGGTAGATGCAATTGGTGGTGGGATCATGTAGAATTAGTGAACATGGTTAAAAAGGATACAAACAAAATAAATAGGTGGAATAGGATGATTTGGTGAAGTATCTAGAAAACTGCAGGTAAGTGTAGGAGGATGAGGATTGGTTCAGCACATTCATGGCCACAAACTATAACATGTTTCACTTGGAAAAGGGATATTTTAATTGTAAAGGCAAAGACCTCATTGAAGAGCACAAATGCAGGGTCACTGAAGCAGCTAATATGGGTTTTGGAAGCAACAATACATTCAATACTTTTGAAGAGATTGGAGTTTGTCCTTGGCATTAGAAAAGCATATTAGATAACCTGAGCATGAAATACACAATCTCAATGTAATGTCTTTCAATCTATAATCCAAATGGAGCCAGCTCAATAACCTGGCTCTCAACACCAGCAAAACCAAGGAACTGATTGTGGACTTCGGAAGGGGTAGGATGGGGACCCACAGTCCCGTTTATATCAACGGGTCAATGGTTGAAAGGGTCAAGAGCTTCAAATTCCTGGGCGTGCATATTTCCGAAGATCTCTCCTGGTCCGAGAACACTGATGCAATTATTAAGAAAGCACATCAACACCTCTACTTCCTGAAAAGATTACGGAGAATGTGTATGTCAAGGAGGACTCTCTCGAACTTCTACAGGTGCACAGTAGAGAGCATGCTGACCGGTTGCATCGTGGCTTGGTTCGGCAACCTGAGCGTCCAGGAGCGGAAAAGGCTGCAAAAAGTTGTAAACACTGCCCAGTCCATCATCGGCTCTGACCTCCCTACCCTTGAGGGGACCTATCGCAGTCGCTGCCTCAAAAAGGTTGCCAACATCATCAAGGACCCACAACATCCTGGCCACTCACTCATCTCTCCGCTGCCATCAGGTAGAAGGTACAGGAGCCTGAAATCTGCAACATCCAGGTTCAGAAACAGCTACTTCCCCACAGCCATCAGACTATTAAACACAACTTCAAACAAAATATGAATTATAACAGCCTATTGTACTTTATCTGTTTATTTATGTGTGTGTATATATATTCTATGTATATGGACACAATTATCTGAACTGTATTTATGCCGACAATATTCTGTTGTGCTGCAGCAAGCAAGAATTTCATTGTCCTATCTGGAACACATGACAATAAACTCTCTTGACTTGTCTTGACTTGAGCTTCCAATTCGAGGGGCTGGTATTCCTTAAAGTTATTTCATTGAAATAGTGGCCCACATAAACATAAAGTTTTAACTAATCACCTTGTTCACGTGTGAAGATACTCCACAGATGCACTTTAACAACATTTATACTTTGGTCTTTGTAAACTTTTAGTCTGAAAACAGATAGAGAATTAAGCCCGTGTCCCACTTTCCCGAGTTACTCACGAATTCTCCCGAGTCTTCCCCTTGATTCAAACTCGGAGATGCCAGCAGTAGGTACTCGGGGCTATTTTATTTAACGTGGACATTTTTCAACATGCTGAAAAAACGTCCCAACTTACCTGATGCCCCGTGTACCTACGGCTGGCATTACGAGCCGCTACGAAATATCTACAGACTATTACGTAAGGCTGCTGGCCCTGACGGCATCCCCGGGCGCGTGCTCAGGGCCTGTGCTGCGCAGCTGACAGACGTCTGGACTGACATCTTCAACCTGTCACTTGCCCAAGCAGTTGTCCCCACTTGCCTTAAAACCACCTCCATCATGCCAGTGCCAAAACACTCCACTGCGGCAAGCCTCAGCGACTTCCGCCCAGTTGCACTTACCCCCATCATCACCAAGTGATTCGAGAGGCTGGTCCTGGCACACCTCAAAAGCTGCCTACCCCCCCACACTGGATCCCTATCAGTTTGCCTACCGCAAGAACAGGAGTACGGAGGATGCCATCTCAACGGCACTTCACTCCGCCCTCTCCCACCTCAACAACAGAGACACTTACGTAAGAATGCTGTTCATCGATTACAGCTCAGCATTCAACACCATTATACCATCAAAACTGATCACCAAACTCGGTAACCTGGGCATCGACCCCTCCCTCTGCAACTGGATACTGGACTTTCTAACCAACAGACCCCAGTCTGTGAGGTTAGACAAGCACACCTCTTCAACCCTCACCGGCGTTCCACAGGGTTGTGTTCTGAGCCCCCTCTACTACTCCCTCTTCACCTATGACCGCACACCTGTACATGGTACTAACACCATCATCAAGTATGCAGATGATACAACGGTGATTGGCCTCATCAGCAACAACGATGAGCTGGCCTACAGGGAGGAGGTCCAGCACTTAGCAGCATGGTGCGCTGACAACAACCTGGCCCTTAACTCCAAGAAGACCAAGGAGCTCATTGTAGACTTCAGGATGTCCAGAGGCGGCACGCACACCCCCATCCACATTAACGGGACGGAGGTGGAACGTGTTTCTAGCTTCAGGTTCCTGGGAGTCAACATCTCCGATGACCTCTCTTGGACCCACAATACCTCTACTCTGATCAAGGAGGCTCATCAGCGTCTCTTCTTCCTGAGGAGACTGAAGAAGGTCCATCTGTCTCCTCAGATCCTGGTGAACTTCTACCGCTGCACCATCGAGAGCATCCTTACCAACTGCATCACAGTATGGTATGGCAACTGCTCTGTCTCCGACCGGAAGGCATTGCAGAGGGTGGTGAAAATTGCCCAACGCATCACCAGTTCCTCGCTCCCCTCCAATGAGTCTGTCCAAAGCAAGCGCTGTCTGCGGAGGGCGCTCAGCATCGCCAAGGACTGCTCTCACCCCAACCATGGACTGTTTACCCTCCTACCATCCGGGAGGCGCTACAGGTCTCTCCGTTGCCGAACCAGCAGGTCCAGGAACAGCTTCATCCCGGCGGCTGTCACTCTACTCAACAACGTACCTCGGTGACTGCCAATCACCACCCCCCCCCCCTGGCCACTTATTATTATTTATTCAAATCATTTGCTATGTCGCTCTTCCAGGGAGATGCTAAATGCATTTCGTTGTCTCTGTACTGTACACTGACAATGACAATTAAAATTTAATCTGAATCTGATTCTGAATCTGACTATTACGGACTCGCTACGGACATTCCCCGAGTTTGAATAGAGGGGAAAACTCGGGAGAATTTGTAATTAACTCGGGAAAGTTGGACAGGGGCTTTAAAGTGTCATCATATTAGTTTAGGTTTCAATTCTGTTGCTACAATGGAAATGCACCATTGACCAATTAACCTTAAATACGTTACATTTGATTGTATTTGAATGGCTTTTATAGGAGCGCTGAGTACAAACTTGAGTTTGATTCTTCAAGTTCAAGTTTACATTTATTTGTCACATGTACCAACAGGTACAGTGAGACGTGAGTTGCCATACAGCCATACAAATAAAAGCACATCACACGATAGAGTTTAACACAAACATCCCCACACAATGGAACCAACGTTTCCCACTGTGAGGGAAGGCAATAACGTTCAGTCATCCTCGTCTTTGTTCACTCGTGGTTGGGGCCTTTGAACCCTCCGCAGTCACTGCTACGGTGGCCCGATGTTCAGGCCCTCTTGCCGGATGATGGAGCTCCGGGGTCGGAAGAGCACTCTCAGCGGCTTGGTTCTCAAGCTTAAACTGTGTGTCACTAATCCCAAATCTATTGTATCAAACCAGAATTATTCAATCTAAGTTTCATTTAGAGACACAGCATGGAAACAGACCTTTCAGCCCATTGAGTCTACTAGGACTATCGACCACTCTTTCACAGTAGTTCTATGATAGCCCACTTTCTCATCCATCCTACATTGAAACATATAAGATTGTTAAGGGCTTGGACGCCAGGGGCAGGAAACATGTTCCCGATGTTGGGGGAGTCCAGAACCAGGGGTGTCAGTTTAAGAATAAGGAGTAAGCCAATTAGAACGGAGACGAGGAAACACTTTTTTTCCCACAGAGAGTGGCGAGTCTGTGGAATTCTCTGCCTCAGAGGGCGGTGGAGGCAGGTTCTCTGGATGCTTTCAAGAGAGAGCTAGAAAGGGCTCTTAAAAATAGCATAGTCAGGGGATATGGGGAGAAGGCAGGAACGGGGTACTGGTTGGGGATGATCAGCCAAGGTCACATTGAATGGCAGTGCTGGCTCGAAGGGCCGAATGGCCTGCTCCTGCACCTATTGTCTATTGTCTATTGTCTACATATTGGGACAATTTGCAGAGGCCAATTAACCAATAGACCTGCACAACTTTGGGAGGTGGATGGAAACTGGAGCACGTCGAATAAACCCTGATGGTCACGGGAAGAATGTACACACTCGACATGTGGTGTGGACAGTACTTGAGGATCCTGGGTCACTGGTGCTCATCCAGCTGCATATTGTGTCCTGTTTAATCATTTATTTATCCCCGTTGCAAAGATATTTAACACAGTTTGTCAAAGCGATTCAGATTGAATTGGATTTGCCTCTTTCCGCGCATGCTAGCTGACGGGTTGAGTGTTTCCAGCACTGGCATAAAATATATTTTGTAACCGTTTCAAAGAAGAGCAGGGAAGCTATCCTCAGTGTTGTATGTAACATTTGTCCAATTAGCATTATTTATAAACAGATTAACTTGTCATGGTCACATTGCTGATTGGAGAAGCTTGCTGTTTGCAAATTAGCTGCAGTGTTACTAACTTCAAAAAATAATGAATTGGCTGCAAACCATTTTTGGCATATCCTGAGGCTGTGAAAGCTACTCTGTAAGAGCAATTCCTTCTTCCTATTTCATTAACTGAATACAACTTTGTGATGAATGCCTGAGGTCTGAATATGCTTGTATCCATGTATGAATGTATTGTATTGTATTGTATTGTATTGTATTGTATTCAAATTTATTGACATTGTCTCAATTTGAGACAACAAAATGAATTTCCCTTACAGGCAGTATCAAAAAAAAATCACAATCAAATAAATAAATAAATAATAAATAAATAATGAAACATATTAAAAATAAAATTGAAATTGAATTAAAAAAAAAACAAACACAAACACAGGAAGTCCACGACACAACATAACATAAATGCCACAAGGTGAGGATGGCACCATAGTCCAGCCAGCCTCCCCTCCGTGTTGATGAATGAGGTGCTGACCATAACACACGTTACATGTAAGGAAACAACTGGAAGGTGTAGTTATCAACCTTGCTTCTGAATAAATTCTAATAGTTGCTGAACAAATGGTGGATTCAGATACTTTTCCTGCAGTTTTCAATGAAAACAGAAGAAGCTTGCATGTATGTTGTATCATTTACACCTCCACCCGTGTTGTAAACCAATGAAAAGGAGTTTTCTGTTTCTAAAGAAGAACAGAATGAATATAGAATAGGAGGACATTTGGGGAAAGTACAACTTTCATTTCAAAATCTGGATTAAGAAAGTAATGGGGGCTTATTCTATCTTGGAAACATTTGTGCAATTGCCATCATGGTTTTAGTGAAAACTGAATAGCTCTGACCCATTTATCAAAGAGCGGTTGGTGTTGTCTTCTGTTCACTCAGAAAGATGCGGGTGCAGTCAGAAATCAGGATATACCATCAAAAAGGCCAAAAGGGACTTCTGCTCCAAATTGGAGGATGAGACAGATGTTCGGCAGCTGTGGCAGGGCCTGAATGCAATCACCTCCAACAAGGCGAAGAAACCAGGAGGCAGCTCGAATGTCGGCGAAACATCACTCCCTGACGAGCTCAATGCGTTTTACGCACGCTTTGATAGGGAGAATACTGATGTGCCTTCCCGATCCCCCATTCGCTGTGATGGCATTTCAGTCTCAGTCACAGAGGCCGACGTCAGGAAATCCTTCAGAGGGGTGAACCCCCGAAAAGCACCTGGACCTGATGGTATACCCGGTCATGTTCTAAAAACCTGTGCGGACCAACTGGCTGGAGTTTTTACGGACATTTTCAACCTCTCACTTCTGAGGTCTGAGGTCCCTACCTGCTTTAAAAGGGCATCAATTATACCAGTGCCCAAGAAGAGCAAGGTGACGTGCCTCAATGACTATCGACCAGTGGCACTAACGCCGGTGGTGATGAAGTGCTTTGAGAGGTTGATCATGGAGCAAATCAACTCCTACCTCGACAAAAACCTGGACCCACTGCAGTTCGCTTACCGCCACACAGATCAATGGTGGATGCGATCTCGCTGGCCCTCCACTCCGCTCTGGACCATTTGGACAACAAAAACTCATATGTCAGGCTGTTATTCATTGATTGCAGCTCGGCATTTAACACAATCATCCCCTCCAAGCTGGTTACCAAACTCGCAGAACTGGGTCTCTGCGCATCCCTCTGCAATTGGATCCTCGACTTCCTCATTCACAGACCACAGTCTGTTCGTATTGGTGGAAATGTGTCAGCCTCGATAACAATCAGCACGGGAGCACCTCAAGGCTGCGTGCTCAGCCCCCTGCTGTACTCACTCTATACCCATGACTGCGTAGCCGGTCATAGTGCAAACTCCATCATCAAGTTCGCTGATGACACCACTATTGTGGGGCGTATCACTGATGTGGATGAGTCAGAGTACAGAAGAGAGATCGAGCAACTGTCAATATGGTGCCAGCACAATAACCTGGCCCTCAACACCAGCAAAACCAAGGAACTGATTGTGGACTTTGGAAGGTAGTAGGAGGGTGACCCACAGCCCCATTTATATCAACAGGTCGATGGTTGAAAGGATCAAGAGTTGTCAGCAGCGGTACAATAATAAAGAACACACAACCACAATAAAAATGTAACACAAACATCCACCACAGCATTCATCACTGTGGTGGAAGGCACAGAACTTGGCCAGTCCTCCTCCATTTTCCCCCGTGGTCGGGACCTCCACCCTCCGCAGCCGTTGCTGCGGGCGTCCAGATGGTAAGGGACAAAGTCAAAGTCAAGGTAAGTCCAGGATCGGCTCTTCCCCACTGGAGACCGCGGCTTCAGGATGGTGTAGGCCGCAGGCCGGCGGACAAAGATTTAAGGTTCCCGCCGCGCCGCAGCCAGAAGCACCGCAGACCACAGGGCCGGTGGTCGAAGCTCCCCTCCAGGGGTGATGGTAAGTCCACGCCGGGCCCACGGTAGAAGTTGGCCGCGGGCCGGCAGTGATGGCTTCTTCTTCCCCCGGGTCCCCCACGAGGGATCCCGGGCTGTAGGACGCCGCGCCAGCTGGGGCTGTGCAGACCACGGCTTCAGGCTGCCGGCTGCCGCGGGCCAGCGAAACGGAGCGCTCCCCTCCAGCGAGCCCCAGCGAGGGCTCACCCGCTCCATTCCGAGAGTCCACGCTGCGCCCGCCGCTGAAGCCCCGGGCGCGTCTCCGGGAAAGGCCGTGCCGATCCTCGCTGTTATGCCACGGGGGAGGCGACCTGGAAAAAGTCGCCTCTCCGTGGAGTAGGCGGCCAAAATGGTTTCCCTCTTACCCCCCCCCACACCACCCCCCACACAAAGCACACCGAGAAACATCAAAAACATACTTTAAAACATACTAAAAAAATAAAAAAAGGTGAAAAGGCTGCAGCTCCCCCTACTTTATCACAGTCGCTGCCTCAAAAAGGCTGGCTGTATCATCAAAGACCCACACCATCCTGGCCACACACTCATCTCCCTGCTACCTTCAGGTAGAAGGTACAGGAGCCTGAAGACTGTAACAACCAGGTTCAGGAATTGAACTGTAATGAATTGTATTGAATCCTTTATTTGTCATTCAGACCTTTCGGTCTGAACGAAATGTTATTGCCTGCAGCCATACATGTAGTAATAAACAACAAAACACACTATAAACACAAATTAACATCCACCACAGTGAGTTCACAAAGCACCTCCTTACTGTGATGGAGGCAAAAGTCTTATGGTTGCTGTCTCTTCCCTCCTCTTCTCCCGCTGCGCTGAGACGATACCCCACTGGGCGATGGTAAGTCAGTCCCGCGGTTCAAGCTCCGCGGCCCGGGGGTGGTCGAAGCTGCCGCCCTCCAGTCCAGCGGACGCAGCTGTTGCCACGGGAGCTCCGGAAAACAGGCATAAACCTGTGACCCGCGAGCTCCCGACGATGTCATCCACTGGCCCGCGACCGAGCCCCGATTCAGGTCGCCGCCACCAGAACGCCGCCTCAGTCATCGGAGCACCGTCTCCACCCCGCACCGGGCCGCCCACATGGGAGCGTCTCAGCCCCACACCGGGCTGCCCACACGGGAGCGTCTCAGCCCCGCGCCGTCCGCCCTCACCGGAGTGCCGAGTCGTGCCGCTGCCCGAACGCCGCCACAGCTCGAAGACGGCCAGCCTCGCGTTGGTAAGTCCTGGCTGGCTCTACCTCCGGAGCCTCGAGGTCGGTCGCAGGTTGGAGGCCGCCAGTTCTGCCATTAGGCCTCAGCTCAGACGGGGGAAGAGAAGGGGGATATGACAAGAAAGTCGCATTCCCCCGAAGGGAGAGACAGAAAGCCCTGTTTCACCCCCTCCCAACACATAACACAACCTAATAATCAAAAGTTTAACTGAACAAGACAAAAAAAAACAACACAAAAAAAGTAAAAACAGACAGACAGACTGCAGCCGTTTCACAGCGCCGCCACTTCCGGAATGGTTACTTCCCCGCAGCCATCAGGCTATTAAACCTGGCTCGGACAAAACTCTGATTATTAATAACCATTTTCTGTTATTTGCTCTTCATCAGTTTATTTATTCATGTGTGTATATGTTTATATCATGGTATATGGACACACTTATCTGTTTTGTAGTAAATGCCTACTGTGTTCTGTGTGCTGAAGCAAAGCAAGAATTTAATTGTCCTATACAGGGACACATGACAATAAACTCACGAACTTGAACTTGGCTTAGGCCGCATCTGTTGAGGGAATGGACTGATGATATTTTGAGTCAGGCCTGAAGAAAAGTCCTGAGCCAAAATGTATAAGAAGGAACTGCAGATGCTGGAAAATCAAAGGTAGACAAAATTGCTGGAGAAACGTAGTGGGTGTGGCAGCGTCTATGGAGCGAAGGAAATAGGCAACGTTTCGGGCCGAAACCCTTGTCGCTTATCTATCCCTTCCCAAGTGCTGCCTGACCCTCCAGCATGTTGTGTCTTGCTGAAGGATTGGGTAGAGAAGTGGTTGCGAGGTTGCAGAATCGATGGGGTAGTATGGTTTTCCCGGAAATTGTAGTTAAATGCATTTCTTCTGTCCTGGGGTAAAGATCTCAGCAGAGTTTGTCCAGCTAGAAAACTGACACAGCCCAATCCAATACAGTATTTTGTTTGTTATTATATCCAGTTTAATAACTCTATGTGTTTCTTATTATAAGTACACTGGGTAAAGTCAGTGTAGATGGTTTATGCATGCAACCTATAATGTAGCTACCTCATCACCATTAACACGCCCCATCATATCAGTATAACTATGATATCCTCCCCTTTCTTCCTCCCATTTTGTCCTGGTACGCCTGAAGGCTGGATGCAGCCAGTGCTGGGACGTGTGTGCCATGTGCTATAATAAAGGCTCTAGTAAAGGCTACAGTGCGTCAGACTAAGCTCCTTTACATGGTGTCAGAAGTGGGATAGTAGCTCTGTAGCTCTAGTAGCTCCTCCGCCTGTTGTGCCCCCTCCAATAACGTACCCTCTGCCCGAAACATGCCACGGTCAGTTCGCGTCCCTCGCCTTCCTCCCTCTGCCCTTCCCGGTTTCCGCTCTCCGATTCGTTCGCCCCCTGCCCGTCTCTCTCTCTCTCCGACTGCCGTTCGTTCCTCCCCTTCTATCTCACCTGGTTCACCGGTGTCTCCCGGTTCCTCCTTGCGGCTGGGATCCCCGCCGGCCTTCTCCCTCCCACCTGTTCCTGTTCCCGTTCCGCCTTCTCTTCTTTCGGGTGGGGAGGGTGAGGGTGCTGTGCGCACTCGCTCGGGTCGGATTGTCAAACCTCCGGATCGCTACGGACACTTCGTTTAGTTTCGCAGGTCCTGTATAATTAACCTGCTACTTTTACAACTTTGTTTAAATTGTATGGGAAAGGATGTAGATGGTTTATGCACGCAACCTATAATGTAGCTACCTCATCACCATTAACACGCCCCATCATATCAGTATAACTATGATATCCTCCCCTTTCTTCCTCCCATTTTGTCCTGGTACGCCTGAAGGCTGGATGCAGCCAGTGCTGGGACATGTGTGCCATGTGCTATAATAAAGGCTCTAGTAAAGGCTACAGTGCGTCAGACTAAGCTCCTTTACAGTCAGGAACATGTACAGTGGCTGTAAACAGGGCAATAACTAAGCAGCAGGATGTCTCCGTTTTACTGATCTGCCAGGAGAGTGTTTAATCATTGATACAGGAGCGAAACTGTCAGGGTTTACTGCTCCTTGGGCACTACCTTGCAACACAGGATCTGATCAGATGAAATCTCCCAGCAACCAACCATCTGCAAAAGCCACATGAAAGAAACAAGCTAAATCAGAGGAAGAGAGGAAGTTGGCTGGGCAGGTAAGAGCAAGCACATTGTGTTATTTTAAGTACCCCTTGGAATTGGTTTCATCCAGAAACAAGGAATTCATATGTGGGGATCTTTCCATAAGGTTTCCCTGTTCCTAATCATTTTAGTTGCTGTAGATTGTGAATGGAAGATTGGCATGCCCAAGCCTTAATTAGCCGTAATTATGCCTCGTTCAATCAGTTTGCTCAATCATACACAATAAGGATCCTCACTTTCTCAATGGAGGTTATCGTGGCTTCTTCATTTTATTTTACAACTAGGACACCAAAGTTGAAGCTGGAGCATTGTAATTCCCCTTGATGGTTACAAACAAAATTAATTTATCTTTCATACTGATACTTGCTACAAAATCTTGACCATTTACATTTGATGGTATTAATGAAATGGGAAAATTGCACAATGTGATCTACTACAATGGGGCTTTTGTTTTATAATCTTCCTAAAGCTATAATAGACAATAGACAATAGGTGCAGGAATAGACCATTCGGCCCTTCGAGCCAGCACCGTCATTCAATGTGATCATGGCTGATCATCCACAATCAGTACCCCGTTCCTGCCTTCTCACCATATCCCTTGACTCCGCTATCTTTAAGAGCCCTATGTAGCTCTGTCTTGAAAGTATCCAGAGAACCGGCCTCCACTGCCTTCTAGTAATCTGCCTTCCTGTTTTTGATACCAAAGTTGATAACCTTACATTTATCCACATTAAACTTCATCTGCCATGCATCTGCCCACTCCCCCAACCTGTCCAAATTGCATTTTCAACTGTAAGTTGCTTACATTCATGCCCTTGAGGCAGAACATTTGAGTTGAGTCTCATTCCATGGACCTCTGTACAAAAATATAAATTAACCCTTTAGTTAATACTAAAGGAAGGCTACTAAGTGGGAGATTAGGCTGAGACCCTGCCTTCCCTTCCTGAAGCAAAAAGACACGTTGACCTTATTTTGAAGAAGATTGGAGAAGATATCCTTCGTATCGGCAGTCCTTGTTCCTCACTCAACATTATTGAAAGTAAATCAATAACTGTCTTACAGTTTATGGGAACTTGCACCCCACACATTGCTAGTCAAATTTTCTATATTACAACAGTGATTAAACTTCATAAGGTACTTCCCTGACCATAAAGTGTACTGTATCTTTCAAATAGGCATTGGAAAGCACTATATAAACACGTTTATTCTATCGGCAAATGCACTCTTAGATTTAGGTTAATTATTGTCATGTGTTTTGATGTACAGTGAAAGGTTTTGTTTTGTATGCTATCCAAACAAATCAGATATACTATACATAAATACATTCAAGTCAAACGTGTGTACAATAGATAGAGCAAAGGAGAAGTTACCGGGTTCAGAATATCCTTCTCAGCATTGTCGTGCACCAGTTCCAGTAAAATAGTTCAATGTCCACACTGGGGTAGAGGTGAACTGGACAGTACCCCATCTTATTGAAGGACTGTTCAGAAGCCTGAAATCAAAGGGGAAGGAGCCATTCCTGAGCCTGGTGGTGTGCGCTGTCAGACTTCTGCCAGGCTGGAACAGGGAGAAGAAGTAATGACCTGGGTTGAACAAGTGTTTAAGAAGGAACTGCAGATGCTGGAAAATCGAAGGTACACAAAAATGCTGGAGAAACTCAGCGGGTGCAGCGACATCTATGGAGCAAAGGAAATAGGCAACGTTTTGGTCCAAAAACCCTTCTTCAGACTGATCAAGGGTTTCATAGAAACATAGAAATTAGGTGCAGGAGTAGGCCATTCGGCCCTTCGAGCCTGCACCGCCATTCAATATGATCATGGCTGATCATCCAACTCAGTATCCCATACCTGCCTTCTCTCCATACCCTCTGATCCCCTTAGCCACAAGGGCCACATCCAACTCCCTCTTAAATATAGCCGATGAACTGGCCTCGACTACCCTCTGCGGCAGAGAGTTCCAGAGATTCACCACTCTCTGTGTGAAAAAAGTTCTTCTCATCTCGGTTTTAAAGGATTTCCCCCTTATCCTTAAGCTGTGACCCCTTGTCCTGGACTTCCCCAACATCGGGAGCAATCTTCCTGCATCTAGCCTGTCCAACCCCTTAAGAATTTTCGGCCCAAAACGTTGCCTATTTCCTTCGCTCCATAGATGCTGCTGCACCCGCTGGGTTTCTCCAGCATTTTTGTGTACCTTGAATTGAACAAGTCTTTGATTGTGTTTCCCTGCAATGTTGTAGGTATATTAGTGGAGAGATAGGCACCAAAATGTTGAAACAAACCTGAAGGCTAGTTCCGTCGCTCAACATAAGAGTGAAATGATCATGCTATTCCAGTCTGAAGAATGGTCCTGACCCGAAATGCTACCTATCCATTCTCTTCACAGGTGCTATCTGACCCATTGAGTTCCTCCAGCAATTAGCATTTTGTTCAACATTCCAGAACCTGCAGTTTCTTGCATCTCTCTGCTCCTAATATTGTGTAGCCAATGATGTTCGTCGGAAATGTTGCCATAATTAACTGAATTTTTCTGCACTCTTGCAGGAAAGCTCTTCTGAGGTCATGTGGAAGCTATCTCAAACATCTTTAATAGTCGATGAGGAAAGACGATTCTGATCCAAGGAAGAAAGCTTGTTCAGCTGGTCAATCCCTTTGGGTATGAGCAATAGTACAAAACTCAGTAAGGGAATTACATTGCGTTGCCAAAGGAAATAGAAATGTCATGAGTGGACAATCAAAAATCTCTTTAACTGAGCTCGTAGGAACAGAGAAATCCAGCAGATCCTGTTGATGAGATTCTGGCTGAGCTGAAAATCCTGTAGCAAACTGTACCCTTAGAAAGAGTGGAAAATAAATATTAAATTATCAAAGAAGCTGAGATTTCAACACTGCAGAGTGAAATGAGTCGTAGTTGTTTTGATTGGTTTTAAATCTATGTTTATGTATATCAAATGTTTATGATCATGGGTATAATGCATTCTGATATGTCAGATTTAAAAAAAAACCTACCATTCTAAAATAATTTAGCTTCTTACTTCTGACACTGAAAGGCAAATCAAAGAACCTACTTGTTCACAAAGAAATACAATTAGCTTTCACATTCCTACTCTTCCAATGCACGAAAAATAATATTCAGCATTTCTTCATTCTGGTAACACAAGTACTTGGCTCTGTTCCTCACTTTGCTAGATCCTAGTGAAATAGTAATTAATTTTGAAAGTAGGATTTTTAAATCATTGCTGTTTCAAATAGTAATTAAGCTCGGGGTTTGGTGTTTCCTTCTTAAAGGTTATAATTTAAATTGTTTTTTTAGAAAATAATTTCTGCTTAAAAAAATGTTAAACAAAGAATTTCATTGAAGGCCAGCTGCTAATCTTATGAACGTGTCAGAAAGGACATGTCTGCTCAGGAAGAAGGAGGTTTTGAGAGTCTACTTACTCATTCAGAGCTGCTTCTACCTTCTTAAAACAAAAACGCTCCCTGTGATATCAGAAACCTTACACACACACTGTGAATGGGAATGAATTTATTCTCCAAGCAGTACTCGGGTACTGTGCCTCGGGAGCAGTGTGGTTTTGAAATTGGCCTCAGTCATGATAATTTCAGCTGAGCCATGACTTATGTAGAAGGAAACTATAAAACGATTAAATGTGTAGGAAGGAACTGCAGGAGCTGGTTAATGCCAGAGATAGACACAAACTGCTGGAGTAACTCAACTGGTCAGGCAGCATCTCTGGAGAAAAAGAATAGGTGACCTTCCGAGTTGGAACCCTTCAGTCATCAGTCTGAAGAAGGGTTTCGGCCTGAAACGTTGCCTATTTCCTTCACTTCATAGATGCTGCTGCACCCGCTGAGTTTCTCCAGCACTTTTGTCTACCTTGGAACTCTTCTTCAGACCCAAAATAAAAAGACCCAGCACTGTTTGTGATACACAAACTGTTATGTTGATGTGTGTGTGTGTTTGTGTGCAAGTGTCTACAAAATCATGTTCAGCTTTATTCACCAACTTTTTGTTTTAACCAAGGTTTATAGAATATTAATAGCTACTTAGGATAAGTCCTGGAATCTACACATCACACAATATGCCACTGAGTATCCAAGGCCCATTGAAGATTTTTGGAAAATAGAAATATATAAATGCAAAACTGTGTTTAAAATACATCGCATTTAGAGTTTAATTAGTTAGTGCTTGTAATTACCTTGCAAGCTAAAACAGGCACATATGAACAACTGATAATCAGAAAGTAGATTGCTCTAATCACTAGTTGATTCTTGAACTCTGTGATTAGTTTACGTATAGACTTAATCTGGGTAAATTAACCTGTAATTTGATGAAATTCTGCGTGTAAGCACTGGCTCAGTATTTCTTGCTTCGTGAACGACACTTTCTGCCCCATTGCCTTAACCTTCTTTTCCCCTTAAAACATTGACTACCTTCCAACAAGATGACTGAATCTTTCACTGTTCTTCCAACTTCTCACACTGCTCGTACCACTTTCCCTCCAAGACCCAGAATGGTGTTCCCTTGTTATTGTCTTCCATGCCACCAGCCTTGCCATTCAGATCTTTGGTTTTTCACCATTTCCACTATTTGCATAACAATGTCAATAACAAACACTTCTTTCATAGAAACATAGAAACATAGAAATTAGGTGCAGGAGTAGGCCATTCGGCCCTTCGAATATGATCATGGCTGATCATCCAACTCAGTATCCCGTCCCTGCCTTCTCTCCATACCCCCTGATCCCCTTAGCCACAAGGGCCACATCTAACTCCCTCTTAAATATAGCCAATGAACTGGCATCGACTACCCTCTGCGGCAGAGAGTTCCAGAGATTCACCACTCTCTGTGTGAAAAAAGTTCTTCTCATCTCGGTTTTAAAGGATTTTCCTCTTATCCTTAAGCTGGGACCCCTTGTCCTGGACTTCCCCAACATCGGGAGCAATCTTCCTGCATCTAGCCTGTCCAACCCCTTAAGAATGTTGTAAGTTTCTATAAGATCCCCTCTCCCCTCTCAATCTCCTAAATTCTAGAGAGTATAAACCAAGTCGAAACCATTTCCTTCCTCCCTTCTCTCTCAACTTTATAAAGGGGCTGTTTCTAATGCAGCGCCCAGGTCTACTCTTCCAAAATGCATTCACCTTCCCATTGCAGCTACCCATACATGTGCAAGAGAGGTGATACCTGCATTTTTATTTCTTTACATTCCATCAATTTTTTTTGTAAAAAAAGTAAACTTGTTTCAAGTTTAAGGATAACTAATACATCATTGTACGGAATTGTCGATCCAAAGAAATATATGCATACAAGCAAATATCAAATAAAAATGCTATTGTAATAATCCAAGATGTACTCAAGCCTCTGTGGCAGCCAGCGGTCAGGGAAAATGGCCCAGATGCCCTTCGACAACACCAAGTGCTTCCTCTCCAGAGACTTCTGGATGTAAGCCCAGAAGAGAGGCAGGATTCCTGGCTTCCCATTTACCATGACACATGAATGGCCAGTTTGGCCAGGCCCAGCGGCAAACTGACCAGGAAATCCCTCAACCAATTGACCCCCTATTTGCACCAGATGCCTGCTAAAAGCGATTTGTGCACACTACCTTCAACTTTGTAAAGAGTATTTGCTA